>NW_018743955.1:600000-919998 GCF_001683475.1 Chenopodium quinoa | reverse complement strand
TTCTTCTTCGGTCACTTTGACAGGCTTAATGAGAGATGAGGGGTCAACTTCGCTTTCTTCATCGGAGATAACCAATGTGTGAGCTAGAGGTGCATTATCAATACTCGGTTTCTTACTGGCAGGAGGCAACGGCAGCTTATTACTGTCAATCAGGTCTTGGATAGCTTCCTTAAGTTTCCAACAGCTTTCAGTAGAATGGACCCTACCTTGATGATACTTGCAATGTGCATTGGGGTTCCAATTAGGCGACCTTTTCTCGACTGGTGGATCTCTGAATGGTCCAATGGGAGTTATAAGACCTTTTGCATTTAGCCGATTAAACGCGGTGTCATAACTCATGCCAATAGGAGTGAAGTTTCTCCTAAACAATTTCTTTTGTCCTTGGTTGTTCATGGCAAGGACTTCTCCTAGATTAAAGGCGCTAAAATTATTTGAGTGGGCGGTTTTGGAAGAAGAAGGATTGTCGTTCTTCTTTCCTTTCCAGCCACCGTTGGAGTTATTGTTGGCAGCTTTAGATTTAGCTAAGTCATCTTCAATATTAATCCCAATATCATAAACAGCCTTAAGGGTATGAAGGTTATTTTGATATTTAAGATGTTTTGAATATTTTTCTTGGAGATTTTTAATGAACAATCTCACGGACTCTTTTTCACTTGGTACCTCAATCATTTTAGCTGAGGTTTCACTCCACTTGTTAAAGAAAGATGTGAAGCCTTCATTCTCCTTCTGCTTGAGAATTTCAAGTTCTCTATGGTCAGTTTCGACTTGAACGTTGCACTTGTACCTATCAACGAAAGCGTTTGCTATGGATTCCCAGGTGGAGGTCTTTTCTTTTTCAAGAGAAAAAGAACCATTGTTGGCAAACGGTCTCGAGAGATAGCGAGAACAGAGAAGGGAAAATTTTCTTATCGATACCCTTGATACTCATCATTGTTTCAAATGCCCTTAGATGGAAGTAGGGGTTGTCGATTGCCCTGAACTTCTGCGGAAGAAGATCCTTATCCACCGAGACCCCTTGGGACGTGAGTTCTTGAAACTTGTAGTCGCTGGACAACTTTCTTAGGCTTTCTTGCATGAGGTCTATTTGTTGTTGCTTCGCGGGATCCTCGATCTTAAGTGCGAGAAGCTTTAGCGTCTCAGTTACAGTAGCCAATTGGTTTTTGAGATCGTTAACTTCTTCCTGAGTTGCCATTATAACTCTTGCTTTCCTCTTGCGAGCTATAGGTTTGTCGAAAAGTTGGACTTGTACGAAGAGGTTATCTTTGATTAATCGTCCTTCCTTTCTCGACCACGCGCTGTAGATTAAGCCAGTTTGCGTTTTAATTATTTGACTCGAATCAGTTTGACTTTATGGCTTTTGTTTAAGAAAAGAAAAAAGTATGCATAATTTTAGGGAGCAATAATGTACATGTGTTTAGGGAAGAAAAAAGTATGCATATTTTTAGGGAGAAATAATGTACATGTGTTTAGGGAACTTAAGTACTATTTATTGGAGGAATAATATCCGACTTACCCCCCTAAAAAAAATGACGAAAAATAACGCGCGCACACAAGACTCCCTTAATCATTGTCAAGACATGTGTGATGGTGTGTGTATTGAGTGTAAGTGACATGCTTGGACTCTTGTGTAAGACCATGGGACTTAGTGCCTAAACTCGAATATTGATTCAATTAAGCAGAATTAACCGAATTAAACAAGAAACTGAATAATTAGACATTAGGTGATGACTCGACAAATAATCCGAACTGTCGGCCAAGCGACAAGACTGGCGTCACAATATGGTGGTTGGCGCCAGACTTTTTAGTAAATGTCTGGCGCTACACACCATACAGTGGCGCTACAGTCCAGATTTTGGCACCGACATTGGAGCCTCGGTCTGGGACTGTTTTCGATATTATTAGTCAACTTGGGTATGCCTAAAATCGTACTAGGTCAATTCCGATTAAAAGAAGAAAAATTTTATTGACTCGAATTAATTAATTAGGCAAAGTTCTTTAAGTCATTGATTATAATCTCAACACAAATCAAAAAACGGTTAGGAGGAGCATAGAATATATATGCGTAACAAATAATGCACAATTAGTCAAGTAGGCACAATATGATGCAATGAGTTTGCAACCTAACCATGGCTCTAGTTATCTAAAATTCGGGATATGGTTTAGTCAAACAGGGTCCATGGTTAATTGTCCAGATGCACCGCGTAGAAGCCTAACCGTGAAGGGTTAACGCGTGTGGATAGAACACCGCGAGTTTTTTTAGAAAAAACTCGCTTCCATGGTTTGGTGAATTCAACCTCTCAGATGTACCCTTTGTTTCCAGGAGCGTTCAATCGGGTAGATAGAGCATGAATTCCCAGAGGGTTATGTCCATATGAAGAACACATATGGGTTTCAGAAAAATGAGAAAAAATTCAATCAGAAAGTAGGATCGAGCAAACAATACGAAAAACCGGTCGAAATTAGAACGCATATTTCTGGCTCGGTATTGGGGGAAATTGGCGCCAGCAAAAAGAGACTAGCGCCAACTTTTAACTGTAGCGCCTGGCGCCAATATTGGCGTCTGGCGCTACGGCTAAATGTTTGGCGCCAAGCTCTGACCCCTGACGCTACTTCCCACATGCCTCAGCAGCTTTCTGTGCTCAATAAAATCATCCAGTTTCGCGCAGTGTTATTTCAGTCCTAGTTGTGAAAGACATTTCTCAAATTTCCTACGTGTAAAATCCTATGTTTTTGACTCATTACGGATGGTCTTTCCAATGAGAACCTTTTTATGCATATGCCACAATGTTAATCAAAATTACGCACATGAAATACTTAGAACTTTTCGAGTCTCATCCACTCATTCTAAATCATTGCCGAAACAAATTCAGGAATTAAAGTAGAAATCTTCCCCAATGGAGTCGCCAAAAATTGTAGGGAATAGTTTCAAGCCTTTAAAATCCCACTAGCTTGAACCCCACTGTGATCATACACTAAAGTACGGTGGCGTCCAAAAGGGAAGAAAATAGAGCAAAAGAGTCGCCAACAAGTTTTTAAGGAACTTGTAAACCGTTCACGAGGTGAAGGTTACACCCCTTAACGATCCAAGAGATCGTCAACTCCATAAGGTCATGAACCAAAATAGGGGTTTGGGGATGAAGGTACAAATCCAACCTAAAAGATATTGAACCTGCCCTAATAATAGGCCTCTACTTTATTCTGCTCGTATTCATGTGCGCTTTCTGACTAACATACAATCAATAGGATTAACCCTAAACCTGTTTAATCTATGTTGGTTGAACTTAATGCACAAATAAACTATTATTGGCGATCACTTGAATTATAATCATATTAACCTAACAAGATTATTAATTGTCTTATTAAGCGTGATTGCAAATACCAATTCCCTTTAACCTGCAATAAAAGGTGATCAAGCAATAACAATATAATAATAATATGCATATCAAGCAACATAATAAATAATCATCATCAATCATAATCATAAATGTTAGAAAGAACATAGGAAGCATCATAACAATCATATTTAATATTAAAAATACCCTAGACATGATACTAGGAATATCATAAAAATAATACAAACATGATGTCTACATCATAAAATCAATCAAACCATTAAAGTACTTACTTGGATGCCTCGTACCTCTTTCTAATTACAAAATACACACGTTAGTAACTTCAAGAAAAGTAATAAACAAAGCAATTAAATTAAATAATTGAAATAGAGATTTGGGACCAAACCCTCAGAAATTAAAACCTTTCACGTTTAGGGCGAAGGCAATTTCGAATATGGCTAGGTGTATCAAGATCTTGTGAATGCGGAATTTTGTGTTAAAGAATAAAGTTTAGAAAGAAAGAACGAAAGATTAATGATTCATAAACTAATTTGTTGACGATTCCATATTGTAGATGAATAAAAACTAATTTATAAGAACTTAAGAATAAAAGAAGTGGTGAATGATAAATGATAATCCGTCCTTTAAAACGGAGTTTTTGATACGATATTTATAGAGAAAAACATCCAAAAAAGATAATTTATCAAAACAGAGTCTGAAGATCACAGAAACAACTTGGCGCCAGACCTGGTTCATTGGCGCCAGGACCACTGGCTAGCGCCAGGCGCCAATGGCTGGCGTCTGGCGCCAATCCTGGTTTCAGGCGCCAAGGCCTGGGGTAGGACGCCAAACCGGCTTTTAACACGTTTTCGAAAATCTGATAAAATTCCCGTACTGGAAGTTAAAATAATATAATTTCAGTCGAAAATGCTATTTGATCTAATTAAAACTCTAAGGAATCCTAATTGAATTAAAAATGATAAGACCTTCTAGAATGTTCTAGAAGACCAAAACCATTCCTAATTACATTAGGAATGATAAATCATATTAGGCCCTCCCCTAGATCATTGGGCCGTACTTAAAACTCAAATCGGGCCCAGTTTAGTAAATTGGCCATAAATTCCTCAATATTCATCGGAATTGGGCTTATAATATATCGTTGGAAAGGTCTTTGCAAGCCCCATCCAAATACACCACTATTGGACCCATATCATGGATCAACCAAACTGGATTGGATGTTTTCTTAAAATAAAGTTTTCAAAAACAGAGAGAAGAGAAAAGAAAAGAAAAGAAATAAAACTTTCCGCAACACTAGACCTTTCCACACTTTCGATTCATTCGATTATGATTCGACGTGAAAGGCACTCATCACTGGGTTTGGTTTTGGGGAGACACAAATGGGTGTCTACAGTAGGCGTCTACGCTTCACTCTTCATCCAGTCGTGGAGAGGATCTTAGATTGATACCAGTTGGGTATCTGGCAACTAGTCCCTAACTCTTCGGTTAATATCATTGGGTATGTTGCCGCATGTGAGATGCTAAGGGTGGATCCCAACTTTAAAGCGTTTGCCCACATGCACTACTTGAGTTGAGCGCCTCAAATAAGTGGTGTCGGCTGGTACACCTTGACTAGCTGCAAGGGTTACATGATGGCGATGGGGAAGGAGTCCAAATGGAAGGACTAGAGAGCGAAATTTTATATAGTCTCCTCTCCCGATCGCCTGCAAAATAAAAAGTACAATCGGTGGTTCCGGAACCCTCCTCTCCTTGCTTGGAAGAAAGCCGTGCCGCCTCTACCCAGGCGGGCGTAGGAGGAGATCTTTGATAGGGGTCTGTTCAACTTGTTCGTCCGGACGAATGATCAGACGGGTGAGAAGGAGGTAAACCCCCAAAGTTACATTCCCCGCTATGAGTGGCTCTCTGACGGGGTATACTTGGCCGCTTGCGGTCTGAGTACAAAGATGCGGAGAAGTAGTCAGCCGTTTGATTTCTTTATGCATATTTGTTTTTTAATTTACACTTGTATATTTCTAACTCTTGTTTCATTGTGCAGACAAAGCCATGGAGAAGTTCTCGGCCTCAAAGAAACCACCTGCATCCGCTGCAGCATTTTACCGCTCGTCCTTTCTAGGGAAACGGACGAATGAAGAACAAAAATCAGGCGGAACCCCCAAGGCGAGGATTTATCACACTTAACTTTTTGAACAAAGATTGCCCTATGTACGCATGTTTTCTGATTGTTCTTTATTTGTGCAAAGTGGTTCCACCAAGTCTTTTCCCTCCAAACCATCCGACCCTAAGCTGCAGAAGTAGACGGCCGGAGATGTGGGCGCTTCTGGCAAGTCCAAAAAGCACATAGCCCACAAGTCAAAGAAGGAAACTGACGGCTCCCGACCCGACGCTGATAAAAACATCAGCAAGCCGGTGTCGAAGAGTGGCAAGCCACTCACTTCTGCTATCGGCTCAGCAAGGGACGGGAAAAAGCCCGTCTAGGAAGAAGAGGAGGAGGCGGAAGGAATATACTACTTCACCATCCTTAATGAATTTCACGTAGATCTAGACCATTTGGCCTGTTCTTGACTTGTGTTATTTTAACTTTGTGTAGAGCCTCCTCAAAAGTCGACTTTACACTAGTTGGCGAAACAAATGCTGCGAGCGCTTGAGCCCGAGGACAAGACGTCTGTTCCTGAAGTCAACACCCTCAACCGAGATGCCATTCTGGGGCTTCTCTGTGAGGTATGGTACTTGGTAAATTAACTTTTTAAACCAACAAGTATAGCCGCTTGATGCTAACCATTCTCTGTGTTGGCCGAATGCAGCCCATGCTGCGTTGAGTGGGCTTAAGAAGCCAATCCTCGACAAGTCCCGAGAGGTAACGGCTGCTAATGCCCAATCCGCCTCCGCTTTAAACATAGCTTCATTTGAAATTGCTCAAAATAAGTTACCGACCCTTGATATAATGTATTCCCAAGCGAATGCCAACCTGCAGGCAAAGCAAGACTTGGAGGCTATTTTGAGGCGGGTGAACGAGCTAAGATGAGGTTAGGGACCTCAAGACCTAGCTCGCTCCCTTAAAGGAAGCCAAGGAAGACGTCCAGAAGTACAAGGAGTATTTTGGCCGCCTGAAGCTGCGCCTGGCCAACCAGGAGACACAGCTCATGGCTAAGTACAAGGCTCGCAGTGAGGAGGAGAAGCAGGCCCTTGTCAAGCAAATGATGGACGACTACGATGCCATCATGCGGGCGACCTGGGAAGCTGTCCAGCTGGGTGTTGATTATCAGACTTGAAAAACCAAGTTTAATGAGTCCAACAATGAGTTTAACGCCCGACTCTTGCAGCAGGTTAAGGAAAAGGTGGCCAAGAATGCCGAGGCGTCCGGCTCCTCGAGGAGGTCGTCTAAGGATGAGAAGGAGGATGAGGAAAACGATGAGTAGCCGCCGGGTGAAACCAAGGAGGATGCGGCTGCCAATATTGGGAACCTCTCCCCTGCTAATTAAGCTTTTCATGTGTCTATGCGGCCATATGGCCAAGTAGTTTAATTTTCGACCTGTGTGCCGAGTATTTGTGTGTCTTTACCGACCGAGGTATCAGGTAATTCAACATTTTCTCCGGTTATGCCGATTAACTTTTTCAGTAGTCCATTTTGGGCGGCTGTTTTTATTTATGAAGCATCCGATCAATTAGATTGGTTTTTATGACTTGGTCTGAAAAATTTGATTATGCATAGTTTTTAAGTTAAGTGTTTAACTTGCTTGTATACTATGCGATTGTTTACAATACCAGATGTCCTTGCCCCTGGGGTGTTCGCTTGGTTTCAAAAAAGTGGGTTGATTGACTTAGAAATTATTGATACTTTAGAGAGTATGATTAGTTTCTAAGTCAATCAATCATTATGGTGATTGCCCCAAACCAAGTGGAAAGTCGGCTATTTTAAGCAGACGGGTAAGATGCTGAGAATATCCGGCCAAAGGCCTCAAAGAGTCATTTTAACACTCTGAATTGATAAGTCTTTGGACTTAGATTATTTTGAAAGATATAATCTGTCCGTCTGTATTGCTCCAAGGCAATAACAGACGGTAATAGCATAGCCTCTAAAATGATATAGTAGCCACCTTCCGCCTGTATCAGAACAGTTGGAAGACTTAAGTATTTAAGATTTCCAGATTAGATTAAGGCAAACGGCTACGACTGTTGTCTTAATTAGAGAGTCGGTAGGGCCATTTGTTTTTATGTTTATAGAACAATGTACCACCCAAATGGGAGATGCTCTCTTCGACGAATTCACACAAATGGGAGTCGCCGGTTGTCGTACTCATGTTGGAGCAGACATTTGTTAAAATATATCCGGCCATTGGCCTCGTTAGTTCAAATAAAATGATCATTTAGCCACTAAGTCATTAGGGACTTAGTTTTGTAAGTGCGAGTTGTTTCGGGGTTTTCTGATGTCCTGCGGGAGAGTTACAATTCCGAGACTGGAACCGGACGCCTGTACCTGCAAAATAACGGAGACTCCTGGGAGCTCCGCCTCCAACGGTCAAGTTAGTACCTGATTAAGGAGTAATTAATGCGGAAATTAAAGTGATTTGGTCTCTCTAGGTGAGAGTGTTTAATGTAGGTAATCTGCTTTGTTAGCGAGATCAGCCGGTTATTACTGTGTGTAATTAATGTGTTTTTTCCGTAATGTTTCTGTTCTCCCCCTTAATGAGGATTAAGGGAGGTATTTATAACCTTGGAAAACGTGCCCATCCTAGGTTTAGGTAAACCTAGGGCCGATTGGGCTTCCCTCGGAAGTTGGGCCTGGGTGGCCGGTTTCTCCATTAGGCATGGAGTATGCCACATGTCTTGACATAACAGGTCCAAGGTGGACTAATAAGCGCGTGCCACGTGGGAAGCCCTGACTGTTCCAACTGGGAGACACTTGGCAGGACTTGATTGGTCCACGTGGCGCATTCCGATTGGTGGGAGCAAAATCCCCTAATAATTTGCCCCTCACAGGTGGCACGTGATTGGTCACGTGTTACCTGTGACAGGTGTCGCCCTGTAACAGGCGACGGCCTGCTACAGGTGTCAGTCGGCGAAAGGACGAGAGATTTTCCCGCCCAAATTTTGAATTCTGAAAGTGACCCTTCGCCTTCTCACTTCGCCTATATAAGGGAGAGTTGTCTTGAGTCATTTTCACACTTTGAGAACTTTTTGAGAACATTCGGACCCCTGAACTTGCTCTGACATTTTGGACCTTTTCAGCCTACCGCCAGTTCTGACAAGCCGACTGCACAGGATTTTCAGAACTTCATCAACCGTCACTCGTTCAGGTAACTCAGTTCTCTTACTCTTAATTTTCTTTTTATTTTCTGAAATGGCACCACGGAAGCACACGACACGACCTAAGTTAGTGATCAGTCGGTCACCGGGGACGGCTGAATCTAGGACTAGGAGTGCCGCCTGCCCTTTTTCGGACCCATCTTTGCCCTTTATACAAAGTCCGACTGTATCTGTGTCTATGCAGAGCAGGATGGCCAGAACGAAAAAGACAGCTAGGATCTCAAATTCAGACGGCTCCTCCCACAGGGTGCCGCTTAGTGAAACATCTGACCAGGCGCCAGATGTGGAAGTGAAACAAGGCGGCCTGGATGCCGGCAATTCTGTGGGGGGAGTCATAGTGACCCCTTCCCATTTAACAGTTAACAAATCTGCTCCTTTTCAAAGAGAGGAGGCGGGCCCCTCCGGGAGAGGGGAGGAGTCGTCCTCTTCGGACTCGTCGGAGGACGATTCCGAGTCAAGCTCTTCCGGCCATGCTTCTTTGGGTACAGAAAAGAAAAACAGCCGCCTGCAAGAGGCGAGACTTTCTCACGCAGTTGAGAAGGGGGACAATTGGGCGGAACCATCCGCCTCTTACCGAGATCTAAATACCCCCTACTACTGCACGGTACCTCGAGGCCGAATCACAGCCATGCAAGAGAAAGTGGAGAGCTTTATTGCAAACCACACCATGGGCCCCGATTTTCTAGTGTTTGTGCCGGATCCAGAAGACACAGTCGTCTGGCCGGCTGGTTCCAGTTATGATAGCGCCTGCTTTGGCTGCTACGAGGCGGCATCAAGGCAGGGCTTCGCTTCCCATTACATCCGGCTGTTCAGCGGATTTTGGATGGGTACGAGTTGGGGTTATGGCAGTTAGCCCCAAACTCCTTGGTCAACGTACTCGGCTATGTGGCCGGGTGCGAACTGCACGGGGTAGAGCCGAGCTTCGAGGCTTTCGCCCATATAAACTATCTCAGCCGGACCCCTAAGACAGGCGGTACCGGCTGGTATCAATTGACAAGCCACAGGGGCTACCTCATGACAAGAGGTAAAGCAAACAAGTGGAAGGATTGGCGGAGCACCTTCCTCATCATTGAGAGTTCAGACATTGAGCTGAACAAGCGCTTCAATAGGTGGAACAGGAATCCGCCCCTTCTTGCAGGCGGCCGTAGCATGCCGCCTGTTCCCCCCAAGGCTAAGAAAGAGATCCTTGATAAAGGACTCTTTAAAGTAGAGTCGAGGGTCGACTCTACTTCAGGGGTACGAGAGCAAGTACCCCTGCACTGCGTCCCGAGCTTCAAGTGGCTCTATGACGAGTACTTTTTGGCCGCCTGCGGCCTCAGCAGTCGGTGCCAAGAGGTAGTCGGCCTGTCGAATACTCTGTTGTTCCATACATTTGTTGTTTATCTTTTATTAACTTTGCTGTTTGTTTTTGCAGCTGACGCCATGAGCAAAATCACCGCCTCAAAGACTGCGGCGGCCATGTTGCGGGCCTCTATTATGCAACAAGCTTCAACCGACTCCCCCAAAAAGGGGGCACCCTTGGTGAGCTCCGAACCTTTCACCCTCTTTTTGGAGTGTTTATGCATATACTGACTTTTTTCTTCTGTTTTAGACGGGTGCTCCAAGAGCTTCATCTTCCCAACAGCCAGACCCAAGGCCTAGAAGACGACTGTTGGGAGCTCTCCTGGTTCTGCCAGGAAACAGGTGGCGGCTGAGAAACAGCCGGCCACTTCTTCTAAAACTCCAACTGGGCCGCTTAGAGGTATGAAGTTGTCCTTATAAATTTTAGACTTGCTCCCTTTTTTACTAAGTCTAATCCGTTTGTTTATGCTTGATGCAGCCGGCCCCCAGGAGCCTGACTTGGTAGAGATGGCCAAGTCTATGATCAGGGCAGTTCCTCCAGCTGAAAGGGAGGCGGTCAGGGGTGTCGGCACCCTTGACCTTGACGGGATTGCAGGGGTCCTTGCTGAGGTATACTTAGCATATTTTTGAGTATTTGAATTTCTGGACGCCTGTTTTCTTTTTTGTTTGGAAACTGACGCCTGTTTTTTTGTACTTAGGCCCTGCTCCGAGTTAACGGCCTTCGCAAGCCTCTTGATCGGAAGAACAAAGAGGTAAAGGCTGCAAAAGCTATGGCCGCCTCTGACTGTGATAAGGCAATGTTTCAAATTGCCCAAAATGAAGTACTGACCATTGATATTCTTTATTATCAGGCGCAGGCTACCACCGCTGTTCAGGCTCAGTTAGAGGCGGACCAGAAGAAGAATGACGAACTAGAGGCGACCATCACAAATCTCAAGGCCGAGCTGAAACCTCTTCGCCTGAAAATGTACACTTACGAAGCCATGGAGAAATCCTTGGCCAGCGTAAAGGAACGCCTGGTGACCCAGGAGAAGAGTCTTACCCAAGAGCTCTCGGAAAAGGCCGAGCAAGAGAAGAAAGAGCTGGTCCGGGAGATGATGGAAGACTCCGCTCAAATGCAGCGCATGACCTGGGGCCGCCTCTTCCCCAGTGCCGACTTTGCCTCTTGGGAAAGAACGTACCGCCAGTGTTCGGATACATATAATCAAGAGATCCTGGCGGCTGCTGAAGAAGAGGCGTTGGGGGAAGCGTTGGAGGAGGAGGAGCCGGTAGTGGCGCTTGTGCCGCTTGGGGGTAAGGCATCAAAAAAGGATGCAGCTGAAGCCGAGTCCAGCAAGAAGAGTGCTGACCAGGCGGCAGCTGCTAATACTGAACTGCCCCCTTCTTAAGCTTTATGTATTCTTTCCACGGCCTGCGTGCCGTTTGCTTTGTATTTACCCGGCCAGGGGGCCGGGGCTTTGAATATTTTGCTGGTCTTTAATGACCGGCTTATTTTATTTTTAATGAATTTTTGTTTTGCTTCAAATTTGTCTAAGTATTCCATATCTAATATCTAATTTTTCACTAGACCGACTGTTTTACATGGCCGAACGTTGCAGACAGGTACGGATAGTTAGTACGCTGCCTATGCCCCTGGACGACTGGTTGTCTGTTTCCAAGATAGACGATCAGTCGGCCATTTATCCAATCAGTATTCGAACTATTTTGTCTGGATCCTTTTTAGGCAGGCGGTCCTGTCATTTGTAAATTTAACCAAGTAGGAAAGTGGTCTGACCAAGTAAATAGAGTATTACCTAGTCGCCAAGGAACTGAGTAGTAGAGATAACAAGCGGCGGGTACCGGTTGTTTCCCTTTATTGCCAATGTTTGTTGGCTTTTAACTCATAATTTGTTAACCTAGCAAGAGTAGTGGTTGAGAGCCCCTGTTTGTTAAAAACAGGCGGACGACTCATACCTTTTAGGCTCCATACTAAGTTTGAGTGACTATTAAGTTAACATAGGAGTTACTTAGTCTTCATCACAATCTAGATTGAGTAGTAGAGGTACCAGGCGGCGGAGGCCGGCTGATCCCCTTGATTTGCCAATGTTTGTTGGCTATTAACTCAATAGGTTACCTAGTAGGAATAGGGGTTTGAGTGCCCCTGTTAGCCAAAAAACAGGTGGTCTACTCAAACCTTTTAGGTTCCATACCAAATTTGAGGGAGTGACTATGAGTTAACGTTGGAGTTACTCAGTCGCCGTCACTTTTGCTTGAGAAGTAGAGGTACCAGGCGGCGTAGGCCGGCTAGACCCCTTGATTCGCCAATGTTTGTTGGCTATCAACTCAATAGGTACCCCCTGCATTTATCCCAGATGTCAACTGCTACCACTGGTTTGGTTAGTGATAGAGTTATCCTTGTCTCAAAAACGGCTACGTGGTTGCCCTTGGGGACAGTCGTATAGGTGCCGTGTAATTAGTTTATAGAACAATGTTCCACCCAAAAGGGAGCTGCTCTGTGCGACGAATTTCATCCGGAGGGATGCCGTCGGACGCCTGCTATGATGTTGGGACAGGTCGTATTAGTTTTGTAGATTTGATCAGTTGGCTTGGCGCCTGGTCTGATCATTCGGCCTGTGGCCTTGGTAAGTTCTTGGTGAACGTAGGTGCTTAGTAAAAGGAGGGTAGCCGCCTGTTAGGCACAGGGTCGGCCAGGCCCTAATCTTTTTAGCTAAGTATTAGGGGGGTGGCTATGTGTTTGGAACCAGTCGGCCATCTTCTTATGGAGAGTAGCCGACTATATGCCCAGACGACATGCCCTATTGTGAGTAAAATACTCAATGGAGAGTAGCCGACTGTAAAGGTACAGATGGCATGCCCCTCTGAAGATAGAGTGAAAAACTCAATGGAGAGTAGCCGACTGTAAAGGTACAGACGGCATGCCCCTCTGAAGATAGAGTGAAAAAATCAATGGAGAGTAGCCGACTGTAAAGGTACAGACGGCATGCCCCTCGTAAGTAAAATTAAACATGGAGAGTAGCCGACTATCTGTTAGTAGGCGTGCCCCTCTTAGTACGAAATTGAATAGTAAGTGCAAACTTTTATTAAGTAGCTCTTGACTATTTACATCATTCAAAAGAAATATTTCTTAAGATTATCTACATTCCAAGTTCGAGGCAACGGTTGTCCGTCTGGTGTTTCCAGACGGTAGGTACCGTCCCTGACTTCCTCAGAGATTCGGTAGGGTCCTTCCCAGTTGGGAGTTAGTTTTCCAGACTCATTAGCCCTACCAACTGCTTCCATTTTTCTAAGTACAAAGTCCCCTACTTTGAGTGGACGCCTGTGTACTTTTTTGTTGTATGATCTAGTCATTCTCAGGCGATAGATCTTATGGCGCAAGACAGCATTGCCCCTCTTTTCAGGAAGTGAGTCTAATGCCAGGCGCATGGCTTCCCACTTTGCCTCTTCGTCATATAGCATTACTCGAAGAGTCGGCTCGTAGTGTTCTATTGGAAGAACAGCTTCCGCACCATAAGTTAGGAGGAATGGAGTTTCTCCAGTCGCCCCTTTTTCAGTCGTCCTAATGGCCCAGAGAACATGTGGTAGTTCATCCGCCCATAGGCCGCCTGCTCGTTCAATCTTTTTCTTGAGACCGTCTGAGATGATTTTATTAAAGGCTTCTACCTGGCCGTTTGCTTGTGGACGGCCGACAGATGCAAAGTAGTTTGCAATTCCTTGGTCACCCAACCAGCTTTTGAGAACAGGCGTCTCAAATTGGGGACCATTATCAAAAACCATAGACATGGGAACCCCGAACCGAGTGATGACATTTCTCCAAATGAATGAAATTACATCTTTCGTCTTGATTCCCTTTACAGCCTCCGCCTCTACCCATTTAGTGAAGTAGTCGACGGCAACAAGTATTTACCTCCTTCCGCCTGTAGCAGGCGTATATGGACCCAGAATGTCCATGCCCCGCTTAGCAAACGGTAGTGGGCTGTGAATGGTAGTGAGGTCAGTAGCCGGACGGTGAATTAGTTTGCCAAACCTTTGGCACTTGTCACATTTTTTCACCATCTCCATTGCATCTGCTTCCAAAGTAGGCCAAAAGTAGCCCTGCCGCCTTGCCCTTTGAGCAAGCATCCTACCACCTATATGAGAAGCACAGTAACCAGAGTGAAGATCGTCTAGTATCTCTCGTCCCTTTTCTGGAGTAACACGCTTTAAGAAGGGTTGAAGGTACCCCTTTTTGTGAAGTTCTCCCTTTATCATTTCAAAATAGGTGGCTCGTTTTTTCAGTGCTGCCGCCTGTTGAGTATCATCCGGCAGTGTACCGTTTGTCAGATATGCCCTGATTGAATCCATCCAGGTTGAGCTTTTGTCTAGGATTCCAATAGGGTTTTCCTCGATGCTTCTCTTCTCCATTACTTCCCAAAAAACAGTTCGAGGAGTATCAGAGGAGGCGGATGATGCTAATTTTGACAGTGCATCCGCCTGGTTGTTTTCTGATCTCGGCACTTGGATCAGATGGAAATCCTCAAGGGAGCCGACTGCTTGTCGGACCGCCTGTAAATACTTGATCATGGCCGGATGGGTTGCTTCATATTCGCCATTGTACTGACTCACTATCAATTGTGAATCGGAACAGGCGTCTATTTTTCTTGCCCCTGCCGCCTTGCACATGCGGATCCCGGCTAGTAAAGCTTCATATTCTGCCTCATTGTTTGAAGCCTGAAAACTGAAGCGTAGACCATACTCGTACCTGTCGCCCTCTGGCGACTGACATATGACGCCTGCTCCACAACCATTTGAAGTAGAGCTTCCGTCCACATATACCTTCCATACTTGGTCTGGAACTTGAGAGTCAGGAGGACGAGTCATCTCTACAATAAAATCAGCAAAGGCTTGCCCCTTCACTGCTTTTCTAGGCTCGAATGTAACTTCGAGGCTCTGTATTTCTATGGCCCATTTGGCCGACTGCTTTTTTGAGGAAGTGTTCCCCGTAGATTTCTTGACATAAGTGTCAAGATCGCCTTGCTCAGCCAGGCGGTCTAGGTACCGCATGAGACTGATGCAGTCATTGGTGTGATGACCAACATCATCATGATAAGCACAGAATTTATCTTGGTTCCGGTTGTTTGCAGAACCCTTCATGGGGACCGGCTTCTCAATTGAGATCCGTCCCTTGATTTCTTTTAGGATAAACTGGTTATCCTTGTTAAACGCATACTTTGGGGAGTATGGTTTGAATTCTTTTTTCTTTTTCTAGGCCGGCTGTTTAGAGGAATCAGCCGCCCAGACCTCTTTTCTTTTCTCATCTTTGTTGGACGACTGTTTCTGTCGTCCTTCTCTTTTGTCGAACCTTTTCCCGTCCGACTGTTTTATCGTACAAAGATCAGTCGCCTGTATATAGGCTTCTGCTTCAATCAAGGCCTCTTGAAGAGTCGCCACCCTTTTTCGAACCAAATCAAATTTGAAGGTAGACCCGTCTTTGAGACCTCTGAAAAAGTCAGTATAAGCTACCTCATCCGGTAACCCTTGAATCTGTATTCTCATCAGGTTAAATCGCCTGATGTAAGAACGAAGCCCCTCTTTCTCGCCCTGCTGAATTGTTCCCAAATCAAGGGTCGTTTTCTTCGCAGGGATGTTCATGGAGAAGTTGGAGGCAAATAAGTAAGCAAGCGTCCTGAAGCTATTTACACAACCAGTCGGCAGGTTGCCGAACCATTGTTGTGCGATTCCTTTGAGAGTCGCTGGGAAACACTTGCACCAAGTGGGATCATCCAACCCTTGAAGGTACATCAGGTTGGTGAATGCCATCAGATGGTCTTCTGGGTTAGTAGTGCCGTCATAGGCGCCTACTAGTACATTTTTCACTTTGGCCGGCTGAGCGGCTTCAGTAATTTCCTTGGAGAAGGCCGACGGCTGTTCACCAAGTCTAAGCAACCGTAGCTGCCAGTCCATAGGTTGGACGTTTTTTGCTGCAGGTCCACCAAACGGAGGTGGCTGCAAAAAATAATGTTGTTGTGGCACAAACGGTAAGTTTGGTACCGCCTGGTCACTATGAAAGCCGGACTGACGGGAGGTGCCGCCTGACTGACTCTCATGGTACGACTGAGTATGCCTCATCGAGGCATTTCGCAAACTGTCTTGAAAGTTTGAAGTAGAGGCCGACTCTGACAATCGGTCACTCTTCTTCTGCTCTAGCAGTAGCCGAGCATCTGTGAATGTTTGCTTCGACCCGTCCGCCTGAATATGACGAACAGGTTTCCTATTTCCTGTAGGATAACGGAATTTTGTGAAATCAAGGGCAGGTGGCTCCCGCTTCCTAGATTTAGGATGAGGAGTCGCCTCTCGCCCTTGAACTGGCTTCCTCTTCAGTGAAGTGGAGGGTTTCTTGGCCGACTGCTCCTTGACTGGAGCAGGCGGCTTCTTGTTGATCAACTCTTGAATCTCTCCCTTGAAGTCCCTCATGAAGGTCATGAGTTTGTTCCTTGTGATGGGAGCAGACCCATCAGTCGGCTGTTGCCGAACAGGCGGTGCGCCTGCTGGCTCGCTTCCTGTTTGAAGATGCTCCCGTTCCCTCCTGTCGGTATGACTGGTACGTCGGGCCCTTAGGGTCCCGTCTGAAGCTGTATGAGCTTCAACTTCAAATTCACTTTCGGTATCATGGTCCGACTGAACTTGAGGGTCGTCTAGGGGACGCCTCTCTTCAGGAGTCGGTACAGACTTGGATGCCATCTCAGAAGTACTCTCCCCACAGACGGCGCCAAATGTTTTGGGGTTTTCTGATGTCCTGCGGGAGAGTTACAATTCCGAGACTGGAACTGGACGCCTGTACCTGCAAAATAACGGAGACTCCTGGGAGCTCTTCCTCCAACGGTCAAGTTAGTACCTGATTAAGGAGTAATTAATGCGGAAATTAAAGTGATTTGGTCTCTCTAGGTGAGAGTGTTTAATGTAGGTAATCTGCTTTGTTAGCGAGATCAGCCGGTTATTACTGTGTGTAATTAATGTGTTTTTTCCATAATGTTTTTGTTCTCCCCCTTAATGAGGATTAAGGGAGGTATTTATAACCTTGGAAAACGTGCCCATCCTAGGTTTAGGTAAACCTAGGGCCGATTGGGCTTCCCTCGGAAGTTGGGCCTGGGTGGCCGGTTTCTCCATTAGGCATGGAGTATGCCACATGTCTTGACATAACAGGTCCAAGGTGGACGAATAAGCGCGTGCCACGTGGGAAGCCCTGACTGTTCTAACTGGGGGACACTTGGCAGGACCTGATTGGTCCACGTGGCGCATTCCGATTGGTGGGAGCAAAATCCCCTAATCACGAGTAATCTGGGCCGTTCGCTAATTAAGCAGACGGTACCCTCATAATAAAGATGTAAATAGACAAATTTGAAAAAGAACAACTTTCTCATCAATAACTTTCGTTCGAATGTTTACAAAATTTTCTGAAGTAATACTTCTTTAGGTTATCTACATTCTAGGTTCTGGCTAGTTTTCTGCAGTCTAGTGTTTCCATGCGGTAGGTGCCATCCCTGACTTCTTCGTAGATGCGGTAGGGGCCTTCCCAGTTAGGGGTTAGCTTTCCATTTTTATTCTCCCTATCGATTGATTCCATTTTCCGTAACACAAAGTCTCCCACCTTTAAGGGCCGCTTGTGTACTCTTTTGTTGTAAACTCTTGTCATTCTCAGACAATAGATCTCATGTTGCAAGGCGGCATTGCCCCTATGTTCAGGAAGTGAGTCCAATAACAGCCGCATAGCCTCCCAATTCGCATCTTCTTCATAAAGCATGACTCGAAGAGTTGGCTCATAGTGCTCAATGGGTAAGACAGCCTCTGTGCCATACACCATGAAAAATGGGGTCTCTCCGGTTGCCCCTTTTTCAGTTTTCCGGATGGCCCATAGGACATGGATTAATTCTTCTGCCCATAAGCCTCTGGCTCTTTCAATTTTCTTCTTGATGTCGTCTGAGATTAACTTGTTGAAAGCTTCAACCTGGTCGTTTGCTTGGGGTCGGCCAGCTGATGCAAAGTAGTGTAAGATCCCTTGATCTCCCAACCACTCCTTGAGATGAGGCGTTTCAAATTGAGGGCCATTGTCAAAAACCATAGACATAGGTGCCCCATACCAAGTGATAATGTTCTTCCAAATGAAAGAGATGACATCATTTGTCTTAATGTTTTTGACCGCCTCTGCCTCTACCCATTTTATAAAGTAATCCACAGCCACTAGAATGTACCGCTTACCGCTTGGTGCAGGCGTATACGGACCTAGAATGTCGATGCCCCATTTGGCGAATGGGATTGGGTTGTAGATGGCCGTCAGGTCAGTGGCCTACCGATGGATCAGCTTGCCAAACCTTTAACACTTGTCATATTTTTTGACCATTTCCATTGTGTCTGCCTCAAGGGTTGGCTAGAAAAACCCCTACCGCCAGGCCCTGACAGCTAGAGACCTGCCGCCTATGTGGGAGGCACAGTATCACGCGTGCAATTCTTCGAGAATTTCTTGCCCCTTTTCTGGGGTTACACACTTCAATAGAGGTTTTAGGAAACCAGCTTTGAAGAGCTCTCCATGCCTTAACTCGAAGTTTGCAGCTCGTTTTTTCATGACAGCTGCCTCCTGAGGTGAACTAGAAAGCGTGCCATCTTGTAGATACGCCCAGATGTCATCCATCTAGGTTGAGCTTCAGTCCAGTACTCCAATGGGCTCTTTTTCAGTAACGCTTCTCTTTTCCATAAGTACTCCAATGGGATCTTTTTCAGTAACACTTCTCTTTTCCATAACATCCCAGAAGATTGACCGAGGCGTTTCACAGGAGGCGGATGATGCCAGTTTGGACAGAGTTCGCCTGATTGTTTTCAGACCTGGGCACTTGACTCAAATGGAATTCTTCAAGTGTCCCAGCTTCATTCTTGACCGCTTGTAGGTATTTAATCATTGCCGGATGGGTGGCCTCACAGTCACCATTGTATTGGTTAACGATTAATTGAGAATCTGAGCATGCGTCAATTTTTTTTACCCCTGCCACCTTGCACATGCGGATACCGGCTAGCAGGGCTTCATACTCTGCCTCATTATTTGAGGCCTGGAACTTAAACCGTAGTGCATATTCATACTTATCCCTTTCAGGAGAATGACTAATAACACCTGCAACACAGCCGTTCAAAGTGGATCTCCCGTCCACATACACTTTCCAAACCAGATTAGTGTCTTCCGGAGCAACCGGCCTAGTCATTTCGACAATAAAGTCGGCAAACGCCTAACCCTTTATTGCCTTCCTTTGTTCGTAAGTGATTTCCAGCAATCGCCCACTTAAGCATTCAGCTAGTAGACTCCATAGTTGTCAATGGCCGCTTGATTGGTTGGTCTGTATAGACCACTACCGGATGTGCCAAGAAGTAAGTTTTCAACTTCTTGATAGCCATATAAAGAGCAAGATCAAAATTTTCAACCATGGAGTACCGAAGCTCTGCATTTCTGAGAACATGGCTGATGAAATAGACCGAGAGCTGGATGTCGTCTCTTTCAGCGAGGAGAACGACGCTGAGAGCATCATTTGAGACGGCTAAATACATGTAGAGCGTCTCTTTGGGAAGAGGGCTAACTAGCCTTAACAAAGAGTGCTAGTGTTGCTTTAACTTTTGAAAGGCCGCCTCAGCATCATCCCCCCATTCAAACATAGCTTTCTTCTTGTTCACCTGGAAGAGGTAGAGGCACTTGTCACCTGACTGGCTGAGAAATCTTCCCAGGGCCGCCAGGCAACCAGTTAACTTTTGTACTTCCTTGACAGTGCGGGGTGACTTCATGTCAATGACCACCTGTATTTTTTCAGGGTTGGCTTCTATTCCCCTTTGATCAATTAGGAATCCGAGAAACTTCCCTAACTCAATACCAAAGACACACTTCTTGGGATTAAGCATGACCTTATGCCGCCTAAGTGTGGTGACTGTTTCTTGGAGGTCACCAAGGTGATCCACTTGCTGCTTGGATTTCACTATTATGTCATCAATGTACGCCTCTACGTTCCTGCCGATTTGCTTGATGAAGATTGTGTCAATCATTCGCTAGCATGAGAAAGGGTATGATAACTTTCTCATCAATAACTTTCAAGCCAAACGACATCACAGTATAGCAGAATAACACCTGATTTGTGACTAATGTCGTCTTTTCTTGATCTTTCTTCCACAGGGGTATCTGATGAAAGCCTGAGTAGGCGTCCATAAAACTCATAAGGGCATGTCCGGTTGTAGAATCGTCAGGCTGTCGATCTTTGGAAGCGGATAACTGTCCTTCGGACATGTCTTGTTCAAATATGTGTAATCAACACACATACGCCAGGTACTATTCGGCTTCTTTACAAGAACCACATTCGCAACCCAATCAGGGAAGTTACATGGCCGAATGAACCCAGCATCTAGCAACTTTTTGACTTCGGCAGCTGCTGCCTGACTTCTTTCCTCACCGTGATTTCTTTTCTTCGTCCGGATGGGATATTTTTCTAAGATCAACGGCCAGTTTGTGGACAGCAAGATCTGGGCTGATGCCAGGCATCTCTTCCACTTCAAAGGCAAAAATGTCCTTGAACTCCTTTAGCAGAAGGTGTAGATCTGCACCCAACTTTGCAAAAGCAACCGTCCCCACCTTAACAGTACGCTCGGGACGACTGTCGTCCAAAGGTATATCAATGTGGTCACCAGTCGGCTGGGGACGGAGGTCATCTGACCGTTCCCTCATCAGTGATTGCTATTGCTTTTCCTTCTTTACTAGTAGCAGCTGATCAGTTTTCCTCTTTTTACCAGCGGCTGGTGGGGCAAGCTCGGGATCCTTGACTTCGTCAAGATCTATTGGCTTTTGGCCGGCTGTGGCCATAGTAGGTTTAACGTCTGAGAGATAGCATTCTCTAGCCTTCTTCTAATCTCCGTTCAGGGAGCCAACAGAATCATCGTCCCTTTCATATTTCAATAGCATGAGAAAGGGTATGATAACTCCCTTAGCTTCGTTTAGGGTTGGACGTCATAGAATGAGATTGTAGGCGATCAACTCCTCAACGACCAAGAATCTGACAACCATGTGGCGTCCTTGACCTTTCTCTCCTAGCCGGATGGGTAAATCAATTATTCCCACTAGATGCACCATGCCGCCTCCAAATCCTACCAATGGATTGGAGACCGGATACATACTATCGGGCTTATACTTGAGCATTTGCAAGCACTTGTAGCTAATGATTCGGCCTACCAGCTGGTTACCAACCTTGCATTCAATGACGACAAGGTCATCATGCGGCCGGCGGACTGCTCCCCGATCCTTCTCAGAAATGATGACTTCTGGAAAGGAGGTAGCAGACGCCTACCCCTCGTCAACAGCATTGACATCCATCTTTCTCAGATGGCCTTTGGTACCCCGAATGGTCGAGCCACTTCCAATGAATCCGCCTGCTATTGTGTAGACAGGATCTTGGTCGTTGTCCGCACTACTAGCACGCTGAGTCGTCTTTTTGGACGACTGCCCCGGATTCGTCTTGATAGTCCCTTTGGAGGACTATAAGATGTAGGACTTCAGCTCTCCTTTGTCGGCCAGACGGTCTAACGACCGCTTGAGACTATAGCACTCGTTGGTTTCATGGTTAACATCCTCATGGAAGTGACAGTATTTGTTTTTGTTCCGACTCTTAGCGGAACCCTTCATTGGATGAGGCTTTTCTAAGGTTAGTCGTTCCTTTATCTCCATGCATGAGGATGGAGTAGAAATCTTTTTTAAACTCGTACCTTAAAACGTATGGCTTAAATTCTTTGTTCTTCTTCTAGGACGACTGGTCAGAGTTGTTGACCACCTAGATGTCTATTTTCTTTTTGCTCTCTTCAGTTTTCTAAGCCGGCTGAGCAAACTGACTCTCTTTTTGTTTGTCGGACTTCTTTGAGTCCAACTTCTTGCTGGATGAGCAGAGCTCGGTCGCCTGTATATAGGCTTCCGCCTCCATCAAGCTCCTTGCAGAGTGAAAATTCTTTTGCGGATGAGGTCAAATTTAAAAGTTGACCCATCCTTCAGACCTTTGAAGAAGTGTGTATAAGCTAACTCATCAGACAACCCTTGAATCTGGATTCTCACCAAATTAAACCGCCTGACATAAGAGCGGAGTCCTTCTCCATCTCCCTGCTACACGCTGCTCAGATTGAGACTTGTCTTCTTGGCAGGGTTATTCATAGAGAAGTTTAAAGCAAAGAAGAACCCAAGCACCTTAAAGTTGTTGATACAACCAGCCGGCAAATTTCCAAACCATTGCAGGACTATGCCCTTCAGTGTAGCTGGGAAACATCGACACTAGGCGGCATCATCCAACCCTTGCAAATACATGAGGTGGGTGTATGCCAGCAGGTGGTCTTCAAAGTTGGTGGTCCCATCATAGGTACCAACCAACACATTCTTAACCTTGGCCGGCTGTGCCGCCTAGGTTAACTCCCTAGAGAACGCAGAGGGTTGTTCTCCCGGGTTCTACAGCCGGAGCTGCCAGTCCATATGTTAAAGTTGATATCCCGCCTACCCTCCGAAAAGGCGGAGCTGCCAGTCCACAGACGACGCCAAATGTTTTGGGTGTTTTTGTCCCTCGGGAGAGTTACAACATAAAGATTGGATCCACGAAGCTGCATGTACCTGCAAAACAATGAAACTCCGGATGTTTGGAGGTCCACCTCCAAAGCTTAAGTTAGTAAAGAGTCGGAGTAAAAAGATGCAGAAAAGTAAAGTATCTTCTCGGATTCTGAGATCAGGTTGGTGTTTTTTTCTTGAGAGTGACAGATGGTGTAATGATTGGAACGTGTCCCAATAAATGGGCGATCTCCTTATTTATAGGGTCCTAGATTGCTGTGAAGGAATTGTGTCTTCGATAAGTACAATTACTAGATATATCAAGGATCACTATTATAGAGATAATAAGTTCGTTCTTTTGGGTCGTCATCATCTGTTGCTAGACTATGAGCGATGATCTTTGGACTAGTCAATTGGCCCAAAGCCCACTAGAATGGATCCTATGAGGTCGCACACAAGGGTATTGGGTTAAGCAAGTTAGAGGCCCATTAATGGGCCTCATGAGCAATTAACTAATCATGAATAGGATTGGGCTAGCATAGTTAGATTAGAATTAGGTTTTGGGCTTTTAACATGGGCTCTTATTTAGAGTTGAGATCCATAAATAAGATCCATGCCTAGGGTTGCATGCAAGCAGTCATAATCCACACACAGTGTATTTTGAAATCAAGGCAACCAATCCCAAAAACCCTAATCCTCTCTCTAACTCACAGCTCTCCCTCTCCCCTCACGTCAGTACGGCCGGCGCCCATAGGTGGTGGCTCCTGGTGGTTATCGTGGTGGTTCTTGGTTAGTATGTCTCTCCTCTCCGTAGAAGGTCAATTGAAGGGTTCAATTGCAACTAACTAGCATTAGTGGAGGTCTTAATCCGTGCCCATGGACCAAGTAGAGGAATCACACTTGAGGTTCTTTATCTCCCATTGTTCTTGCTCAATGGCACGTGGAATCACGCTTCAAAGGTAAAATTATGTGTTCTTTATGTGTTATGCAATGATACTTGGTTTAGGTGCTTTATTAATGTGATTGATGTTATTTCCGCTGCGTAGTACCTATAAACTCCTACAGTGGTATCAGTTAGCCCATTGCATTTACGCATATTGAATTTTAATTCTTTGATAGTCCACAATTTTAATTCAATTAAGAGGGAGAATAATTTAATTATGGTTTAATTGTTATATTTAATGTGATTAAACTTTTGGAATAGATTAAATGCGATTTAATTATGCTCAAAATAGCCATGAAGAGGACCGAAATTTAGCCCTAAAGTGTTCGAAATTTTCGAACCCCCTAACCCAAAATTCGAATTTTTCCAAAATTAATAGCCCTAAAATATGATTTTGTGCTTGATTTTGATTTAATTCGATTTATTTTATGATTCATAATTTTAATCGGATTGATTTATGCGTAAAAATGTTTTATGTATGATCATTGATTTAATTTTAAAAGTTAAAATTAAATTGGGATTAATTTTATGACAAACCCTAATTTTAATATTGAATGATGATTTAATTTTAAAATTTGGACGGATTTAATTTAATTTTAATAAAAGTTATTTTAATTAAATTAAAAACTCAAAAAAAATTAGTTTTAGGTCGGCAACCGCGGGTGGGTGGTGCAGCGCACGACGGCTGCCGACTAGATGTTCAGTCCAGAGGGAGGGAGGGGAAGGCAGAGGTCCAGGGTGGCTGTGACAGCAGCGTGCAAGGGTTGCACAGATGCTTCCACGTCTGCAACTGGGCTGCTGCAGCTGCCTTGCGCGGCAGTGGCTGTGGCTAGCCTTGGCTGGCCACGCACGGTGGCCTACAACCCCAACAAAAGCAGCTTCCACGCTGCTGCCCTTGCGACAGTGGCTGCTGTCATGGCAGCTAGCCACCGTGGCTAGCTTCGGCTAGCCAACCACAGTGGCCGGCATGTGTGGCTTGCGGTTTTAAAAAAAAAAACTGTTTTTGGAAAAATATTTCAGGATAATTACAAATTATTTTGGGATAAAATAGTTTTATTTTGGATAAATATTGTTTATTATGGGATAAAATCATATCTTTCAAAAGTTGTTAAGTTTGATATTATCCTGTTTAAGGTTGTTAAGTTTGATATTATCCATAATTAAAGTGGTTCATTTTGGATAAGATTGGATAGGATATTCTGAGCATATTCCAAAAGGATAATAGTTGATTTAAATAATGTGATTATCCCATAATTATTTTAGGATGTAACTGATTTAAAATTTTGTGATTGGCTAGTAATTAGGTAGAATTTCCTGACTTTGTTTAACTTTGTTAGGATAATCTTTGAGGATAAATATGATTTATCTTTTAAGATTAAAATAAGATTTGATTCTATCTCATGACTAATTTAAAATATTCGATATTTTATTGAAATTCATGAATAATATATGATATTATCTAATTGCATTAATTAAAATATGAGATATTTAGATGTCATGTTTCCTTAATTGTGAACATTCGATGTTGTAGTTTAGGAAAGCATGATGAGTAATTTATTATGTGGCAATTTTATAATATATGATGTTATTTATTGCTATATATAATGACTAGTATGGCCCGGTAGATTGCTAAATACGATCTGCGCATCGTGATGTATTTTTGTAATCTTAGTACGGTCTACGAACCGATAAAGTATTTTTGTAATTTTATTTCATTTTATTTAAGTAGTAGATAGAATAGAGTAAAATTACAGGTTGTAGTTAATCCAAGAAGCCCATGAAGTGAAGGCCCAAAGGAGCAAGGTGGATGAGATCCATGATCATTCAAGTGGGAGCATTTACTTTATTAGTTTTTCTTAGGATTAGGGGCCATGCTATGTCTTGTTTATGCATTCAGTATTTTATGCATGTTATATTTTATTGATGTTTTGTGCTGATGCGCTAGAGTTCACTATTTAATCACAACATAATGAATCTAGGTCCCAGTAATATTGAGGTTGCTTTTCCAATTAAAAACCCGATGAAACCTTTGATATTTATGATGGGTGATGCCAAAGCTGGGTGTCATATTATATCTTTGGGGAGTGGAAGTAAATCAAAATTTACACTTTTAATTGGTTATACTCAAAAAGGTTACCCAAAGAGTTTAGAACCTTGAAGCAAAGGGTAATAATTAAACATGTGATGGTTAATTATTCAACCAAGAGTTTAAGGAATCGCAATCAGTAAAGAGTTTACTCACCTTAAAAATGTAATGGTTGATGGTAGGGCCAAAGTCCGGTCAATTATTGCACAAATAAAGGTTCTTGGAATCACTTAATTCAAGTTGGGATCATTTAAATTGAATAGAGTGTTTTAAAGTTGCCAATTTAATTCGCTTATGGCACTTTAAAATTTTATTAAACATAATTGAATTTTGCGTTTACTTATAAGTAACATGTCGTTCTAATTTTATTATTATATATAATCTCCTCGATTGAAAATTAAATTGAGAAACGTTCTCGAAAGATTAAAAGATAATCCATAAACCAATTTTGCTAAAATGGTTCTAAAAGGCAAGTTTTAGAAACCCATGTTCTATGTCTA
This sequence comes from Chenopodium quinoa, assembly GCF_001683475.1. Classification (NCBI taxonomy): domain Eukaryota; kingdom Viridiplantae; phylum Streptophyta; class Magnoliopsida; order Caryophyllales; family Amaranthaceae; genus Chenopodium; species Chenopodium quinoa. Next base: position 893,903 of record NW_018743955.1, on the reverse strand, counting down.
AGGTTGGTTTTATTCAAAATGTTTGAGTAAAATGCCAACACATCTTCATTTTGAATAGTGTTTTAAGGGATATAATGAGATGGGAGCAATAAATCCTCCAAAAGACAAGTATAGAAGTCCAACAAAATCTCTTATCTTCAATATGATTGAATATAAGAAAGTGATTGGAAATCTTAATAATCAAAAGTTGATCAAATGACGTTATTCTTCATCCATTTTATATAAGAGTTAAATAGTTGATTAAACTCTAATATGAATAAAGATATAATAGACTTACAAAATCATGAAAAGTGCTCAAAATAGTTAAGCAAAGCTTCATTTTGAACCTAAGAGAAATGTTCTAAGTGGCTCAAATGGAAAGGTTTAGGAATATATGACGATTGCATTAAGAAGTTATAGGCCAAGAAATGCAAACAAGTTGCTATTTCTCAAACCTAGAACTACTTACATGCTAAAAGTTGTTATAAACAACAAATGTTTCCAATTAAATGGACCAATACCAATTGATTAGAAACTATCTCATATAGTTGGAAGTTAAAAGAATGGAAATGTTCCAATTTGAGAAGTATATTACAGAAATTGATTTAGCATATTGCTACTTCTTGGACATATGATGTCTTGTTTAGATCACTCATTACACAATGTGGTTGAACTAAAAGAAGAAGTATAGCTAAAGGAGGAATAAATCTACAAGTTTAGAAGCAAATGTTGCTACTTCACAAGTAGAATCTACAAGTCTGGAAGCAAAAGTCGCAACTTTACAAATAGAACTTGTATTTCACTTTACCTTGTTATTAGCTAGAATTAAATAAATGTTATTCATTCTTGTCATTATCAAAACACCATTCAATGTTAGTAATGACTATGCATCGAAGATTAAAAAACGTGGAATAAGTGTTATTCTATGCTTCATTGAATCATAATGTGTTTTGAATTGCTAAATAAGTTTAAAATTCTATATGATAGATTTAATTAAACTATTTCTTTATATAAAAATTGTCTCTAAAATGTCAATTAATTCGAATGAAAATGAACATTGCATGCGAAAGATCCAAAGGGATGGACTTTCAATATCATTAGATTATGAATCTATTGATATATGTAATTATCATTCTAATTTGAAATTTTGACAAAATCACCATTTAGAGAAATGATGATGCAAACTCGAGGTCGAATACATATCGATGTACGAAAACCAAAGGTTCAAAGGCTAGAGATGGACAATGGAACTTCATTTGTGATACGATCACTACTTGTGCTTAGTTGAAGCATAAGACGAAAATTTTGAAAAGTTCAAAAGGTTCAGTATGAAGTTCAGTATCAACTTGACAAGTTAATGATTACATTACAATATGATTGTAATTGTGAAAACTTAAGTCAGGACATGTACTTGGCAACACATTTAAAATATTGCGATATGATCGTAATAATGAGAATTTAAGCCAAGACCTTGATAAACATCCAAGAGTTGTGTAATCGTTTTACAAAAAACTCTGAAAGAAAACCTTATGAAATGTTCATAAATAGGAGCTATCAATCTATATGAGATATATTTTGATAATGGATGTAAATTACCTATCTTCCAACCATTGTTCAAGGGATATACTTTTAAGATAAGCTACAAAACTAAATATAGATACATAGGTCAAATCAAAATGTAGCAAAGGCTTCATATGTGATATGGATAAGAAAAGTTCTTATAAAGTCCTTCTACAAAACAAGGAATAAAACTTGTATTACAACGTTTAATGCACATTTGATTCCTATATAGAGCACGGGGTACTACTACACAAACCATACATAGCACAAAATGTTTTTTTGCTCAAGTAGGTGCCCTTATGGAAATTGTTCCAAAACGTCAAGTGGGAGTAGTGTAAATCTCAAAAAAGTTCGAGAAAAGCAACAAACAAACATGGTTCAAACCATGGTTGGTTCACCCTGTGCAAAATGTGCCTCCTCAAAAGGCAAGTGGGAGTATAAAAAAAATCTCGAAAAGTTTGAGAGCCTTGAAAGAGTTCAAAAATGTTAATTCGAAAATCTCGAAGAAATTTAAGAAGTTGTCGAATAAAAGCAACAATATGAGCATGATTCACCTCATGTTACAAATGACAACGCGTGGTCTCATTAAGTGTAATGGGAATAATAACCATGTGTCGAAGGTATTACCTTCCAAGTGCACATCCTCAATTGTCGTTTCTCATTGAAAGCTAAACAAAGTTGTTGTATGAGTTTCAATTGTTGCATAAAACTCACAATGATGACTAGCATATGTAAAACTTAGCCAAAGAAATATGATTTCATATTGACTAAGAGTTCTAAAAATATTTATTTTGGAACATGATGATTATGCAAGTAATAAAGATGATTTGACAAGTCATAACTCCAAGTGGTTTAAAAACCATGAAATCTGAAATAGATTCTAAGTCTGTAAGCAAGCGTATGACACTTGAATAATTTGCCTAAATTGGGTGAAACCCATTATAAGCAAAACATACAAGAAAGAAAAATGATTTCTAACTAAAGCAAAGACTTGTTAATGGATTCAAAAAATTCATAGTATTACTATGATTACGATGAAACCTTTACATTAGTCATGTTGCAAAGATCTATCAAAGATATTTTAGTGATTTCTACCTTACAAGATTTGGTAGATGGATTTCAAAATGCTTTCTTGAAATTGTTCATGAAATAAGATTTGTATATGATACAATCAAAAGTTTGAAGATCCAATAATCCTAGGGATGTAAAGCATTAGGGAGTTAGTGTTCTTATTTTAGTGAGTTAATCAAATCGTTCGATGTTCTCGTAAAATGAAGAAAAGGTCTTGTGTGTACAAGATGTTTAGTGGGAGCTATGAAGTCTTCTTGGTCTAGTACAAAGAGCAATTATTCGTTGCTTGAAGAGTCAAGTGATGGATAGTGCATTTTGTATGAAAAACCTGGAAGAGGAAGATGAGTACAGTTGGGATTCAAGATCTATAGAGATAGTTTTTGAAGGATGTTTGAGCTTAATTAAGAAACTTATATTGATAATATTCTTATAAGGTTTAACATTATATTGAAAGGAGTTTCAATCCCATGTAACATGACACATTGCTTAATGATTCAATACTTTGAGAAAGATTGATGAAATTAAAGTTTTGAGTGATGATCCTTATGCAATTTGCAAATGATGCATCATGTATGTCATGGACAATACTCGTCTATTTGATTCACGCGTTTTAAAAACACGTGATGATAGATTTCAATCGAAATCCAATGTGATGTTGGAATACAATTTAGAAATTCATAAGTTCCTTGCGAAAAGGGTGAAGGAAATTCTTAGTGTATGGAGATGAATATGACGATAAAAATTAGAAATTGCAAAATTCATGTTTATGAGAATGTCTCGTGAACTCTACTCACTAAACCCCTTCCATTTCCAAGGTATGAGAAACATGCTAATGAAACTGGATTGAGGCAAATGATGTAATTAGAAGTTGTATTTGTTTTTGGAGAAAAACAAGTTACATGTGTAATACATTCATCAGCAGAATTATGTTTATCAAATGAAACAAAGTTTCAATCTTATTTAATCGTGGTTTCAATATTAATTAAAATGTCCAAAATAATCATGGATTGATGGGCTCATTAGGTTGATGACCTGTTGAATGAAACCCCACAGGTGAACTAAATTCATACATTATTTAAGTTCCTAGTTCGGAATCATTAAACTGGACATAAATGATTTCAATTAATGGACTAGCATGTTAAGATTGATAAGATAGTGCAGTTTCATGGGCTATAGAAGCGTAGTGATGCTCGGTCAATCACATGGGTATGCATGAATGATGCATGATCGAACTATAGACCTACTTTGAAGTTCAAGTATAGAGCTTCCGAATATATTAGTGGATTCCTTTGACATGAGTGAAACATTGATTTCATTCAATGGATGTTATGGCTGTGGTGCACTCAAACGTCTGCCCGTAACTGGAGATTATAAAGGGTGTTTCCCGATTATTTCAGAAGTTGAGTGGGAGCTTTGGTTGCCACAAGATTGGATTGAGTCTACTTATTTAATTAGAAATGTGTCTTGGCCCCTTGAAGAGGTAGAATTCAGAAAATGCATGGTCGTGCTCAAATAGATTACATTGTGACCATTTGTTTTGTAATTCTAACTCAGATTTCAAGAAAAGATTTGTAGATTAAATTGATCATGACATGAGATGCAATCATATTATCAAGTCGACACACATTGACTTAAGGAATTTGAATATTGCGCACTTGTCTCAGACAAGTGGGAGATTGAAGGAATTGTGTCTTCGATAAGTGCAATCACTAGATGTAGACACCCATTTGTATCTCCCCAAAACCAAACCCAGTGATGAATACCTTTCGCGTCGAACCATAATCGAATGAGGTGAAAGTGTGAAAAGTCAAGTGTTGCGGTTAGTTTTTACTCCCTCCGTTACATATTACTCGCATTAATATTCAACCAACATAGATTAAACAGGTTTAGGGTTAACCTATTGATTGCATGTTAGTCAGAAAGCGCACATGAATACGAGTAGAATAAAGTAGAGGCCTATTTTATAGGGCGGGTCCTTTCTTTTGTAGATTGGATTCGTACCCTCGTCCCCGAACCTTATTTGGTTCAAGACCTTATGGAGTTGACGATCTCATGGATCGTTAAGGGGTGTAACCTTCACCTTGTGAACGGTTTACAAGTTCCTAAAACTTGTTGGCGACTCTTTTGCTCTCTTTTCTTTCCCTTTGGACGCCACCATACTTAAGTGTATGATCACAGTGGGGTTCAATCTTGGGGTTGTGATGCTTGAAATATTCCCTACACTAGATATATCAAGGATCACTATTATGGAGATAATAAGTTCGTTCTTTTGGGTCGTCATCATCTGTTGCTAAACTATGAGCGATGATCTTTGGACTAGTCAATTGGTCCAAAGCCCGCTAGAATGGATCCTATGAGGTCGCACACAAGGGTATTGGGTTAAGCAAGTTAGAGGCCCATTAATGGGCCTCATGAGCAATTAACTAATCATGTATAGGATTGGGCTAGCATAGTTAGATTAGAATTAGGTTTTGGGCTTTTAACATGGGTTCTTATTTAGAGATGAGATCCATAAATAAGATCCATGCCTAAGGTTGCATGCAAGCAGTCATAATCCACACACAATGTATTTTGACATCAAGGCAACCAATCCCAAAAACCCTAATCCTCTCTCTAACTCACGGCTCTCCCTCTCCCCTCACGTCCGTACGGCCGGCGCCCATTGGTGGTGGCTCGTGGTGGTTATCGTGGTGGTTCTTGGTTAGTATGTCTCTCCTCTCCGTAGAAGGTCAATTGAAGAGTTCAATTGCAACTAACTAGCATTAGTGGAGGTCTTAATCCGTGCCCGTGGACTAAGTAGAGGAATCACACTTGAGGTTCTTTATCTCCCATTGTTCTTGATCGATGGCACGTGGAATCACGCTTCAAAGGTATAATTATGTGTTCTTTATGTGTTATGCAATGATCCTTGGTTTAGGTGCTTTATGAATGTGATTCATGTTATTTCCGCTGCGTAGTACCTATAAACTCCTACATGTTGTACCCCCTCCTAGGGTTTGATGACCTAGGAATAAGGGCAACGCTGTTTTTAGGCTCCTTAGGATTTGGGCCCTGAAAGCCGCCATTCCTAGGGAGCCATACCCACGTGCCATGTGTCAGCGTTTGGGAGGTCCATTTGGACTTCTCTTCCAGCGACACGTGGCGCGCTCTGATTGGGCCAGTTGGCGGGGTTTAAATACCCAAAACAATATCCATTAAAAGGAATCGATGTAGTATTAGAGCAGCTCCAATAATAAATTAGCTTTTTAGACTACATAAGATTTTAATGCTAATTTCTTTTATAGCTAGTTTGTGCCTTAACTACTAGCTTGTGGTGTTTTCTAGAGAGAAGAAGAATATGTCATGCATACGTTAAAAGATTGCAGTTTAGCCCGAACAATTTGGAGTAAGTGCAATTATTCTATGGTTTTGTCTCACTCTCTTTGTAGTATGGGTGATTGTTGGGAGCATTGTTTTGGTAATTTTGGGGAGGATATGGTGAGTTTGATTACCATGTGTTGGGCTATGTGGGGCGCACAGAACGAATGGATAATTGAGGGTGAAAATTCGAATGTTGAGCAAATTATTGCATATGCTTTGAAGATTCATACGAAGGGGCGTGAGGTAGGAAAGTTGAATAACAGGGGGAATGGATGGGTGGAAAGAGTGTCTTTGTGGGCGGGTCTTCTCCGACATCTGATGTGGTTAAAATTATTGTTGATGCTGGTGTTTTAGGGGAGGTGGAGACGGGGCTGGGTGCAGTTTGCAGGATTAGTGAGGGGGTGGTGCTTTGGCAGCTACAGTGTACTAGAGTGAAAAATGAGAGTCTAAGATTGCAAAGGTGAAATGCAGTATTTTAGGGCATGAAGATTGCTAGACACAAGGGTATGAGCTGCGTTGGGATCGAGAGTGATAATCGGTGGTGATTGAGGCAATGACAGGGTAAAGTCGTATCCCCTAATCAAAAGTAATTCCTAAATCCTCTAACTAAAGTAGATAGGGAAGTAGGGTCGATCTCCACAGGGAAACAAGTCTTTTTACTCCTAATTAATTATTATAATCTAAATTATCTAACTAGCCAATATTTATGTTTGAGTATGAAACTAAACTACAAAAAATAGGAGTAGGGAGAAAACAATATATAAAAGGATTTAGGGCATAGGTTCACCAATAAATAATACTCCAGGGTAAAACATAGTAATCAATTATTGACATTGCATAAATAACATGATTAACAGGCCAGGCTCTCACAATTTATTAATCAACATAGATCTAACAGGCTCTCGCAATTTACTAGATCTAAGTTCTTATTGAAAATAGCCTTTAATATCAAATTAACATTTGCTCGATTCATCAATTCAATATTGCTATACTTTTACAAGACGCAATTGTAAAACATTAAAACAATCTAACAAGAAATTATCATGCAATATCAAAAATCAATAATAGTCAATCATCAATGCATCAATAAACCAGATTGTAAAGGGCTTTCGCTACGTATTACATTCACAGAATTAATCTACCGGTATTAAATCTCATCTCTCGAATCTCGACTTAACCATTTATAAATTAACCTGCCTATTGAAACTAGACCTAAACATCAATTCTCATCTCTCGAATCTTGAATTAATATTGTCAAACTCATGCATAAAAGATAGGCCTAATCTAGTCACAGAGCATTAAATCAATCAATAGGAAATTAATCTAGCATTGATAATTAACAACAACGATTTACCCCTTCATATTATTTATTAGATCCCCACAAACCCTAGAAATTAAAATACTCACACATATTAAAAACTAAACTAATCAAAGTAATAAAATAAATCATGATGAAAGGAATAAAATAAACAACTAAGATTAAGGGAAGAGAAATCGTTACCGAAATAAATCTGGAATTAAGAGTAGAATTAAAAACAAAGGTTTAAGAGAAAAGAAATCTAAGAGAATAATTAAGAGAGTAAAGAAAGAGTAAAAAGGAGAAGAAGATGAGAATAAGAAGAGATACTAAAAACGTATTACGGAGGAGTATTTATACTCCGTACAAAAATCCTAAACTAAAACAAATTAAAACTACGTTAAACATCAACCAATAAAACACGCGCCCGATCAGGCGAGGCACCGCCCGATCGGGCGCGCCTTTTTGCTCTCTAATACTAAACTCGCGCCCGGCCGGGCGCGTCACCGGGCGCCAGCCTAAGCTTCTCCCGCCCGGCCAGGCGCGCCTCCGGGCGCCAGCCTCTTTGGCCGGGCGGCTCATTTGGGCCACTATTTAGACTTTGATTGGGCTCCAATTCTTCGGGCCAATCTGGGTTTCCTCTTTGGGTCTTGAATACTCGGTCCAAATGCCCCGGTATCACCTATACCGAGCCCTTAATCACCGGTTCGATGGCTCTAACCGGCCCTGGGCTATAAACTCTGGTCGTGCTTCTCCAATGTTCGTGATTGCTCCAAAATATCTCGGGAAAATACTCCAAAAGCATAAATCCCTGCAAAAGTCAACCAAATCTACGAAAACACTAGAAAACACCAATTAGTAATAAAAGTGGCTCTAAAGAGCCAAAAACACTACAAATTACGACCAAGGGACGGGGTTAAAATACTATATAAAATAGACACATCAAACTCCCCCAAGCCAAACCTTTGCTTGTCCCTAAGCAAAGATCTCATCAATGAATCAATAAATATACTTCACCCCAAAAAGTGAAAATCAAGCACAAACGATTCATGATAAATCAAATAAACATGCTTCAGAGTCAACCAATCAAATCCATCTAATTACCAATCTTCCCTAACAATTGCCAAACAGAGCAAACCACAAGAGCATATAGAATTCAAGACTAGTGCTCACGCACTCAACTCTCATTTTTGTGGCGAGTAAAAGATGTACTCGATCGCTCTCCATCCAACCCCTTTATGTGAACAATGCCCTCCCAACTCACACTCTTGTGTGTATAAAAACAATATACGCTCAATACTACTAGTCGACTCGAAATATGTCAAATCATAACTTGCATTGATAAGCAACACTTTCACATTCATACAATTCTATGCACAAAGGTCAGAAGGTCTTTAAAGCTTGTAATGTAAGGCTAGGGTAAAGGGTAGATAAATTTGGGAATAAGTGAGAGAAAAGCTATGCTTAAAGGAGCTATATCCTAATAAAATCCATGATCAAAATAAATAGTGATCATACATCTCCTACATAACCAACTCTAACATCAACCAAATATACTCCAATCATAATAAATAATCCCAACTCTTACAATTTCACTCATAAAATATAATAATGAAGAAGTAGAGTGAATAAACAAACTTTATTTTCCAACTTGAATTTTTCATTGAGGTTCAAAATTATTTTCCTTTGATCAACCTCCAACTAGAACATTTGAACATTTTTTTCTTTTTTTTTCTATTGAAGTTCACTTATTTTTTCACATTTTTTTTCTTTGAACTTCTATTTTTTCATAACATCATGCCTTATTTTTTCAAGAAAATATAACTCTCAAACTCATCAAAAATAAACATGAATAACAACAAAACAACTTCTCAAATCCCACCCAAATTGTGCTAATAATAAGCACACTACAAACTCCCTCACCTCACTCACTAATAGCTACCCCAAGCCAAGCTTGGGACTAGTAACCAATGGGGCAAAATAGGCTTGTAAAGTGGCTAAATAACAACAAAAGGTCAAGGCAACAACATGGGTAGCAAGAAGGGAACAAATGTATCTACAATATCTGGAGGCTACCTAAAAGAACAAATGTCTTCGTCCTCCTCAATGTGCATAATAATGAATCATATAAATATTACTAATAGTTGTAAACCAATACTCAAATTCATTGACATACCAGGAATTATGGAACTATCACACATTCCTTACCAAATCAACTAGTCAAGCACTATATTCACAAGTAGTTGGACAAAATTAACGCATGTTAAAGTTTCAGGCAATCAAACATCAAATCATGTTCAACTAATACACAATTCCTACCATCAAATACCAAGAATCAAAACAATTTTCTCAAGTAAGGGGCACAGGGAAGCATAATTTATAATTCATTGGAACGTATTTTTGGATTTTTTTTTTTTTCAAATTTTTTTTTTTTGTATTTTTCATATATAAGAAAGAAATAAAACTAATCTAGAAAGAAAGAAATCTAACCTAAGAAAACACACCAAAAAATAAAAGAGAAGAGAAAAAGAAAAATACCAAACCAAAATCTCCCCCAAGCCAGAATCAGACAATTTCCTCATTGGCTCGGAAACTAGCCCAGCATAGCTAGTCCTCATCCATCGAGCCGAAACCCGCACCTCCATTGCCACCTGCACCACCTGCACCACCTGCACCAGAAGAGCTACCACCAAAATAATCAACGTGAAAACTCCCCCCCGCCGGTCCCCCGAAAGGAATGTCCTGCCCGTACCCGAAGAAAGAAGAATAGTCAGTGTAAATACCACGGGCAATGGGATCCCTATCGTATCCTTGGGGTGGTGGCTGAAACCAGTCAGGGTGAATAGCGTCGTCGGGAATGTTGCCCCGACGAGCATAATCATCGTACGTAGGGTAGAGAGCTCTACCCTGGTTCCTCTCTAGATACCTTAACCTCTGGTCTAAGGAGCCTACCATCCTCCTAAGGTCAGTATGTGAATGCTCGATACGTCCTAGGGCCTGACCTATACTCTGAAGATCCCAAACTGGGTAAGAGTCAACATGAGGGACGGAGTGGGACATACGAGGTGGAGAGAAAGCCACCTCGGGCTAAGGCTGGGGTGATGGAACTGGTGGTGGTGGTGCCTGCCCCATAGCGTTGGAAACTAAAACATCAAAAGTGTAGGAAGGTTGCCCTGGAGGAAAAGCGGTCAAGTCAGGACTGGGTAAGGGAAAAATAGGCAAAGGTTGCTCGTTCCCAGTCTGAATACACCAAAATAGTGTCTGCTCGCTATCCGGTCTAACCCACCCCACATCCTCAAAATACCTAGCAGTCATGTAGGTATCTGGTCCACAGTTGGTCAGCTGGTGGGGTCCGTCTACTACAAAACCGGCATTTTTCTCCGCTATTCGAGTGATAAGGCCACCTAAACGGATAGGGGACTTGGAAGTGGTGCTGGCTGTGGCATGCCTACTCAAATGGTGAACTATAAACCTACCAATATTCAATTTCCCGTACCCGTACACATAATGTCCTATGACAGCTAGTTCGTTAGTTTGAGCGTTATGAGGCTCGGCCCTACCTAAAAAACACAAACCCGCAAATCATTGCCAGATTTTTGGGACAGGATGGTGAATAGGTTTGGTACTAGCATGTTGAGGGTCGGGGGGTAGGTAAACCAGTCAAAGCATAATATAAGTCACCCATTTTATAATGTGCATGCCACTGGTGAGATAATTCAGAATTTAATTCAAAAATTTTACAAAATTCAACAAAAGTTAAACTAATATTTCTATTGTTTAACCTGAAAAATAAATTCGGCCCATTTCTACTACTAACAACATGAAAAGTGGACAGGAATTCACAAGTAAGTTCTCGGTATGTAGGATAGTGCATGTTAACAAATTTTCTCATGCCAATGTCATTCAAAAATCGTTTAACAAAATCATACAAACCAAATGATTGGGATCGAGAGTGATAATCGGTGGTGATTGAGGCAATGACAGGGTAAAGTCGTATCCCCTAATCAAAAGTAATTCCTAAATCCTCTAACTAAAGTAGATAGGGAAGTAGGGTCGATCTCCAGAGGGAAACAAGTCTTTTTACTCCTAATTAATTATTATAATCTAAATTATCTAACTAACCAATATTTATGTTTGAGTATGAAACTAAACTACAAAGAATAGGAGTAGGGAGAAAACAATATATAAAAGGATCAAGGGCATAGGTTCACCAATAAATAATACTCCAGGGTAAAACATAGTAATCAATCATTGACATTGCATAAATAACATGATTAACAAGCCAGGCTCTCACAATTTATTAATCAACATAGATCTAACAGGCTCTCGCAATTTACTAGATCTAAGTTCTTATTGAAAATAGCCTTTAATATCAAATTAACATCTGCTCGATTCATCAATTCAATATAGCTATACTTTTACAAGCCGCAATTGTAAAACATTAAAACAATCCAACAAGAAATTATCATGCAATATCAAAAATCAATAATAGTCAATCATCAATGCATCAATTAACCAGATTGTAAAGGGATTTCCCTACGTATTACAATCACAGAATTAATCTACCGGTATTAAATCTCATCTCTCGAATCTCGACTTAACCATTTATAAATTAACCTGCCTATTGAAACTAGACCTAAACATCAATTCTCATCTCTCGAATCTTGAATTAATATTGTCAAACTCATGCATAAAAGATAGGCCTAATCTAGTCACAGAGCATTAAATCAATCAATAGGAAATTAATCTAGCATTGATAATTAACAACAACGATTACCCCTTCATATTATTTATTAGATCCCCATAAACCCTAGAAATTAAACTACTCACACATATTAAAAACTAAACTAATCAAAGTAATAAAATAAATCATGATGAAGGGAACAAAATAAACAACTAAGATTAAGGGAAGAGAAATCGTTACCGAAATAAATCTGGAATTAAGAGTAGAATTAAGAACAAAGGTTTAAGAGAAAAGAAATCTAAGAGAATAATTAAGAGAGTAAAGAAAGAGTAAAAAGGAGAAGAAGATGAGAAGAAGAAGAGATAATAAAAACGCATTACGGAGGAGTATTTATACTCCGTACAAAAATCCTAAACTAAAACAAATTAAAACTACGTTAAACATCAACCAATAAAACACTCGCCCGATCAGGCGAGGCACCGCCTGATCGGGCGCGCCTTTTTGCTCTCTAATACTAAACTCGCGCCCGGCCGGGCGCGTCACCGGGCGCCAGCCGAAGCTTCTCCCGCCCGGCCGGGCGCGCCTCCGGGCGCCAGCCTCTTTGGTCGGGCGGCTCATTTGGGCCACTATTTGGACTTCGATTGGGCTCCAATTCTTCGGGCCAATCTGGGTTTCCTCTTTGGGTCTTGAATACTCGGTCCAAATGCCCCAAAAACACCTATACCGAGCCCTTAATCACCGGTTCGATGGCTCTAACCGGCCCTGGGCTATAAACTCTGGTCGTGCTTCTCCAATGTTCGTGATTGCTCCAAAATATCTCGGGAAAATACTCCAAAAGCATAAATCCCTGCAAAAGTCAACCAAATCTACGAAAACACTAGAAAACACCAATTAGTAATAAAAGTGGCTCTAAAGAGCCAAAAACACTACAAATTACGACCAAGGGATGGGGATAAAATACTATATAAAATAGACACATCAGGCAACGAGGAAGCATTTGTATGGCTCCAGTTCCTTTCATTTGATTTTAAAGGATTTATTCTAGATTTTTTTTTCTTGTAGTGTTTCATAGCGAGGGGGTAATAATGTAGTACACAAATTGACTCACTTTTAACCAATGGAGTTTGGCCAACAAGTGTGGAGTGATGTAATCCCTACTCGCATTTTGAAAATTTCTTCGGTTGAGCTAGATGTTTTTTTTTTTTTTTAAACAAAAAGTTTTAAAGTTGTCACTTCCAAAGTTATTCACTAACAATTTTCCGTTTTACACAGAACACTAACCAACTCATACAATTAACTAACTCATACAATTTACACTTGCTAGTTTGCAGGTGCATTTATAATAAAATGTAGGTGATCGTCAGCTAATATTAAAACCGCAAAGGTAACACTACCTATACAATTGCATAGTTAACACTTCACATGACACTATTAATTTCCCATAATGGCCATGACAAAAGAGTCATCTTAACCACATTTTTAATTTAGGAAAACTCATCCTAAACACATTTAACACATGATAACTTGTATTGACTTATGTTACCATACTTTCCTTTCGTTTGTTATAAACTTAGTTTAACTAATGTAATTTTAGTCGTTTCAAAATTTTAAAAAAAATCAAAAAAAAACTTGCAAACAAATTATACAAGTGTTTGTTTTTAATTTTTAATTTTTATTTTTTTAATTATTTTAAACGAGACAAATTATATAAGGTTTGGTGTGTGTAGGGAATAATTTCAAGCCTTAAAAATCCCACTAGCTTGAACCCCACTGTGATCATACACTAAAGTACGGTGGCGTCCAAAAGGGAAGAAGATAGAGCAAAAGAGTCGCCAACAAGTTTTTTAAGGAACTTGTAAACCGTTCACGAGGTGAAGTTTACACCCCTTAACGATCCAAGAGATCGTCAACTCCATAAGGTCATGAACCAAATAAGGGTTCGGGGATGATGGTACAAATCCAACCTAAAAGAGATTGAACCTGCCCTAATAATAGGCCTCTACTTTATTCTGCTCGTATTCATGTGCGCTTTCTGACTAACATACAATCAATAGATTAACCCTAAACCTGTTTAATCTATGTTGGTTGAATTTAATGCACAAATAAACTATTATTGGCGATCACTTGAATTATAATCACAATTAACCTAACAAGATTATTAATTATCTTATTAAGCGTGGTTGCAAATATCAATTCCCTTTAAACATGCAATAAAAGGTGATCAAGCAATAACAATATAAAATAATATGCATATCAAGCAACATAAATAAATAATCAATAAACCATAATCATAAATAATCATAAACATTAGAAAGAACATAGGAAGCATCATACTTTTAATCATATTTGATATTAAAGATACCCTAGACATGATACTAGGAATCATAAATAACAATCTAAGCATGATATCTACATCATGAAATCAATTAAACCAATTAAATACTTACTTGGATGCCTCGTACCTCTTTCAAATTACAAAATACACACGTTAGTAACTTCAAGGAAAATAATAATCAAAACAATTAAATTAAATAATTGAAATAGAGATTTGGGACCAAACCCTCAGAAATTAAAACCTTTCACGTCTAGGGCGAAGGCAACTTCGAATATGGCTAGGTGTATCAAGATCTTGCGAATGCGGAATTTTGTATTAAAAAGCAAAGTTTAGAAAAGAAAGAATGAATGTGTTAAGAATTATTGATGAAAGAGATGAATGAATTGAATTGATGAATGGAGAAGAGAATTAATGAATAGTAATTGATGAATAATTTTGTGAATGAAGAGAGTTGATTATTGGTAAGTCATAGTTGGTGAAAACTTAAGAATAAAGAGAATTGGTGAATGATAGATGTAGATGAATGAATGGTGAATGAATATTGACAATCCGTGAATCAAAACGGAGTTTTTGATACGATATTTATAGAGAAAATCATCCAAAAAAGATAATTTATCAAAACAGAGTCTGAAGATCACAAAACTAACTTGGCGCCAGCCCTGGCTCATTGGCGCCAGGACCAGTGGCTAGCGCCAGGCGCCAATGGCTGGCGTCTAGCGCCAATCCTGGTTCCAGGCGCCAAGGCCTGGGGTTGGACGCCAAACCGGATTTTAACGCGTTTTCAAAAATCTGATAATTTTACCGTACTGGAAGATATAATAATATAATTTCAGTCGAAAATGCTATTTGATCTTGATTAAAACTCTGAAGAATCCTAATTGAATTAAGAATGATAAGACCTTCTAGAATGTTCTAGAAGACCAAAACCATTCCTAATTACATTAGGAATGATAAATCATATTAGGCCCTCCCCTAGATCATTGGGCCGTACTTAAAACTCAAACCGGGCCCAGTTTAGTAAATTGGCCATAACTCCCTCAATATTCATCGGAATTGGGCTTATAATATATCGTTGGAAAGGTCTTTGCAAGCCCCATCCAACTACACCACTATTGGACCCATATCATGGACCAACCAAACTGGATTAGCTGTTTTCTTAAAATAAAGTTTCAAAAACAGAGAGAAGAGAAAAGAAAAGAAAAGAAATAAAACTTTCCGCAACACTAGACCTTTCCACACTTTCGTTTCATTCGATTATGATTCGACGTGAAAGGTACTCATCACTGGGTTTGGTTTTGGGGAGACACAAATGGGTGTCTACAGAAGCCCCCACTTTGACTGAGTTTGGAGAAATGCAAGTTTCGAAAACGAAAGTCAAAGTATCGATAGGGACGGAGAATGATTCAGAACGTTCTGCGATCCTAAATCAATCTTATAACGCCGATACCTGCAAAACTAGCATTAGTTAAACAGATAAAAGAGTTAAGAAACGCGTATCTTGCACCGTCGAGCACACGTCTCTGAAAGTAACCGATTTACTTTGATGACCTCCTGCAAGCTAGAGAATGCCATCCCGCTTGAAAACTGCTACGCCTCGTAACTGTTCCCAAATTAGAAGATTGCTTCGCCTGAAACTACCTTCTCCGCAATGATAATATTCCACGTCCAAGGGAATATCATCGAAAATTATTTCTCTTGAAATAATTCTCATCCGCATTATGATCATCTTCCATGCCTCAGGAACTATGATCGAAGACAATTTCGCCCAAAATTACCTTCAGTTGTTTGTGACAACTTTCCGCAAGCTAGGGAATGATGTCGAAGACATCTTCTCTTGAAGTCATCCTCATTTGATGCGATAATTTCCCAAAGGAAAATACCAAAGATCCACGCCCGTCGATCTATAAAAGTTCGCCTGAACTTGCCTTTTGCTATGCCTGTACGTCGGTGCTATTTGCTCTTGAACCTATATGTCGGTGCCTTTTGCTAATGAACCTGTATGTCGGTGCTTTTTGCTAATGAGTCAATGCTTAGGCGCTTTAAGCTTAGTGAGACGATCTTTTCATTAGGTCGATCACTTCATGTAATCAAGCCGATTACCTAACCATGTCAAATTGCTTAGAGGGTCTAACTGGCGTACCAAGGAACCCAAAATATATTGCAGAAGGCTAGCACAACCCCAAAAGGTGGTTGGCCGCTTTGGCGTCGCTGAAAATCAATCAGCGCCAGACTTATGACATTAGCGCCATGCCCTGAAATTGGCGTCTGGCGCCAAGCACAGAATGTGACGCCAATGCCTAGGGACTAGCGCCAGCACGTGAATCACTTTAAATTCCCGTTTTCAGTTCATTTCGTGCTCTGGTTTGTTGCGAACGCTGCTCGAAAGAAGCCAAACCTTCAATTGATCGTTGCTCATTCGTTTCTCAACCGAATTTGCTCAAATTTGTTGCAAATCCAAGCTCTTTTCATCCATATTCCCGATCTATGTAAGTTTCCTTCCAACTCACACCGGTTTTTATGAATTATTGGTATGTTCATTCACGAATTTCATGAAAATTCGAAACTTGTACTCTCAATTTGCTTTGTTTATCAAGTTTTATGCCATGAAATTTCTTGTTTATGTTTTTATATTGCCTTGGGAGTAATTTGAGACTTGTTTGACTCAATTTGGCGAAGAAATGAGCAATCCGCCATTGTTGGACCTCCTAAGGTCGTGAAAAACAATGTTGCTCGTTCTTGATATTTTTGCTAGCAATTCTTGTTCAATTTGTCACAATAATCACCATGGTGTTGCAAGAAATTGTTTTATTTCTTGAAAAAATGTTGTCATGCTCAATTTGAATTTGTGCTCTGTTTTAGTACTACGTACTCTGTTTTTGCGAACATAGTATCATGCGGCAAGGCAAACCTTTAGATACTATAGAACCTTGATTTATGATGATTCTGCACAATGTAGCATGGCTAGACAACGAGGCTCAGGTTCACGGTCCCGAAACACTAGACGGGAGCACGAGCCCGTGGAGGACGACACCACACCGTCCACTTCGCTTGGTCAGTTCCCAGAATGGGATGAGTAGACCTTGTTCTTTGCCCCTGTCCACCACATTTCTGAGAGGGTGAGACGGGGAACCGAGCCTGGGAGGACACAACATCACGGCTCTGGCTGCGATGGCCTAGGCGATTTGTATAGGATGCATATCGCCAGAGATCGAGAGACGAGACACCTATGGGAGTCTTGCGGATTGGTTGCCCTGTTTGAGACCTCCGAGGCTATGGTTGCCTCCAGCGGGGGTCACCACATAGTACGCGCTCTGGTGGAGTTCTTTTGGGACACCACCAACACCTTTCATTTTCCATGGGGTGAGATGATGGTCACTCCTACAGACTTCAATCTCATCACAGGACTGGAGTTCTCTTCTGTGCCGCTGCCATTTGACGGCGGTATCGACGTATTTTCTCCAGAGGTCGAGGAACTGCTGGGGCCAATTGTTGTTCGGGCCCGAGCTGAGGTCGAGACGACTCAATTCAGTGCTAGAGGGATCTTCCGCTCGACGCTGGCAGCGGCTCTTGATGACGATGCGACCACCCAAGAGCAGCGGGTGCGCATTTTTGTGCTGATGTTGTTGTCAGGGACATTGTCCCCTGACAGGGATAGTAGGGCGTTGCTTTACTACCTCCCTGCTGTTCGCGATCTCCGGCGGATCGGGACTTATGACTGGGTCAGCTTGGCCTATACTGACTTCGTTCGCGCACTGAGGGACTCGTGTCGCCAACGGTCTTTTAGGACGAATGTTGCTTTCTCTGCTTTCTGGAAAGTCGTAGAGGTAAACATTATTCCCTATAAAGTTTAGCCCTATATGTTTAGTAAGCATTTACTCATGCTTTAGATTTTTTGTAGATCTGGTTCTATGAATACTTTCCTTCCATTGCGCAGACGAGACCATCGCCGAGGGGGTATCCGGTGAGCGCCTCTTGGGGCGGCCACCATGTGGACCTGTCTACTACACGTGTCCGGAGTCGGATCATCTCGGTATGATTTTTGGTGCTTATCTTGCTCTTTTGCGACGTTTTAGACATGTTCTTACCCGATTGGTATTTTTATAGGGACCTGAGGTAGTATACCGGCCATGGGGCGGTTGGACAGTCCCTGGATTAGCTGCACAGTACTCTGATGAGCGTCGTTACTTTCTGGAGACCTACGGAGCGGTTGCGTACTTAGGAGAGAGAGTTGCTAGACAGCACTCTTCCGATGCCTTTGTCGTTCCTGCTCCTCCACCACGCCACATGTTTGACGAGAGAGAGTTGTCGAGCATGGCTGAGGAGCCTGGTTCTCTTTGGCGGTCCCATGTGATCCTTGGGCGGAGTTATAATGAGGAGCTGCTTCCTTTGTTAGCTCCAGCCCCCGTGCCGGCCGAGGATGTGAGGGTAAGATTCTTAACTTTTTTTTTTCGCTGAGTAGCCCCCAAATAATACCTTACTGATTTCTTTCTGTTTCATCAGGATGGTCTCACTGAGTTTGTGCCACCCCGTATGTCCATCCACTACCAGGGGATGTACGGGCCGATCGAGGAGATGATTTCTCCGGCTCCTGAGGGCGAGCGCTTCGTGGAGCGGTCGATTCCTTGTCACCAGACCAGAGTAAGTCTAGCTCTAATTCAGAATCTTGTATTCAGTTATCGTGCATTTTTACTGACTTAACTTTCCTTGACAGTTCTCACGCGAGGTGGTTTCGGCTATGGCACGATGCATTGATGCCTTCCGGAGCCAACTCGTCCGAATGAGGAACGCGGCTACCTGTCGTCGAGACGGCGCTGTCCGAGAGGTAACTTTTCTTTACTTATTGTTTCTGCACTATGCTTCAGTTTTCACCTTATTTCTGATTTAATTCTTTTTGCAGGGTCAGCCGATTGCTTCTCACACCCGTACGAGGCCTGAGGGGCGGAGAGAGCCAGCGAGGTCTAGCTCGAGACGTCGTCGCACTTCGTCAGGAGGTAGAGGTGGTCGTTCCAAGGCTGCTCGAGCCGATGTTGCTGAGGGCTCAGGGTCTTCTTCTGAGGATGCTCCTGCTGCACCGTTAGGAGAGGCTACCTCGGCTTTTAGAGGTGGTGGGATGTACGAGGTTGGCTCGTCATCGCAGCAGCCTCCGCGGTCTCAGCCTCAGGTTGACCTTGGCTGGAGCGGTCCTGTTTTGAGTTTCCCTCCTCCTACGGAGACTGGAGCTGGTGCTGAGGCCGGAGCTGGTGGAGAGGTGACTCCTCGGACGGCGCAGTTTTATGGCATGATGGGCCTATGTCCTCCGGCGCCGTAGTTTATTTCTGTATATGTATTTTATTTTGACTTTTTATAGAACTTTGCCTTTGACTTGTTATTTAGACACTTTGTTCTGTATTATCTATTATTATGTTAATGTATGTTAGTGTGTGCAGATGTGATAACAATTTTGCGCAAAAATTCCGTCATTTTCATTATTGAAGGAGGGTATTATCCGACTCTCTCCCCCGAAAAGAAAAATAAAAAGGAAAAATAAAACGGAGAGAAAGGCTGATTTTTTAATATAAAATCCAAAAAAGGATAATAATAAAAAAAATTAAAAATAATTGCGAAATGTAAATAAATTAAGAAAAGGATAGAAAAATATTAAAACGGGGCCATAAAGTCATTAACCGACTCTAAATCAAAATCAGAACGCAAACTGAGTACGCGCGGCTGTCCAGCTGACTTGGCGCCAGCTGGCGCCAGCCTGCGACGCGTGGCGCCAGGCGCTATTTCTAGCGTGTGGCGCCAATAGCAGATGGGTGACGCCAATTTCGGGTGTGTGACGCCAATTGACGCTGACTACGTATTCCAGTCAGGTTGAAATTCCTCGCAATTTGTGCATAAATAGCCCCCTGCTCAGCCGATTATTCACATAATTCAGCGAAAAAAATATTCTTCTCTTTAGAAAAAATAATAATCATGTCTTTAGTCACTAAAACCTTCACCCAATATTCTCATGAATGGTGTCGATCTATCAACGCTAGAGAAAGAAAAGAATTGGATTTATTTCACTTGGGGGGAATATATGGCATTAAAGGGGTAGATCTAAACATAGACTTCATACATACCGCTTTAGAATATTGGAATATAGAGACACATTGTTTTAGAATAGGGTATGATGAAATTAGCCCTTTGCCGGAGGAATTTGGTGCTATTTTAGGCTTCCCTGCAATAGACTTGGTAGTAATCCCTAGAGTAGATGCATATTACTATAAGGATTTTGAGCGCTTCTTTAACTTGAAGGAAAGGGATTTATCAAAGATAGTGAATGGCAACGTGGTGAACTTAAAAGAATTCGCACGCTATTATTTTGATAAACCGCTTTCTGAATCTTTTCACATATATAGAAGAAGGGCATTTTTATTCTGCATGCTTAATCAATATTGTCTTAGTAGTGGTAAAATTAATGAGGGTCAATCAATTATAACCACTGTGCTAGAACAAATTGAATCAGGGAGAAATCCAATGCCTTTAATAGTTGGAGAGACTATGATTAGTCTAGATGAGTTGAAAAGGGACCCAAAAGCACCTCTTCGCGGTTCTCCAATTTTATTACAGGCAGAAAAATAATATTTTTAATTACAGAAATCAAAAAATATATTTTTGTATTGTAATATTAATTTATTTGCATTCCTAATTTTTTTTTTTTTCAGATGTGGCCAATGGAAAGGCTAGGATTAATTAGCCCTCCGGACGACATTGAAAGTTATACGCCCACTTGCTTTGTGAGAAGAAAGAAACGCATCCCTAAAATTGGGTGCCATGGGTGGAAGAAAGTCTTTGAATCACGTGACTTTGCTATCAAGTGGGTCATCCCATGGTGGAAAATAAAAAGGATGGTTGGTGTTAACAAGCAACCTTTCTGTCGTCTTCCAAGCTTATCTCGCATGACATATTATTACCCCTGCTGAGTAAAGAGACAATATGGCTTGCTTCAAAATATTCCTTCCGGGGATCTTCGTCCTCCCTATGAGTATCCCATATCTCAAGAAGTAGATAAATTTGACACTTACTGGAGCGCTAGACCTTTATGGGAAGTGATTACCCAAAAGGTTCCCCCTTCTTTACCTAATGATGTAAAGAAGTGGTTGCTGAAGAAGTCTTCAATTGATCAGGGTAGAACCGATGTGAAGAATCGTCTAGGTGATAGGGTGACACCGGCCAAGGAACGCTTAGGTGCAAGAATTGAGTTCAAGACACCTATAATGCCTAAGAAGAAGACTACTACTAAAGACAAGGGGAAAAGGAAGATTATAGACAAGAAGGCTTGGGTGGAAAAGAAGCATGGGGTGCTAGCTGAAGGAGAAATAATCTATTCTAAGATTGAATGTAGGTCCTCTAAAGGATGCCTACT
Source organism: Chenopodium quinoa (assembly GCF_001683475.1). Lineage (NCBI taxonomy): Eukaryota > Viridiplantae > Streptophyta > Magnoliopsida > Caryophyllales > Amaranthaceae > Chenopodium > Chenopodium quinoa. The sequence continues at coordinate 872,227 of NW_018743955.1, read as the reverse complement.
AGCTAAAGTAATGGATGAAGAGGAGGAGGAAGAAAAGAATTGGAAAAGAGAAAAGAAGGAGAAGAAAGATTAGACCATTGCTTAGCTTTAGATTTATTAGATTCTTAATTTAAAGTTAATTAATTTCAGCCTTATTTAAATTCTATTAACAATGCAATTTTATTTCATTAATGAAATTTCAGCTTTCAATTAAATTGTTACTTTAAATTTATTTTATTAAAGCAATGAAAAACCGAAAAAAAAATTAATTTTCGGAAACTTTTCGAGTACATAAGTCGAAAAATTTTCCGAAAAACACCGAAATTCGCCCAAATTTTATTACTGAATTGGCGTCAGTAATTGCAGATTGACGCCAGCTATTGAGGTCTGGCGCCAGGCGCCAATACCGTCGTCTGGCGCTAATGGCTTTTTGCTGGCGCCAGGCTCTGTTCTGTTATGCCAGTTGCTTTTCTGACTTTTGTTGACTTTTTGTTGATTCTGGAACGCGGAGATGTCGAAAAATAAAGTGGCCGCACCCGTAATGGGTTGCCTACGTATCCTTTCTTAAGGAATCAGGCCGAACGTAGCTCTCTTGAGTGTCCTACTCAAGTAATTATGAGTAGTATTTTTTAAGTTGGTCAAGATTGGTCATGTTTGAGAATTCATTGACAGGATTGTTTTGACAATGTAGGGGCCAGACCAATTAGGTCTAAACTTTCCCCTTGGATCTAAGACATTTTTTCTTAGCGCTTTTAATACCAAATCTCCTACTTTGATATTTCTGGTCTTGACCTTCTTATTAAAATGTCTAGCCATAAAAGTTTGATAGCACTGAGTGTGATGTAGGGCTTCTAGTCATTTTTCATCGAGTAGGATCAATTCTTTATATCGTGCCCTAGTCCATTCGACTTCATCGAGTTTACTCTCTAGCGCAATACGTAGAGATGGTATTTCTAGTTCGACAGGTTGTACGGCATCCATTCCATATACCAAAGAAAATGGTGTATTTCCTGTTGACGCACGGATTGACGTGCGATAACCCCACAATGCAAAGTGAAGCTTGTCAGACCAATCCTTATAATTTTCTGTCATTTTCTCGATGATAGTCTTTAAATTTTTATTAGCTGCCTCGACTGCTCCGTTTGCTTGAGGTCTATAAGGGGACAAATGATGATGCTGGATACCATATTTATGTAGCAATTCTTCACATTCGGCTTGAAAGTGAGTTCCATTGTCACTTATCATTTCATGTGAGACTCCATATCGACAAATGATATTTCTCTCGATAAAAAGTACTACATGTTTTGCGGTGAGTTTAGCATATGATTGTTCTTCAACCCACTTCGTAAAGTAATCAATCGCTACTAGAATAAATTCATGGCCTCCTGTTCCTGGAGGAGTGATCTTGCCAATTATGTCAATTCCCCATGTAGAGAATGGCCATGGTGATGTGTAGGTGTAGAGTAAAGATGGAGGAACGTGCTGTAAATTGGCATAAATTTGACACTTAGGGCATCTTTTTACATATTGATGGCAGTCCCTATTCATGGTAGTCCAATAATACCCTTCTTGCATTATTTTCTGGACTAACATTTTGCCATTTATATGAGTTCCACAGATTCCTTAGGGACCATTCTCATTATTCTTTGTGCATCCACCTTCCCTACACATAGGAGGGCTCGACCTTTAGGTATCCTTTTATGTAGCTCGTTGTCTATGAGTACATATTGAGAAGTCAAAAGTCTCAAGGCTCACATAGCTCTTTTGTCAGCATGAGGAGGGTATTCTCCATTGGTGACATAGTTGAGGATGTCTGTGTACCATGGTTCTTCTTCTTGTTCTTCATCTTCGTCTTGGACTGGGTCGTCGTCTTCTATAGCCTGTATATATGTCGGTTTGTGCCTTTTTTCGATAGTTAGAGGCATTTGCTCGATATCCGTGGGAGTCCTAACCGTTGAGGCTAATCTTGCCAGGGCATCAGCAAATTGATTTTCTTCTCTAGGTAGGTATGTGTATTCTACCTTCTCTAACTGATCGGTAAGAGTTTCCAAATAAGTTTGGTAAAGGGCTAGGCTTTCGCTCCTAACTTTCCACCTTTTAGATATTTGATTGATGATTAGAGAGGAATCTCCAAATATCCTTAACTTTTTTACTCCCAATGTCAGGGCTGTTTCAAGGCCTACCACACATGCTTCATATTCTGCAGCATTGTTGGTAACGTCGAAATCAAGCTTTATTGAGATTGGGACGTGTTCTTCTTTAGGTGATACTAGTAGCACTCCGACACCACATCCCTTTTGGTTTGAGGCTCCGTCAAAATACAAGGTCCAAGTATCATCTTCGGTGACCGTCAAATCTTCATCTGGAAATTCATTGTCCTGTATTGGTGTCGAGTCTTCTATTGGAAAATCTGCCAGAAAGTCTGACACCACGGATCCTTTAATAGCTTTTTGTGGCATAAACCGCACATCGAACTGGGCTAAGTTGACTATCCATCTTGAAATACGCCCATTGAGCGTTGATTTCTCGAACAAGTATTTGAGTGGATCTAATCGAGATACTACGAAAACGGTATGCACCAACATGTAATGTCTTAACTTAGTCGTGGCCCACACCAAAGTGAGGCACAATTTCTCGAGTGGTGTATAGCGTGTTTCGTATTCGAGCATCTTTTTACTTAAGTAATAGATTGCATTCTCTTTGTTTTCTACCTCTTGTGCTAGCATGGCTCCCATTGTCTCTTTGGTAACCGTCAAATATAACCTAAGAGGTATTCCGGGAAGTGCTGGCGCTAATACGGGAGGATTTGCGAGATAGGCTTTGATCCGGTCAAAGGCTTTTTGACACTCGTCATCCCATATTACTGGTACATTTTTCTTGAGCTTTTTGAAAATTGGTTCGCATATCGTTGTTAGTTTTGATATGAACCTACTTATGTATTGCAACCGGCCAATGAATCCTCGAATCTGTTTCTCGGTCTTGGGCGGTGGCATTGACATGATTGCTTTAATCTTGGTTGGATCTATCTCTATTCCTCTAGAGCTTATGACGTATCCCAAGAGCTTGCCTGATGTGACTCCAAAAGCACATTTTGATGGATTTAACCTCATATTGTATTTTCTTAGTCTTTCGAAAAATTTCCTTAAGGCTACTTGATGGCCTGGACGGTCCTTTGATTTCACAATCATGTCGTCTACATATACTTCGACTTCTTTGTGTATCATGTCATGGAGCAAGACAGTTGCTGCACGTTGGTAAGTAGCACCTGCGTTTTTCAACCCAAATGGCATTACCGTGTAACAGTAAGTGCCCCATGGTGTGATAAAAGTTGTCTTCTCCATGTCTTCTTCCGCCATGAGAATCTGATTGTACCCTGCATATCCGTCCATGAATGAGAGAAGCGCGTGATTTGCTGTGTTGTCTACCAGAATATCGATGTGTGGCAAAGGGAAGTCGTCCTTTGGACTTGCCTTATTTAGATCTCGATAGTCGACACACATCCTTACCCTTCCGTCTTTCTTAGGAACTGGGACGACGTTGGCGATCCATTTGGGGTATTTGGATACCTTGATGAAACCTGCAGTTATTTGTTTTTGAACTTCTTCTTTTATCTTAAGTGCTACGTCGGGTTTCATTCGACGTAACTTTTGTTTTACAGGTTTCATTCCTGGAATTAATGGTATAGTGTGTTGAGCTATTTCTCTGTTAATGCCTGGCATATCTTCATATGACCAAGCAAATACATCGATAAATTCTTTAAGCAAGTTAATTAAATCAGTTCTTTCTTGTTTATTCAATGTTAGTCCGATTTTAACTTCTCTTTTATGAGTTGAATCATTTGAGATGTCAATTGTTTCAGTCTCTTCAATTACTGGTGTTTTCTTTTCAAGTGTTTCCATTGCTTTAATAAATTCTTCATCTTTTTCATCGTTAGCTAAGCAATGTTCGTCATCTTGGGTTAGGGAAGAACACAAGAAGTAAGGAGAATGAGCGATATTATTATACTCTGAGATCATTACATCAAAGAGTGATATGTCATCAGGGACTGGATCACTAACTATCCTAGGAGAAGAAAAAGGAAGGGAAGGCGTTATAGCTAAAGACTTAGAAGATTCTAAAGGGAAAGGCTCTGACTCAGACTTTGACCCTGACTCTGACGATTCTTCAAACATCGGCCCTTGTCCTGTCGTGATTGATATCTTCCTTCCACTCGGAGTAGTCACCTTGATAGTCTTGCGCCACCCTTGCAATAATCCTTCAGCTGCAGTAATTAGCTTTGAGGGGTCGAAGTTTTCGCTTTGTAGGACCGTTTGAATGAGTGAGGAGTTGTCTTCCTCATAAACTAGCTCATTCTTTTCTCGCCCAAACAGTAATCCCATGACGTTAAAGTCAAAGCATGGAGGTGCTTTCTCCTTATGGACGGGAGTTGGGATTTCGTCAGTGAAATAGCAATCCAAGAAAATCTCGAATTCTGGTTGTCGTATGCCATTTACAACAAATGGTTCGGGAAATTCATGGCATAGATAGTCCTCTCCTTCTTTTATAAACTGACCATTAAGCGTAAGAGGGTACTCATCCATTGGAATTGCTTTCTTTTGAATGCGAGCGTCCCTACGTGCTTTCAATTTGTCCTGGGCTCGCTTGAGATCTTTCCGAGTCGGTTCGAAACCAAGTCCGAAAGTATCTAGTTTAGGGAGGCCAGGTGACTCTATCGATTTTTCTATCCCCTTCTTCTTTCCTAAGGTCATCCCAGGGAAGTGTCCTTGTTTCTTTAGCATAGTGTTGATAATCATGTTGGAATGGGGGTCGTGGCAAAGAGATGTCCTTTCATCCTAGGAGACTTCTTCGTTAAAGCCCCGTAGGTCTTCATCATCTTCGTCGTGCTCCACGTTGATGATTGGATTCTCTATTGACTTGATCCTCATTGGCGAAGCATCAATAGTGATGGGGATTCCTCCAACTATAGCTTTCACTTATTGGTGGAGAGATGAAGGGACGGCCTTTAGGTCATGGAGCCAAGGGCGTCCTAACAACAGATTAAATGAGGCTTTGATGTCTACCACTTGAAAAGTAGTAGCATGTTTTATTGCTCCTGCCGTCACATTTAGGGTTATTTTGCCAAGAGCTTGACGTCGAGTATTATCGTAAGCTCTTATTCCTTGTGTGGACGGAGTTAAATCCTCATCCTTTATGCCGAGCATCCTTGCAGTCCTAAGTGGACAGACGTTAATAGCCGATCCATTATCTACAAGAGTCATGGGAACATTCATTCTTTTGCAGACTACTGTGAGGTTTAACGCTTTGTAGTGCTTGTCACCTTCCGGGGGTAAATCTTTATCAGAGAAGGTGATTAGATTAATTGGACTAGGGAGATCACTCGTGAGGAAGTTAGCTAGTCCCTCAGGAGTGGTGTCAGAATCTATCCCGATTTTATCCAAGGCATTCATCACAGCCAACCAATGTTCTCGAGATGTTGCCAGAAGTTTCCATACATTCATCTCCACTTTTGTCTTCTTGAATTGTTTAACGATGTCATTGTCTTCGATGATAGGTATGGGAACTTGTTGTACGGTAGGCATGGGTTGTGTTGAAACAGGAGGTTATATTCTCCCGGATCTTGTGAGGACGTCTATTGATGAATCTTCTTCAGCCCAAATGTCGTCCGTGGTGTATGATATGGAAGGTGAAGGTTCTAATATGTCTTTTAGATAGACATCTTCTTCATCACTGTCCCATACTCCATTAACATTTATATCCTCTTCTTGTTGAACTTGGACTAATTCTTTTCTATCAATCATTTTCTGCACCAAATCCTTGAATTTGAAGCAGTTTTCTATGGTGTGTCCTCCTGACTGATGGTATTGACAGTAATATCTATCTGTTCTTTTTAATGATTCAAATGGTCTCGGTTCGAGAGGTTTGACCTTGCCACTCTCGGAGAGTATTTTAAACATTTGTGCATACGGGATCCCAATTGGAGTGTAAACTTTATTGCTCTTCTTGGGTCTTTCGATGACTTGTAAGGGAAAGTGTTTTGCCTCATAAGTCGTTTTTACTGGTGTGAATTCTCTCTTAGGTTCTTGATCATATTCCTTGCAAGTTCATTCAGAATTTTGAGAGTTTCATGTAACAGTTGTGATGTCTCCCTCAGATATAGTGTGAGTATTCGTATTTCTACCTCATTTGCTGATTCTGGAAGATTATCTTCGACATCGAAAAAGGTCTCTTCTTCTTCTTCTTCGACATTGGTTACTTTGACAGGCTTAATGAGAGATGAGGGGTCAACTTCGCCTTCTTCATCGAAGATAGCCAATGTGTGAGCTAGAGGTGCATTGTCAATACTTGGTTTCTTACTGGCAGGAGGCAACGGCAGCTTATTACTGTCAATCAGGTCTTGTATAGCTTCCTTAAGCTTCCAACAGCTTTCAATGGAATGGCCCCTACCTTGATGATATTTGCAATGTGCATTGGGGTTCCAATTAGGCGACCTCTTCTCGACTGGTGGATCTCCAAATGGTCCAATGGGAGTTATAAGACCTTTTGCGTTTAGCCGATCAAACGCGGTGTCATAACTCATGCCAATAGGAGTGAAATTTCTCCTAAACATTTTCTTTTGTCCTTGGTTGTTCATGGCGAGGACTTCTCCCAGATTAAAGGTGCTAACATTATTTGAGTGGGCGGTTTTGGAAGAAGAAGGATTGTCGTTCTTCTTTCCTTTCCAGCCACTGTTGGAGTTATTGTTGGCAGCTTTAGATTTAGCTAAGTCATCTTCAATATTAATCCCAATATCATAAACAGCCTTAAAGGTATGAAGGTTATTTTGATATTTAAGATGTTTTGAATATTTTTCTTGGAGATTTTTAATGAACAATCTCACAGACTCTTTTTCACTTGGTACCTCAATCATTTTAGCTGAGGTTTCTCTCCACTTGTTAAAGAAAGATGTGAAGCCTTCATTCTCCTTCTGCTTGAGAATTTCAAGTTCTCTATGGTCAGTTTTGACTTGAACATTGCACTTGTACCTATCGACGAAAGCGTTTGCTATGGATTCTCAGGTAGAGGTCTTTTCTTTTTCAAGAGAAAAGAACCATTGTTGGAAAACGGTCCCGAGAGATAGCAAAAACAAAGAAGGGAAAATTTTCTTATCGATACCCTTGATACTCATTATTGTTTCAAATTCCCTTAGATGGAAGTAGGGGTTGTCGATTGCCCTAAACTTTGGGATGTCGTTGGCACTGAACTTCTGCGGAAGAAGATCTTTATCCACCGAGACCCCTTGGGATGTGAGTTCTTGAAATTTTTAGTCGCTGGACACCTTGCTTAGGCTTTCTTGCATGAGGTCCATTTGTTGTTGCTTCGCGGGATCCTCGATCTTAAGTGCGAGAAGCTTTAGTGTCTCAGTTACAGTAGTCAGTTGGTTCTTGAGATCATTAACTTCTTCCTGAGTTGCCATTATAACTCTTGCTTTCCTCTTGCGAGCTATAGGTTTGTCAAAAAGTTGGACTTGTACGAAGAGGTTATCTTTGATTAATCGTCCTTCCTTTCTTGACCACGCGCTGTAAATTAAGCCAGTTTGCGTTTTAATTACTTAACTCGAATCAGTTTGACTTTATGGCTTCTTTTTTTAAAAAAAAGTATGCATATTTTTAGGGAGCAATAATGTACATGTGTTTAGGGAACTTAAGTACTATTATTTATTGGACGATTAATATCCGACTTACCCCCCTAAAAAAAATGACGAAAAATAACGCGCGCACCAAGACTCCCTTAATCATGGTCAAGACATGTGTATTAGTGTGTGTGTTGAGTGTAAGTGACATGCTTGGACTCTTGTGGAAGACCATGGGACTTAGTGCCTAAACTCGAATACTGATTCAATTAAGCATTATTGCCAGCAAAATTAACCGAATTAAACAGGAAACTGATTAATTAGGCATTAGGTGATGACTCGACAAATAAATCGAACTGTCGGCCAAGCGACAGGACTGGCGTCACAATATGGTGGTTGGCGCCAGAATTTTTAGTAAATGTCTGGCGCTACACACCATACAGTGGCGCTACAGCCCAGATTTTGGCACCAATATTGGAGCCTCAGTCTGGGACTGTTTTCGGTATTATTAGTCAACTTGGGTATGCCTAAAGTCGTACTAGGTCAATTCCGATTAAAAGAAGAAAAGGCTTTATTGACTCGAATTAATTAATTAATTAATTAGGCAAAGTTCTTTAAGTCATTAATTATAATCTCAACACAAATCAACAAACGGTTAGGAGGAGCATAGAATATATATGCACAAAAAATAATGCACAATTAGGCAAGTAAGCACAATATGATGCAATGAGTTCGCAACCTAACCATGGATCTAGTTCTCTAAAGTTCGGGATATGGTTTAGTCAAACAGGGTCCATGGTTAATTTTTCAGATGCAACGCGTGTGGATAGAACACCGCGAGTTTTTAGAAAAAACTCGCTTCCATGGTTTGGTGAATTCAACCTCTCAGATGTACCCTTTGTTGCCAGGAGCGTTCAATCGGGTAGATAGAGCATAAATTCCCAGAGGGTTATGTCCATATGTAGAACACATATGGGTTTCAGAAAAATGAGAAAAAATTCAATCAGGAAGTAGGATCGAGCAAACAATACGAAAAACCGGTCGAAATTAGAACGCATATTTCTGGCTCGGTATTGGGGAAAATTGGCGCCAGCAAACAGAGACTGGCGCCAACTTTTAACTGTAGCGCCTGGCGCCAATACTGGCGTCTGGCGCTACGGCAAAAAGTGTGGCGCCAAGCTCTGGCCCCTGACGCTACTTCCCACATGCCTCAGCAGCTTTCTGTGCTCAATAAAATCATCTAGTTTCGCGCGGTGTTATTTCAGTCCTAGTTGTGAAAGACGTTTCTCAAATTTCCTACGTGTAAAATCCTATGTTTTTTGACTCATTACGGATGGTCTTTTCAATGAGAACCTTTTTATGCATATGACAATAATGTTAATCAAAATTACGCACATGAAATACTTAGAACTTTTCGAGTCTCATCCACTCATTCTAAATCACTGCCGAAACAAATTCAGGAATTAAAATAGAAATCCTCCCCAGTGGAGTCGCCAAAAACTGTAGGGAATAATTTCAAGCCTTAAAAATCCCACTAGCTTGAACCCCACTGTGATCATACACTAAAGTACGGTGGCGTCCAAAAGGGAAGAAGATAGAGCAAAAGAGTCGCCAACAAGTTTTTTAAGGAACTTGTAAACCGTTCACGAGGTGAAGGTTACACCCCTTAACGATCCAAGAGATCGTCAACTCCATAAGGTCATGAACCAAATAAGGGTTCGGGGATGATGGTACAAATCCAACCTAAAAGAGATTGAACCTGCCCTAATAATAGGCTTCTACTTTATTCTGCTCGTATTCATGTGCGCTTTCTGACTAACATACAATCAATAGATTAACCCTTAACCTGTTTAATCTATGTTGGTTGAATTTAATGCACAAATAAACTATTATTGGCGATCACTTGAATTATAATCACAATTAACCTAACAAGATTATTAATTATCTTATTAAGCGTGGTTGCAAATACCAATTCCCTTTAAACATGCAATAAAAGGTGATCAAGCAATAACAATATAAAATAATATGCATATCAAGCAACATAAATAAATAATCAATAAACCATAATCATAAATAATCATAAACATTAGAAAGAACATAGGAAGCATCATACTTTTAATCATATTTGATATTAAAGATACTCTAGACATGATACTAGGAATCATAAATAACAACCTAAGCATGATATCTACATCATGAAATCAATTAAACCAATTAAATACTTACTTGGATGCCTCGTACCTCTTTCTAATTACAAAATACACACGTTAGTAACTTCAAGGAAAATAATAATCAAAACAATTAAATTAAATGATTGAAATAGAGATTTGGGACCAAACCCTCAGAAATTAAAACCTTTCACGTCTAGGGCAAAGGTAACTTCGAATATGGCTAGGTGTATCAAGATCTTGCGAATGCGGAATTTTGTATTAAAAAGCAAAGTTTAGAAAAGAAAGAATGAATGTGTTAAGAATTATTGATGAAAGAGATGAATGAATTGAATTGATGAATGGAGAGAAGAGAATTAATGAATAGTAATTGATGAATAATTTTGTGAATGAAGAGAGTTGATTATTGGTAAGTCATAGTTGGTGAAAACTTAAGAATAAAGAGAATTGGTGAATGATAGATGTAGATGAATGAATGGTGAATGAATATTGACAATCCGTGAATCAAAACGGAGTTTTTGATACGATATTTATAGAGAAAATCATCCAAAAAAGATAATTTATCAAAACAGAGTCTGAAGATCACAAAACTAACTTGGCGCCAGCCCTGGCTCATTGGCGCCAGGACCAGTGGCTAGCGCCAGGCGCCAATGGCTGGCGTCTAGCGCCAATCCTGGTTCCAGGCGCCAAGGCCTGGGGTTGGACGCCAAACCGGATTTTAACGCGTTTTCAAAAATCTGATAATTTTACTGTACTGGAAGATATAATAATATAATTTCAGTCGAAAATGCTATTTGATCTTGATTAAAACTCTGAAGAATCCTAATTGAATTAAGAATGATAAGACCTTCTAGAATTTTCAAGAAGACCAAAACCATTCCTAATTACATTAGGAATGATAAATCATATTAGGCCCTCCCCTAGATCATTGGGCCGTACTTAAAACTCAAACCGGGCCCAGTTTAGTAAATTGGTCATAACTCCCTCAATATTCATCGGAATTGGGCTTATAATATATCGTTGGAAAGGTCTTTGCAAGCCCCATCCAACTACACCACTATTGGACCCATATCATGGACCAACCAAACTGGATTAGCTGTTTTCTTAAAATAAAGTTTTCAAAAACAGAGAGAAGAGAAAAGAAAAGAAAAGAAATAAAACTTTCCGCAACACTAGACCTTTCCACACTTTCGTTTCATTCGATTATGATTCGACATGAAAGGTACTCATCACTGGGTTTGGTTTTGGGGAGAGACAAATGGGTGTCTACAGTGTGTGAAGATAATATTTGGGAAATGGAAGTGTAAAGATAAATTAATACTCCGTACTTTTTAAAACAGGTTTACTCTAAATCCTTAAAAGGTCTGTCCTCCCTCATAATTGGACGATCATATAAAGACTCGACCCATTTTTTATTAGATGGATCTAACCCTTAAATGAAATTTTTTTTACCTACAACCCCCTCTAGCCAATGCTGCCTACTCCCCCAATTATACTACATCGTTTTACTCTGTTTCTGATTTTCATGTTCTTTTTTTGGTTTCCTTTTTCTTATTATTTTCTTTTCTTATCTCTCAAGTCATTTATATATATGATTCTTTTTTTTTTGCATTTTCTCTCTCTTCTTCAATATTATTTCTCTTTCAATCACGTTTTTTTCCTCTTATTCATGGATGAACCATTGATTGGAGCTGGTGATTGTGATAATGAAGTGTTGCATTCTTCGATTGCCGAATTTGATCGCGATTGTGAAGTTATTTTGTCTTTGATTGGAGTTGTTCAATTTTGATCAATTATGTCCCTAATTTCGATTAATGCTTGTTGGTTGATTGTTTGATTCAATTTTGTTAGCTATTTTGTTTTAAATTATTTGCTGATTTTATTCGATTTTTCAAGTTTTTTTTTAATCAATTTAGCCTTTGTTTTAGTTCAATTTGGTTTGTTGTTATAATTCAAGTGAATGAAGTTTTATTTTAATTAATTTTGTCTCTTATTTCGATGAGTATGATTTATAATTCAAGTTTGTTTGCTGTTTTTAGTTTAATGATTGCTGATTGTGATTAAGTAGATGTTTTCAGTGATTGATTATATTTTTTATATATGTTTTTATGTTTTTTTAGTAGTTTTAAAATTTTGATCAATTCCATTATTCTAATTTAAATGATCATTATGATTCAAACTATTGTTCTGTTATAGTTGTTTAATTATATTTTAAATATTTACGCTTTATTTATTTTATTTTATTATTTTGATCAAATTGATAATGCTAAATGATCATTTATATATGTATTGTTTTGTATTTGTACATGTCTGTTATCGATTATGTTCATTTTTAAAAACTTATGCAGTGGGTGCTAGTGATGAAATTCTGTATGAAGAAGCAACTAAATCAAAGTTACTTTTTAAAGATTTTAATTTTGAACAAGAAGCTTATGAAAGGTACAATGAATATGCTTTTAAGAAAGAATTTAGTATTGTATCCAAGTGTGTGCTCCAAGAAAAGGCTAAGTTCCTTCAAGTGCTCCAAGTAATGTCCAAGTTTCTTTAAGTGTGCCAAGAAAAAAGGTTCAATTTCGCCCAAGTGTTCCAAGAAATTTTCAACTCCCTCCAAGTGTTCCAAGAGATGTTCAAAGTATTCAATGTGGTAGCTAGTCAACATATTTCTTCTAAGTATGATAGATTGTTAGCTTTTTTTGACACTAATGTAGCGAATAGGTTGGCAAATAATAATAAGTAAGAATTTGGATTGAAACAATATATATTTGTTCGAGCCTTTTTTTTTTCCTGATAAGTGATATGTAACTGAACATATTTTGTTTTGACACTGAACATTTGCCACTTTGGATATGAATATTTTATTGAATTTCGTTATGACTGTTATGTAATTGAACATATTTTATTATGATAATGAACATATGATTTCTTGATAATGGACATTTTCATTCTAGTAATATATATATATAAATATATACATACATACATACATACATACATACATATATATATATATATATATATATATATATATATATATATATATATAACAAGCATTAATGAATTAAAAATTAAATATGAATATTAATGTGCTTGATCATTTAGAAATCCATAAATGATCACCCAACTACAATAGTTGGGTAGCCATTATATTTCATAGAAATCCATAAATGATCAAATATCCGAAAGAATAATATTTTTAGTAATCTAAGCTTCCATAAATCTTCTTGCTCCATTTCTATTGCTTCTAGCTTCTGTTTAATCCAAATAGCATCAATTGAGCAATGTATTGTATTCTCGGCTTCTTGATTTGGTTTATATGTAATTCAAACAAATTACAATGTCAATGTGTGTATTCATTGTTATGAAAATGAACATTGTGCTATATGTCAAATTAACTTACTTGTGGTTCAACATGTATTTATCAATATATGATTCCCACCAATTACTATGTTGTTCATTTTTATCTTTCAATATAATTGATGGCATTATCCCCCGTATAAATATAGGCTTAGAGTATTCATCTCTAAATTATTGCAACGTGTGTTTCACTCTATATAGAACATCACTACAATATATATTGTGTTTGTATATCAATATATATGCATAAACATTATATTGATATTACAAATTTAATGAATGTTCAATTGGCAAAACAAAAAATGTACATTATGTTTTATATAAATGAACAAAATAATCACAAATAATGCAAGTGACCAATGTGTGATTTATTTTTGAACATTTTTTAAAATAGAATCATATTTTAAAATAGAATCATCAAAGGTTTATGATGAATGAACAGTATGTAATTTATTTTTGAACATTTTTTGACATGTGAATGAACATATATACATTTATATATGTGTGAATAAAATATACATATATCCAAATGAACATCTATGTATCAAATTCAAATAAGCATTTATCAATATTAGAGTGAAAATGTATGTCATATAATATTCAAATTAAATGACGCTCATGAGCATATAATTTAATATGAAGTTAAACATGTATAATTATAGTCTATGTGGATATCTTCAATATGAGAATGAACATGTACGTATTTACATTCAAATTAACATATGTTTAAATATCAGTAAACATTCATTAATATGTAAATATCATAAACAAAATTAGGGTAATCTTCTCTCAAGAATGAACCCTAGCTAGTAGATGTAAGGTAAGAATGTAAATGATCATATACTAATATCATAATGAACATCTATTAAATTGAAAATGAACATTTACCGAAAATGAACATTTGTTCAGCAACCATCTTCTCTGACGGAACCTTCGAAGTGTTCTTCTCTGTTTCATTTCTACAAGTTAAAGATACCACCAAATATAGTAAATTTTAGTCTATTCTGCACAAAAATAAGTGTAACTATAGTAGATTTTGTTTTAGAAATCATAACGCAAAAAAATATAAAATCTAGGGTTTACATTCAAAATTCTACTTAAATGAACAAATTCTTACTCCTCTTTTTCGGAATTTAGTTGTGATTGACGAACTTCATCTCAAATGTCAGACATTTTTAGATGTTTCGATGCAATTTGTAGCAATTTTGAAGTAATTTTGAAGATTTTTTTCCTGAATTGTAGCGATTTTGAGTATTTGAAGAGAGAGAATATGGTGTTGAAGAGAATTGGGGAATTAACTGTAAGTTCTAACTAGTGAGGTTAGTGGGGTGAGGTTAGGGCTATTTTAGTAATTATGGGGGGGGGGGGGGGAGTAGGCAGCATTGCCTAGAGGGGGTTGTAGGCAGAGTAAGTATTACCCACTACCAGGTATGGGTAATACTACCCAATACCACAATATAATTTTTTACTTTTTTTCTTTTCCCTTTTTTTTCCCCTTTTTTCTTCATCTTCTTCTTCTTCCCTTAAACCCTTTCCCCACCTCCATGGATAGCTCCCAATGTCGGCCAAACCTCCGCCCACCACACCTTCACCTCCTACAGCAAGAAACTCACCCCACCAGCTACTACCTTAGTCGAAATCCAAAAACACGCAACTACCTCCGTTAAAAATCATCGAAAACCACCCAAAATAACATAACCCAAAAACGAGAGACACAAGCTTATGGTTATAGTCATTAAAATTGGTAAGTTCTATGCTGGAAATCGTTGAATTCGGCCGAAATTCACGACGGTACTTGTTTGTCGGTGCTCAGTTATTATTAATTTTTATACTGTTATTATTGGTTTGTATACTGTTATTCTTAGTTTGTATACTGTTATTCTTAATTTTTATACTGTTATTGAGAGGAGATAGACTACATTTTTACAACATTGATAAATAATACGTAAAATTACATTTTTGCCCCTGGTATGGGCCCAACGAGCCCATAGCTGGTAGTGGTCTATCACTAGTCGTTGTAGGCATTAGGAATTAACCCTTTAATGGCTGTGGCGGGTCCGCGGGTCATAGGGGTTCAAGGCGTCCAACCCATTGAATTGCTCTCTCTCAGAGTCTCAGATATCCATTGAAGCGCATTCAACGTTCTCCATTGGAGCGCTGTTGACGTTCTCCGTTGAATCTAGTACTTGTATCCCCCATTGAAGCAGCTTCAATTCTGAGGTAAGTTGTTTGTATTTGTTATCATCATATAAAATATCCCTAAAATTATGAGATAATTGAACTACATATCCCTAAAATTATGAATCAAATTTGGTTGCTAATGTATTGTACAACACTTTAATTTTAGGATTCAACTATGAAATCAGAGCTCTTTTCCCTGGGCCCAGGGCTGCCGCCCCTCCTGCCCTGCCTCAGGGACGTGCCTGACGCTACCAACGGTATTATTTATTTGTTATATAGAATACTTCATTACTTTAATTTTTGATTTTGTATTGAAATATTGAAATGCTGAGATTGCTAGTTGATTAAATACTTA
The DNA here is from genome assembly GCF_001683475.1 of Chenopodium quinoa. Taxonomy (NCBI): domain Eukaryota; kingdom Viridiplantae; phylum Streptophyta; class Magnoliopsida; order Caryophyllales; family Amaranthaceae; genus Chenopodium; species Chenopodium quinoa. The sequence continues at coordinate 856,581 of NW_018743955.1, read as the reverse complement.
CTTCGTTTCAATATAATTGCGCCGCATTCCTTTGTCAAAAATGTTGCATCATTTCATTATTTAGTAGGTTTATCATGACAAAGACTGTATTGTTCCTCAATTTCGTGTCGTCTCTTTTCTCTTTCTTAAATTATTTGCCATTTTAGAATGGTGTGATTATATTGATATGGAGGAAGTTTAAATGATGACACTATAGAATGTTGATTTGTTTAGTAGAAAAACCGATTTCAGAGGAATTTGCTGATTATTCTCCTTGAAGTTCTTCCATGTTCTGTAACATAAAATTTATTCGAAGACCTATGAAATCCACATTTTCTGTGAATCACATCCTCTTGAATTATTCTTTTCTATATGGAAAAAAGAAAGTAATATATTACTACTAATTTGCTACTTAAAAAGGAATCAGATGGGTTAACAGATATTAGCAACATTATGAGTTGATTAAACATGATATGTGCGCCCAACCGCCCACAATTGAGCTGTTTATGTATTTGCTGGTGTTCATGATTGTTCATAGGATAGCTCTATGACTTTCTTGCAAAGACTTCATGGTTTTGTGTCAATTGTGACATTTAGTGAACTGTTTGGAAAGAGCCTATTGTATAACATGTAGACAAGCTAGTGGTTCTGACTTCTGAGCGTAGAATAAGGTAAGTAAGCAATGTGCTCTGCTACCTTTAAAATTATTATTCGCTGCCATGAGCCATCAACTTGAACTGAAATGCATGGTTTTGTGTCAGTTGAAACATTTAGTGAACTGTTTGGAAAGAGCCTATCGTATAACATGTAGACAAGCTGAGTGTAGAATATGGTAAGTAAGCAATGTGCCCTGCTCCCCTTAAAATTATTATTCGCTGCCAATCCTGCCATGAACCATCAACTTAAACTTAAATGCATGGTTTTGTGTCAGTTGAAACATTTAGTGAACTGTTTGGAAAGAGCCTATCGTATAACATGTAGACAAGCTAGTGGTTCTAACTTCTGAGTGTAGAATATGGTAATTAAGCAACGTGCACTGCTACCCTTAAAATTATTATTCGCTGCCATGGACCATCAACTTGAACTGAAATTGTGGTAAAACTTGGTAAAACTGAGGAGACTTAGTCCTAGTTTTACAACAAAGAATCAAGGTTACCGTGAAACATAAAGTGTCACAATGATGTTATTGTATCAATCATGTCTCTATTTGATAAATAGAGCTATTTTTATTTTTATTTTTGCTTTTAAATTTAATATAATTATTATTAGTATTATGATTGTTTATTTATTTATTTTATTTTTTTTACCTTTTTGAATTTCTATTAACTTAAAATTATGAGCTAATTGAATCTCGCATTCAAAGTTGTGAAGTATATTCAAATATATATTACTCCCTCCGTCCCTTAATTATATTCCTATTTCTAAATTTACACGGGAATTAAGGAACTTGGAGTAACCTTAAAACCCATGATAAAAAAGTACAATGGGAATTACAAGACATTTATTAATGTCTTTGAATAAAACAAAGATAGAATGATATTAAATGAAGCACATGTCATCAATTCTTTGAAAAGAAAAAGGACCAATCACATGTGTTTATGACAAATAAAAGGACTAATCATATTCAATTATAGTGCTACACATGGATTCAGAATGTTCGAAAGGGTGAATTGTGTTCAAATATGAGTGAGAAAAATTATGGTTTCTAAGCAACCATTAATTGCAAAACAGAAAAATAATTAAAGGAATGCCACATCACAACTATTTAGGGATAATTTAGGGATATTTGGTAAAAATTCACTTACTAAAAAGGGAAAGTACACATGTAATTTTGAAACACCCAAAAAGAAAAGCAGAAGTATTATAATATTACCGTTTTGAAAGAGGTATGCAATCTGCTTTGCCTTTTTTGTTCTTTCAAAAATTTGCCAAAAGGTAAAAGTAATAGAGTATTTACTTTTGTTTACTCGTGGAGTTACCTAGAAAAATATGATACCAAATGCCGAAAGGAAATGAATTAGTGTTGTTTTAATTTATTTCAGACTAAAGTCTCGTTTAATGCTTAAACTTTCTCCAAACTTTTCTCACTTAATGCTTAAGGTATTGCCAAAGAAATGAACTATTTAGAAGTATTAGAAAATCTTCTTTTTTTGTTTTTTTTTTCAATGTATCATTTGCTTTTGGATTGATACACAGGGGTAAATGACTTAAGTAATGCTTCCTCCATTCTTTTTTAGTTGACATATTTTGACTTTTAACACTATTCACAAACTTTAGTTTGTTTTATAGTTATGATAAAAAACAGTCATGTGGGATCTTGTTTAAATTGTCTCAATGTATATTTTTTAATAGCAAAAATTTTTCACTTGTTGATAGTTAGAGATATTAAGCATAATCTTGTGCGTTGACAAACTTGTTAAAAAAAATGTGTAAAAAAAAAAGGACAAAGGAAGTATTTTTTATTTTTTAAATTTAAATGTCCATATTCTATTCCCATTACGAGTAATTATTGAGAAAGTCATTGGTTGAATGGCATATAGAAATCATGATAAAACACAAATTCTAATTAAATCATATATGATAATCATTCTCGAATCGATATGCGAACCGTGGTATGATAGAGAGTTTCACGCAAAATCCCCATTAAAGACCCACTTCAGCAACTAGAACTTCTAACTCCTAGCTGCCTATCGATCAGAAGTCATATCGGTACGGAAATCACTGTTAGCCCTACCTCTTGATGTTCTTCCATTCAAGAGAGAAAATCTAGTTTGCTAGCTTGGTCCAGAAGATCTTTTCCGTTATCTTACCTTTCCCATTCATTTGATTTGCTCTTTCCTTAAGCTTCTAATAAGCGACTATATACCTCCTGCTCTTGATCTTTTTTATTTATCTCACAAGCTTTAAGGCTTGAAAAAGAACTGGCTTGGTTAACTCCTTACGATGGCTTGGTTAACTCCTTACGAAGCAACCTATCTATGTTCACCTATTGACCTACTAACTTAATGGAAGACTGTGTAACTAGAACGAAAGCCTTAATAAAAGAAAAGCAATCTTGAGAGGCAAAAACCCGTATGATTGGCTAGGAGTGCTCAAAAACTCTTTTTTGCATATAAAGAATTTAGGGGATTAATGTTAGGTTTAATGAAATCAATTCAGGGAAATATCATATTAATAAAGGATGTCATGTATATAATTAGCTTGAATCTGATGCACAAAACTTGAATTATCTTTTGATGTGTGAATCTTCTAGCTGGTTGAAAGTGGAACCACAATTTGAGTTTCTCTAATGATATGCAAACGTATGATCGAATTGCAATGAGAGACTTAACTCTCTTTTACTCTCTGTTATGCTTTTATTTTGTAGTACCTCCGTTTTCCTAAGTCTTACTCACTTTCCGTTTTCATCCGTTAGTTCTACTCACTTTTACTTTATTTTTTTATGACAACTTTTTAATCATTATTTATCATCCTTAACTCCACTTTGTGGACCCAATTTTGTTGAATAAATCTCTTACTCTCAATCTCTCTCTCCTCCTTAATACAAAAGTACCCACCTCTACGATCCCCATTTTTAATTTTCTTTGTTTTGCGTTGTTACAATTGCAAAATGGAGGTAGTACATAATATATTCAAACGTTATAACCCCCTTGATAGGAAGTAGTCCCTCTCTTTCATATTATTTGCAACTTTTGACAAAAATGGATGCTACTGCAAGAGATCAGCCCAAACCAGTGGTGCATTTTACATATGCTCGGAGGAGGCCCAAAAAGACAGCAGATAAAGAAAGAGAAGCTGGACAGTGAGCTGGACAGTTAGTTATAGAGAGGGGTATTTGGGGTATTTGGAGAATAGTTTGTTAGTCCTTGTTTTATGTGTTGAGTTTGTTATTTCTGCATTTTGAGTTATTTTTGGTATTTAAGGAAGGATTGTGTAGGGGGAATGTATCCAGAAATTAGTTGAAGGAATTATCCCTTGGAGAGCATCCTTTCCTCTCGAATGAAAGGAGTTGTATTGTATTTACTCTAATTGCAATACAATCTATCCTTGGCTAGCTATACCATTTTCTCTGTTTTTGCACTTTTACTCTGTTTTCTGATCCAATCTCTAGCAAATTGGTATCAGAGCCACCGCGTCCTTGCCGGAGAAGACGATGGCCCGCCTGACTCACGCTCAGAGGTTGGACCTGCTGGAACAGGAGATCGCCGGGGTTCCATCTCGAGTGGCCCAGGAGATTTCCTCTGGCGGCTTTCAAAACTGACTTCTCTGCTTAGTTGCAAGCTGGACAAGAGATGCTTCGATTGGAGGTCCGATCATCAATGGCGACTGGACCTAGCCTCATTGGGACAATCCGTTTGCTGCGCAACCTCACTTGGAGTATGGAGAAGGGGTAATCCATGGAGGTCAATCCAACTGGAAGTTAAGGAAGTTGGATTTACCACTGTTTGATGGAACCAACCCTGATGGTTGGATCCTGCGCGCTGAGCGTTTCTTCCACTTCTATCGTCTGACGGAAGAGGATAAGCTCGAGGCGGCTGTGGTGGCGCTTAACGGAGACGCGTTGCTCTGGTATCAATGGGAGCATCGTCGCCACCCGTTGCTTACCTGGGACGCTTTGAAGCAGTTGTTGCTCCGCCGTTTCAGAACCACCGCTACGGGTTCACTCCATGAGCAGTGGCTTGCTCACGCACAAACGAGCTCGGTGGCTGATTACCGGCGGCGGTTTATTGTGCTGTTGGCTCCGATTGACGGGGTTCCAGAAGAAATTGCTAAGGGGCAATTTATAAATGGGTTGAGTGAACAAATCCGGGTCGAGGTCCGATTGCTGGATCCGATTATGCTGGATCGGGCTATGGAGTTAGCAATGCGGGTCGAAGAAAAATTGCGCCTCAGCCCACGACCCAAGCCCACAGCTAATTTACCCACGTGGCGCACTCCCTACCCTTCTCTTCGAACCAACACCACGAATCCCACCCAAACTATCCCTAACCTAAACACAAACCCGAACCACAAAAACACCACCACCACTACCCATAGAAGCACCGGAGAAATAAGGAGGTTGTCGGAGAGGGAACTTCAACAAAAGAGGGAGCAGGGCTTGTGTTTTAGATGCGATGAGAAATGGAACCTCAACCACCGTTGTTGCCGCCGCGAATTGAGCGTCCTGCTCACGGTGGACGACGAGGAGGAGGAATGGGATGAGTCCGGTGAGTTGTCGGCAATTGAGACCCAAGACCCTGACCCTATCCCAGCCGAACCCGAACCTGTAACCACCCCAACCACTCCAACCACCCCAACCGTGGCTATGTGCTCTGTTATGGGACTCACCAGTCCTAAAACTATGAGGATGGTGGGCACGATTTCAGATTCGGAGGTGGTGGTGATGGTAGATCCGGGCGCGACACACAATTTTGTCTCCTCCACCACCGTTAAACACCTCCAGCTTCCAGTGAGTGAGGCGACGAGCTTTGGGGTACCCTTGGGGACAGGGGAGACCGTACAGGGGAATGGTGTGTGCAAGGGGGTCGTGCTGGAGTTTCAAGGAATTACGATCATGGAGGATTTCTTGGTCTTACCCGTAGGAAATTCGGATTTGATTCTAGGTGTTCGGTGGAGAAATTAGGTACAACCATGACTAACTGGAAGAATCAAACACTTAAGTTCCAGGTGGGAGGGAATGCGGTTACACTTAAAGGCGATCCTCACCTTGGCGGGACTCGTATTTCTCTGAAAGCCATGCTCAAGTCCTTGTAAAAGGAAGGTCAGGGGTTCTTAATTGAGTTCAACCACATGGAAGGTGGGGTGGAGGAACCACCGTCTGTACCTGCAGTTTACCAGCCATTAATCGATGAATTTCAGCAAGTATTTCATATGCCCAACGGTTTACCACCAAGGAGACAGATCGAACACTCAATCACTCTGAAGCACGGTGCTAACCCCATTAGTGTCCGCCCTTATCGTTACCCACAATCTCAGAAAGACGAGATTGAGAAATTGGTGACAGACATGCTGAAAGCAGGCATCATACAGTCCTCTACTAGTGCATACTCCAGTCCCGTGTTGTTGGTTAAGAAAAAAAATGGTAGTTGGCGTTTTTGCGTAGATTACAGGGCTTTGAATAAAGATACAGTGCCTGATAAATTTCCCATTCCCATGATTGATGAATTGTTGGATGAATTGTGTGGGTCAACCATTTTCACAAAACTGGATTTAAAATCTGGGTATCATCAGATTAGGGTCCGGGAAGAGGACATACATAAGACGGCCTTTCGTACTCACGAAGGGCATTACGAGTTCTTGGTAATGCCTTTCGGCCTCACAAATGCCCCTGCCACCTTCCAATCCTTAATGAATGAGGTGTTCCGGCCTTTCTTACGCAAGTCTGTATTGGTTTTCTTCGACGATATTTTGGTGTATAGCCCGTGTGAGGAGTCTCACCGAGATCATCTTAGACAAGTCTTGAGTACTTAGGCTGCTCATCAATTATATGCAAACTTTAAGAAGTGTGAGGTGTGGAAAACTCGAGTAGCCTACTTGGGGCATGTGATTTCAGCAGAGGGCGTAGGAGTTGATGCTACGAAGGTACAAGCAATGGTGGAGTGGCCTGTACCCACTACCATCAAGGAATTGAGAGGGTTCCTCGGCCTTACAGGATACTATAGGAGGTTCATCCAAGGGTACGCTCTTATTGCCCAACCTCTAACAGACCAGCTGCGTAAGGATTGTTTTGGGTGGTCTGAGGCAGCCACCTATGCGTTTGAGGCACTCAAAGCGGCTATGGTAAAGGCCCCTATTCTTGCTGCTCCTAACTTCACCTTGCCCTTTATTGTCGAAACTGATGCTTCAGGCCATGGTTTGGGGGCAGTTCTTTTACAGGGCAACCATCCCATTGCTTATGAAAAGGAGCTCATGGCTATTGTCTTCACTATTGGGAAGTGGCGTCATTACTTGTTAGGAAGGCAATTTGTGGTACGAACTGATCAACGTAGCCTCAAATATTTGTTAGGAGCAAAAAGAGGTGGGACAAGCTTATCAGAAATGGGTAAGCAAGCTCTTGGGATATTCTTTTGACATTCATTACAAGCCGGGTCCCACAAACAAGGTGGCAGACGCACTTTCCAGGCAGCATAGTGTTCATGTCGAGTGTGCTTCTCTGGTAACCTCGTGTGGAGTACAATGGCAGCATATTCACTCATTCATTAAGAAAGACAACACTATTCAGCAGCTGATTTCTCACATACAAGCTGGTGATCCGGTCCCTAAGGGTTTCACTCTTGAAAGTGGCGTGTTAAGGTATAAGCAAAGAGTGGTTGTTCCCAAGAATAGTGAGCTTACTACCAGATTACTCAAGGAATACCATGACTCTCTAGTTGGGGGCCATGCGGGGGAGTTCAAAACATATCAACGGCTTGCTAGTGAATGGTATTGGGCAGGCATGCGTAAGGATGTTGCTAAATACGTTCAGAGCTGTCACATTTGCCAACAAAATAAGGTGTCCACCTTATCTCCTCTTGGGTTACTTCAACCCCTTCCTATTCCCGAACAAGTGTGGGAGGATGTGTCCATGGATTTCGTGGAAGGTCTACCTAAGTCTTTGGGTTGGGACTCCATTTTGGTGGTTGTTGACCGGTTAACTAAGTATGGACATTTTATCCCTCTCAAACACCCATACACTGCCAGGTAGTTGCCCATGTTTTTGTCAAGGAGGTGGTAAAGTTGCATGGGATGCCTTCCTCTATCGTGTCGGATCGGGACAAAATCTTCCTTAGCATTTTTTGGAAGGAACTGTTCAGGTTGCAGGGTACTAATCTTCATCGAAGTACGGCTTACCACCCGCAAACTGACGGGCAAACTGAGGTGGTCATAAGGGGGTTGAGTCGTATTTGCGTTGTTTTGTGAATGGGAAGCCTTCTAGCTGGGCAAAGTGGTTACATTGGGCAGAATATTGGTATAACACGGCTTTTCACACCGCAACTCATTGCACTCCTTTCAAGGCTCTCTATGGTAGAGACCCTCCCCACTTGGTCAGATTTTCTTCCGGGGCTACAGCCATTTCTTCTTTGGAGGATCAGCTTCAAGAAAGGGATGCGATTTTGGATGATTTGAAGTATTACTTGGTGCAAGCTCAGGTGTATATGAAGCAATATGAAGACAAGACTCGAAGGGAGGGGAACTTTGAAGTAGGGGATTTGGTTTACTTGAAATTACAGCCTTACAGACAACACTCTGTGGTCAGAAGGCACTCTGACAAGCTGTCTCCACGTTTTTATGGGCCATATCAGGTGTTAGAGCGTGTGGGAAGGGTGGCTTATAGGTTGCAGCTCCCTGCTTCTGCCAAAATCCATCCTATTTTTCACATTTCTCAGCTGAAGAAAGCCATGGGACCAGGACAGGTGCCCTCCCCTTTCCCTGACCAGCTTTCTGCAGACTTAGTATTGGAAGTAGAGCCTGAATCTGTGCTTGGGGTGAGGAACTCTCAGTCCTCTACTGAAGTTCTGATTAGGTGGAAAGGTTTACAGGACTTTGAAGCTACCTGGGAAGACCATGATGAGATTGCAGCTCGTTTTCCTCATTTCCACCTTGAGGACAAGGTGCTTTTTTGGGTGGGAGGTATTGCAAGAGATCAGCCCAAACCAGTGGTGCATTTCACATATGCTCGGAGGAGGCCCAAAAAGACAGCAGATAAAGAAAGAGAAGCTGGACAGTGAGCTGGACAGTTAGTTATAGAGAGGGGTATTTGGGGTATTTTGGAGAATAGTTTGTTAGTCCTTGTTTTATGTGTTGAGTTTGTTATTTCTGCATTTTGAGTTATTTTTGGTATTTAAGGAAGGATTGTGTAGGGGGAATGTATCCAGAAATCAGTTGAAGGAATTATTCCTTGGAGAGCATCCTTTCCTCTCGAATGAAAGGAGTTGTATTATTGCAATACAATCTATCCTTGGCTAGCTATACCATTTTCTCTGTTTTTGCACTTTTACTCTGTTTTCTGATCCAATCTCTAGCAGCTACATATTATTTGAAACAAATGTTTTCTTTCCTTTTTAGGTTGTCGTTTCTCTGTATCTTTCTTCTCTTCACATGCATCCATATTTTTCTATCTCCATTTTACACTCGCAAATAAATTTTGCGTAGGATTCCATGTGGCCTTCCAAAGCTGCAAATAATATGTAATGGAGGTATTAGATGAATTTCCCTGGCCCACTAGTTATGAAAATATCCTAACTTCTCTATATTGAATGAAGGAAAATCTTAAGTAAAGTGTGTTGGCTTATTCTTTCCCATGCAAATAGCCGACTGCTCACACGCTCACTAAATCCTATGGCCATCTCTACTTATATGCCGCTATTGTGAGTGTTACTCAGTTTTATAATGTAGCTTTGTCACAACACTATGCCCATTAATCCCGTATAATGGTTCGATACGTACTATAGTGTTGTTTCAAGACATGCTTCCAATACTTAATAAAAACATACCTTTGTAATTGAAAGACAATCCATGAAGGTAATCAATGAGGCTGATTGGCGAACTATAAAATTTGCAGGAATTTGATAGTGCATGATTATGGAATCAAATTGCATAAGATTTGTAGCATGATATATATATATATAGAAGCATGCCTTGCAATCAAGTGTTAGAAGATGAATAAATAGCTTATTGAAGTTTATTTTATTTTATTTTTTATTATTTTTGTATGTTTTATATTTATTTGCTTGCTTGCTGTAAGAATACTAGTTCTAGATGTATGTGAATACATGATACGTGTTTCACATTCGAAAAAACATGTATGACAAATCGTTTTTTCCTAACTTTGAAATGTTAAAATATTAAAAAGTATGTGAGTACAACAAAGTAAGGACGTTTTAGGCATTGTTGGTGAATAAAAAACACTTTAAGATTTGGCTTATATAATAGACACTAATGTATAAAAAAAAAAAATGAATGACAATCTTATGATTCTTATGATTGATTTTGAGTATTCTAGATTATCTAATTCAAAATAATGTTATAGAATTTTGTAAAATAGATAATTTTAATAGGAAAAATGGAAATAAAAATCCAACTTTTGCACTTTCTTCTCTAAAAATCCAACCTTCATTTGATCCTACAAAAATCCAACCTTTATACCCCACCTTCACCAACAGATCTATTTGACCTTTAACCTGTTAAACAGGTTAAAAAGTTTTTTTTTTTTTTTTTTCAATTCTCTCAATTTTCCTTCTCACTCCTCCTCTTTCTCTCTCCTCGCTCCTCAAAAACGGAAAAATACAGCAGCTAGCCTCGCCACCAATTCCGCCACCACACAACAACCTACCACAACAACAGCCAATTGCTGCCACTGTCATCAATCTGTCACCTACTTCCATCACAGCCGCATCAGCACCTCGAGCCCCCGCTCGCCTCCATGCCTCCAAAACTCATCAACAACAACCAGCTTACACACTGACATACCGGCAGCAACCGCAAAAATTCTCCTATGCCAGCTCCACTGAGACCAGCTTACACACACTGACATACCGGCAGCAACCGCAACCATTCTCCTCTGCCAGCTCTGCCGCGACCAGCACACACCTCCGACAGTCCACGCAACACGAATCCACCCCCATTCCAACCTTGTTCGATTCACCACCAATTCACCGTCCATTCACCGAAAATCACACCCCTAGCCCCGACCCACTCTAATCCTCCCGCCGTTCAGCCACCTCTCCTCCCGTCCCGTCAGCCCTTTCCCTTCCCCCTCCTCCTTGAATCACCACCCTCGTGGACTCACCATCCCTATATTCTAATTGAAGCGTAATTCGGAGTTTAGGTTGGTGGTGATGGTGGTTGTTTGGTGATTGCGGGTGGTGAATTGGTGATGAGGTGGAGATGGGTGCTCCCACAGTTTAGGCTAGTGGTGATGGTGGTTGTTTGGGAACGATTTCCATAAAAATTGTTGAATTGTAAATTAATTCTCTATTTGCGCCGGTTTAAAAACTTATTCCCACAATATTGTCCACGTAGGTTTGGAAGAAGATTTTTGTTTTTTTTTTTTTTTACAAAGAACCGCTAACAGTGATAGCGATTCTATACTTGTTATAAAACCGCTAACGTCGTTAGCGGTTCTTATATTAAGTAAAACTTGTGAAGCTTTCTTATACAAGAACCTAATACAAGAACCGCTAACGATAATAGCGGTTTTATAGCGGTTTTATAAGTATAGAACCGCTATCACCGTTAGCGGTTCTTTGAAAAAAAAAATCAAAATCTACCAAACTTATGTGGATAATATTGTGGGAATAAGTTTTTAAACCAACGCAAATAGGGAATTGTTTACAATTCAACAATTTTTAGGGAAATCTTCCGGTTGTTTGGTGTTGTGGGTTGTGCGTGCGATTGTTTGGGCGAGCAAGGAGCTTAGTGTGTGTTGCTGCAGTGCAGGGGCGGCTGGCCGGCGGGAGGGGTGGTGTGGGTTTTCCGGTGGAGAGGGGAAGGTTTCACGGGGTTGGGTATTCTGAATTTTTTTTTTTAATTTTTTTTTTTGTTTTTAATAATTTAAAAAATAATTGACCTATTAATACTGACACGTGGCATATAATTTACAAAAACCAGTCATCAACATGGATTTGTTGGTGAGAGTGGGGTATAAAGGTTGGATTTTTGTGGGATTAAATGAAGGTTGGATTTTTGTGGGATTAAATGAAGGTTGAATTTTTTAGAGAAGATAGTGCAAAGGTTGGATTTTTAATTTCCATTATAATATTCTTTGTACTTTTAATTAACATAAGGCAATATAATATTTGCAATATTGTTCCAAAAGATATAATTGTGTGGAATATGTGTAAAATACAAGCACATGATATGGGAATATGTCAAATGCCCAATTTGTGTATTGCAATGATAATTTTTTTTTATTTTTTTATTTTTTTTAATCATATTAATATTAGTAATCAATATATACAATCTGAAGGGTTTTGGATTCATACTCCCTCCGCTCACGATTATCTGCACCAAACGTCCTTTTTGCGGACTCCTAGGCAAAACTTTTAGTGTAGTTTAATTAAGTTTGGGTGGGTTTAATTATGTTGTAAAAAGAAGGGAAATAGGAGAGAGAAAGTGGTCCCATATGTTTAAGTTTGTTAGTGGGTTAAAGTGAGTGGGAAATAGGAGAGAGAAAGTGGTCCCATTTGTTTAAGTTTGGTAAGATGATTTTTTTACACTTTAAAATTTACCGAAAGAGGAAAGATAAAAAATTGTTGCACATAATAGAGAGCACTCATTTATGGCAAATGTTGCAGATAATTGTGGGCGGAGAGAGTATTAAAGTATACTTCCTCCGTTCTTTATAGTTGCAACACTTCTCTAAAATGGAAATGTCATAATAGTTGCAACACACTATAAAATGAAGGTTTTATGATAGAAATTGTACTATTACCTTTATTGAAAGCTCATGGTCCACTTGATTGTACTCCTAATTTCCTTTTGAACCTCATTTTAAGTGTATTATGTCATGTGAGGTCCACTTTTCTTAAATACCGTGATGAAGTGTGTGTTGTGTTGCAACTGAGGAAGTAGATTATAGCATGTCTGCATGTAAATCTCCGTGTATTATCATTTATGCAATAGAGAAATGGAGTCAATAAAGTTTTTATTCCTCTTAACTATTAACTAACTTGGTTATCTAATATAGGGAAGAAAGGCATTATTGTTAATCCATAATTTGGACACAAAAACCCTTAGTTTTTTTTCAATTATTATTTATATGATAAAGATAAAGATGTAGTATGCAACTGATCTCAATTCTATCTCCATTGTACAGGTGTATACGCTGTTCCTAGTCTTAAATTACGGCGAATTACCTCCCATACTACTAATCATGTTTGCTTACTACGAGTTCAAAGACATGTTCGAAGACATGCTATCTCTTTGAGTGTTCCTTGTATCTCTAAGCTGAATAGAAACTTGTTGCGATCTTCTCGAAGGTTACAGTATGTAGAGGCTATGTCTACACATCCTTTTTCACAAGAAGTACCATTGTCAGAGTTAGACGATGCAGAATTTTCAACTCCATTGAATTATATCGATAATGATGGGGAGGGTTTACCTCCCGAAAAGAAAACATTTAAGAATAGGTTTCTGAACTTTTTAAGGTTTGGATCAGTCATCAATGAAGCAGCTGAATCGTTTTTCAAGAGTGAGATTCGGCGTAGGTTGTTTGTTACTGCTGCTTTGCTAGTTATTAGCCGTGTTGGATATTTTATCCCTGTGCCTGGTTTTGATAGACGACTGATACCTCAAGCCTACCTGAGCTTTGTTTCTGGAGCTGCTGGTATGTGAATTGGTTAACACTTTCTTTGTATATTCTGTAAATTCTGATATGCTATGGCTTTCACTGAATAAGTTCTCGAAGTATCTGATAAAAGGTCTTAACTGCCATTTTAGTAACAATCTCTAATGTTTTAACTCTGTTTTTGTAACTGTAATTTGTTCTTTTTCGAAACTAAGAATGCCTATGACTCTAAGAGTCTTCATTGCAAAACACAGTGAATACATTGTTTACATTGTAGTTATGAAGTAGCAATTGAGATCTTTAGTAAGAAATTCTATGCTGTCTCTTAATTGATAGAATATGAAAGTTCTGATGTGGACTCCGTACTCAGCAGTCAGCACTGCTGATGTTGAGATAAAATTTGGTTTTTGTTTCTCCTAAATTACTCCTGGCTTTGCTTTTGAGAAGTATTGCTGGCAAATGACTATAGTTTTGCTGTTGATGAATGAATTATAATTTCTCCAGGCTTGCAAAATCAGATCATAAAAGAATTTGTGGTGACTAACTGTGTTTTCTTCCAGATGACCTTGGTGATTATGGTCCAGAACTTAAGATGTCTCTTTTCCAGTTGGGAATTAGCCCGCAGATAGCAGCATCTATTCTTATGCAGGTTGGTTATCCTGAACTATGCATGAACACATGCTTTTTCCCTGGTTTGCAGTTCTTCTTACCAGTTTTCTGCTGCTTAATGTTTTAATATGCTTACATGGTAATATTACTGATATTAGTGATATATGATGAAAGTTCACAATGACAGTAAAATACTAGGATTGTTGAAGTTGATTAAAATAGGGAACTTCCATCTTCTAGTTGGTGTAGATAAGGTGATAAGTAGACAATGCAAACAAAAATTCTAAGTTCCAATTTTTGTTTTAGCATTAAAGAATATGCTGAAATCTGTCACTTGATCAAAACTAGTACCTGTTAAAGCATATTGATGTATGATGATGCATTACATACCTTGCTAAATGCCGATCCTTATTTACTAACATACATTGTTAAGACAAATCCAATCTTTTTTTAATAGATTTATCAAAAAAAGAGAAAAACTATTAATATTTTCTAATCTTGATCCTCGCAGTTTGGGACATTCTAATGATATAGAAATAGAAATTCTACCACCTCCATATACATGATGAGTTTGCCTATATATTAGGTGAGACATGCATGGTGTACTACAAGATTAGAACATCATATGCTTTTTGTGAACGTATTTTTGATTCTAGAAATGTTCCACTTATGAAATTTATCATCAGATTGGTGGTTATATAAACAATGGATTAAAGCTCTAGTCAAAGGCCCTTTTTAGCTTCATTTTTTTTGTTGCTTGAACTCCGCCAGTGGATTTTCCGTTGCAGTCCCAAGCCTGGATAAAGGAGGAGGGTTTTGGTAGGCAGAGCCAGTGTAAAACTTTGTCACATCTCTTGGCATGAGCCACAATGATTGAGAGTAGTATTAGGATGGGTGACCTCCTAGGAAGTCCTCATGTTGGTTAATGTAGCCGACCCCACTAATGGGATTAAGGCGTTCTAGGCGAAGAAGAAGAAGAGGAGAATCAATATTGACATTTTTCTTAGTCAATAAGCCATTTAAAACTTTGGAATTAGTCATACTTCTTGTCAGATGTCACTCCAATTCTACATTTCGCTGTAAGTGCCTATGGTTAGATGTCACTCCAATTCTCAGACATTTGATGTGACATTTAGACACTTTTCTTGCAAATACACAATCTTTCCCAAAATGTCGGTGTCTAAGTGAGGTTTTTTTGGTCTCTACTTAGTAGAGTCCACTTGGTCTCTATCCACCAACCTTTTTTGGCGGTATTTGACCAACCTTTTTGGCAGTTTTCGTTAGGTATTGTTTTTAATGTCGTTGGTGTACCACTAACAACCAAGACAAGCCTAGTTGGTACTCTTCTTTGATACCAACGAACCTTTTTATAATACTATATATATAGTATCGATTAATGTCCACTTGTTTCTCGATTAATGACTTTTAACGGTACTAGTTATCACAACTCTACTACTTATATACCGAAATAAATTATTTCAACAGTATAACAGCCCACCATGCTTCGCAATAATAATTTTGTAACTAGAGAGTTTTGACCAATACCTAAACTTAGTCGACAATGGAACCTCCGACGTTTTAAGCTTCCGGCTTTACAAGGTAGCTAACCCCAACCTTGTCTTCCTTAGATCAAGCACATCACATATCTATTTCGTTTCTTACCTGAGACTGTCTAATCAAACAATTCTTACTATGTTTATGCTGGAACTTCTTAAACAGAATGATAACCCATTTGATATATAAGGTTTAAGGGAATAACATTCCCTTCTTGAACGAAACTTTTATTTAACTTGAAAATATTACAACACTCATATACTACAACAAACAAACTAATAGCTTAAACAAACATAAGCTGAATACTCTACTTTAGAGAGATGGAGAACCAATCTGTCTCTTAAGGTGAGTAATTTTCTCTAGAGTACTCTCTAGTGCTTTCGGAGGAACTCTCTAGCTAACTCTTCCAACTTTGCCTTCACTTTTGCTCTACCATCCTTTATATAGCAAAGGATCTTTATTTTCGACAAAGACTCGTGACTCAGCAAGTTCATAACAACCACCGCTTTTTACAAAGATATTTACAAAAGATAAAAACGTGGCTATAGTAGCTTGCATGTATATTTTCGTGGGGTCAGGAATCCATTATCTCGTCCATCATCATCTCTTGTAGGCCACCTTCACTATCTTTGCTGTCTTCATAATGAACATACATAGGATTCTCTTCTTCTATGCCAAGGTCTATAACACATTTGGCTGCGTATGATTCATTCCATGTCATGAACACTTTAACACATACTCATGGCCTTAAAATGACAGCACTTTCAACATCTTCTAAATATTTGTAGATTGACTCAGTATTGTTTATGCTATATACTAAATATTATTTCATCTCGTTTGGTGCCACAATTGTTGTATTACCAACATGAAATATAACAGGAGGATTTTTGGTTATCTTTATAAAATCATTGAGATATTGTGATGTGTAGATAAATCTCGACGCTCTTGCTTCAGTAGGATTTTTAACAGTCTTCTGGTTTGGGATCTTGACAACTAAATCCCATTTTCCCAAACATTATCAAATAATGTGGTGGACTGATTTTTCCTCCTAGAACTTCAATATTCGCACACTGTAAAATCTTCTTTTTTGTCATCACAATACTCTCAAACCTTATTGGATACGTACTGCTGGAACTTTGTAAGCTTTGGAAAGAATGAGTCATAAGCAGGAGGGAATTCATAAAAGGCATGTACCATTCCATAATCTTAAGCTTTAAGCATCCAGATTAAGAGTATTTGCATTGATGCATGATGATGCATCTTTAGAGTTTTTAGGAAACTCTACTCGTTCTCCCCATAGGTCTCAAACATCAAAGAATCGACTGGATCTTGTTACTACTACTCGTACCATGCTCTGAAATCATTATATCTTATTCATTTAAGTATTGTATTATGTATATCAGGGTTGAGTTGAAATAACATGATTGTTACTTCAAACTTGGACTGCTCGATGGTAACCGTTAATTAAACCATCTCGTGATCGTTGTTTTGCTGAAATGATCAAGCCTTGCATTAAGGCCCAACTTGAGGGTGAAACCCGCTCCATTGCTTTTTCCGTTTCATTAATGAGAATAAAGAATGGTAGAGTAACAAGTGAAGGCAGAGTTGGAAGGGTTAGCTAAAGCATTAGAGAGTCCTTTAGAGAAAATACTCACCTTAAGAGACATATTGGTTCTCCATCTCTCTTAAAGTAGAGAAAACACTAGTTCAGCTTATGTTTATTTAAGCTTTCAGTTTTTTTGTTGTAGTATATGAGTATTGTAATCTTTTCAAGTTAAATAAAAGTTCCATTCAAGAAGGGAACATTATCCCCTTAAACCTTATATATCAAATGGGTTATCTTTCTGCTTAAGAAGTTCCATCATAAACACAGTATGAATTGTTTGATTAGAGATTACGGTCTAAGGTAGGAAACGAAATAGATCTGTGCTGGGCTCGATCTAAGGAAGCTAGTGTTGGGGTTAGCTACCTTAGTAAAGCCGGAAGCTCAGAATGCCGAAGGTTCCATTGTCGACTAAGTTCAGGTATTGATTAAAACTTTCTAGTTAAAGATTGTTATTGCGAAGCATGGTGGGCTGTCAAACTGTTAAAATAGTTTATTTCGATATATAAGTAGTAGAGTTGTGATAATTAGTACCGTTAAAAGTCATTAATCGAGAAATAAGTGGACATTAATCAATATTAATATATATAGTATTATATAAAGGTTCGTTGGTATCAAAAGAAATACCTATCAGTTGTTCATTGGTATCAAAGAAGAATACCAAGTAGGCTTGTCTTGGTTGTTGGTGGTACGACTTTAAAAACAATACCAAACGAATACCGCCAAAAAAGTTGGTCGAATACCGCCAAAAAAGTTTGGTGGGTAGAGACCAAGTGGACTCTACTAAGTAGAGACCAAGAAAACCTCGTCACGGATCCTCAACCTCCTTCTCCGCCATTTATGAAACTCCAAAAGCTTGAAGCCATGAAATCACAAAAGCATAAAAAGAATAGTATGAATTTTTGAAATTTAATGGCCGTTAAATGCCTATAATGGTTCCAAAACGCCGTTCCACCATTATGGGATGGGAGATGCACCGCGTTGGGTGCGATTTTTGACTCGTCGTTATTAAATGGGGTTTTTCGGTTCTGTCTCTCTAAAACCCGTTACAAAACGCTCGTTCCATAATGGAACGACCGAGTTTTGTTTCTATGGACATAACTAAAACAATCAGAGAGAGGAAGACGAATTAGGAAAATAAAGTGGAGGTTAATTTAGGAGAAAGAGTCAACTGCAATTGGGGATTTTCAGGGACAAAACTAAATCAATCAGGGAGAGGAAACACACATAGAGTATATAATATATTCTTGGTCATCAGGACATTGCTAAATGATATGTTTATTCTCGGTGTTAGTTCGTAGCTACTCGTATCACCTTAAAGAGATTAGAGAAGTTGGAGCGGTCATTTTACCAGTTAGAAAGTGAATGGAATCGAGTAAACTAAGCTAACAAATGTGACAAAGACTAGGTAGAGTCACAGGATTAAAGAAAAGGGCTAAGCATAGCCAATTCATAAATTGGCCCATGAAGGAGTAGAATAAAGGGTAAAGGTGGATAAGCAACTAATTGAGATGATTGGCTTTAAAATAGCCGTAGAAACATAACTACTTGATTCACATAATTAGGACACTATCATGCCCTCAAATATAGAAAGAAGTAATTGGCTCAATGTCAATCCATAAATGCACACTTAACTCCTACTCATGAGAAATCAAGCAAGTCAATAAATGAAGTCAACCTTGGTCTCTTATCTAATATGACTAGGTAATTAATAATTTAATATAACAAGCACTCAAGAGATCAACAAAAATACAAGCAAATAGTACTTATGCCATTAATCAATCGATTAGCCTAATTAAACCCCAAATTTGAACTCATAACACCCAAATTAATCATGGTTGGGTTTTTTTTCCCAAACCCTACCCTAAGCAGGGTGAATCACCCCATCTCTCCCCTGGTGGGGCACTTGAATTCCCCACACGGCGTGAAGTCTCTGGAAAAGGAGATATAACTCGGAGCTAAAACGACCTTGTGTTTCAGTGCTGAGATAACGTGATGATGATGGGATGATGCTGCTGCCTTTGCATTGTTGACGTTGCTATTGTAGTGCAGAATAAGGTGTTGCTGTCATTTTTTTGATTGTAGGTGGTGGCAAGATCTGAATAGGGGCTGCTTTGGTGTGGTTGGAGGTAAGAAGTTATTGTAGTTGCTGATGGTAAGTGGTGTTGGCGATGAAAAATTAACGAATTAACAAAATTAAATAAAATGATAAAATCAAAGTTAAGAAATGTGCCAGTTGACCAGTTCCCATAAGAACTCTTTCACCATTATGTATTATCTATCTATTCCCTAACGGTCCCTCACCTACATATTTTATTATTTCTCTCTCTCTCACTTTAACTTTATCAGAATGTTTAATTAATAAATATATCCACTTACATATTTTTTTAATTAATTTAAACAATTTGCCTTGAACTATGTGCCCATCTCAATGGGGCATTTATTTTGTAATGGAGGGAGTAAATCAATCTAGCCAAAAAATAATCAAATAAACATTACATATTATATTATTGAAAATAAGCTAATAATGCACAAAACCTATTTTATATGTTCCTTAAACATTGCAAGTTTTACCTCTTCTAATGTTCCATAAATATTTGAAACATATCCATTTTAGGAAATCAAACATCCCTTTTCACATTGCTAATACACAATAATACCATTACTTATTAATACTTGTTGCTTTTAGTTAGTACTTGCAACCACGTGGACAAGTTTGTAAATCTGCTTCTCTTTGTTTCTTTTTTCCTTATGTTGCAATATTAAAGAATGGAGGAAGTACTAATTATGATAAATTAGCCGTGAAATGTATAAAGATGAAAAGGAGCTAAGTAGAGGTAACTTATTTAAATTACTACTCTATGGGTGCTTTACTTGCTCATGATTGGTTAGAGGGCTGCTACATTTGTGTTTGACAAGTTTCACCAACTGATATTTTTCTTTTTAGTAGCTAAACACTTTTTGAGTTGTTGGATATTCTATTGGTGGAGCAGTTGTTTATGATGTAAATGTGAACCTCTTCCACTTATGTTTTTGTTTCAGTCCTGATTAACTTTTGATCATCTGTCCTGGACCTTTTTGTATATTCTTTCATTCTTATACATGCTTGTAATGATGTGTATTTTGACCTGATGGTCTACTTCCTTGACTCGTTATTTTTGCTTCAATAGGAATGATCGAGTGGTTCATTAGCTCTTGCTCTCCAATTTTTTTTTTCTTCTGTGGCTGCAATTCTTAATCCTGTTAGTTTTCCGTCTATTTTTGTTTCATATTCATAATCATGTGAGGCTTGTGTACTCTATGCAGATACTTTGTTATGTTGTTCCTGCCTTGGTTAAGCTGCGCAAAGAAGGCTTAGATGGCCATGAGAAGATCAAGGGTTATATGTGTGTGTGCACAGTTAGTTTTTAATATGACTTTGGTTGATATTTTATTGTTATGATATAGTGATAATTAACTGCTAAAGCTTTTGTGATTATCCTAATTAAATCACAGATGGTGGACCTCTCTTGGCTTTGCCATATTGGAAGCTGTGATAGTTGCCTGTCATTCACTTCAGTATTCCATCTATGCTGCCAGTCATAGGTACTCAATATTGATCCTTACACTTCCATTTAAATTTCGTTTCTAGATATTGGTCATTAGCATTTATTGAAGTGTTAAACTTATTTGAATAATAAAAGTCGTAAGATTATACACAATGGTACCTTGTATGTTAAAATTGAATATTGTATTGCGCTAGTACTTGAATGTCCCTTTTTCTAATAATTTGTTGAAAAAAATGGAAATTTTCAACGGTTACCCCCAACTTCTACTACGCACCAATGGTGACCTTTTTTTTTTTATTATACAAAATGACCCTAATTAAGAAATTTATGTCACAATTGACATTAATGAGTGTTATTGATTTAAAAAAAAAAAAAAAAACTAACTATGGTTAGCTTTACAAAATAACCTAAAAAATAAAAACCACCAACCCAGCCACCGCCACCTGCACCCTCATCCCCACCAGATGCAGTTAGCAGTCTTAGCACTACCTCCATCCTCACTGGAGCCACCATCTCCACCTTACCTTAGTGTTGCAACCACCGCCCAAACCAACCACGCAAATCACTCGCAATCCCTTGCTTTCCTAATTCATCAACAACAATAACAGCAACAAAACAACAACAATTCACCACTACAATCAACATCACTTCCCAACAACCACCACCTACCTTCCCCTGCTTCCTAATGCAAGCAATTCCAGCCACCTCCCTACCTCCACCTTTAACCTATCACCGCACAACCGCAGCCCAACAACTCCCTCGCACAGCAGCTCGCAACCAACCAGCAGCCGCTTCCCACGACACAACCACCGTCAGCCGACGATTTAACCACCAACACTTCCAATTCGACCACAACAGCACCATCGTACTCAGTCCACAGCAAAGCAACCACAAGAAGCCACGCGTAACGCTCCAATTCAGCCAATGAATCAGACCCTTCAGAGCGGGCGCTCATTCCATCGAAGCGGTCGCTCCTAGTTCAATCTACAAAATCCGATTCGTGTTTGGGTTCGGCGGTCTGGGGGTAGTCGGGGTTTTGAGTTCGGCGACCTAGTGGTGGTGACGGTGAGAAAGACGAGAGGGAGGGTTGTGGGCGGGGATTTGGGAATCTGGCTTGGTGGTGGTCAAGGTGGAGTTGGCGCAGTGTCACTGGCGGTCGGGGGAATCTAGGTAGTGTCGGCGGCGATCGATGGAACCTGGGGTAGTGTCGCTGGAAGGGAGATGGTGGCTGGTTTTTTGGTGTTTGGGGTTACTTTTTTATTTTTTAAATTAGAAATCTAACCATAGTTAATATTTAGTGAAATAAGGTCATGAGTGAGATGAAATTTTTAACTAAGGTCATTTTGTATAATATAAAAAAAAAAGGTCACCATTGGTGCGTAGCAAAAGTTGGGGGTCACCGTTGAGAATTAAACTTCATTTGCACAGGAAAATTTATTCTTTTTTGGGTATCATTGCCCTTTTGCATTTTAGTTTAGTCTAAAAAAAGGCTAGTTTTTATTTGATCCCCTTAACCCTTCTAAGGCTGTAGTTTGTACGTAAGCTGGTTGGTGAGGCATAACTGAGAATTACACGAGTTTTGGTTTATATGTTTATGGTCTATAACAATGAGTGTCACATTAAAATGGCTTATTCTTATTCATAATCTTTCCAGGGTTAAGCATGTGATGATAACATCTCTCTTGCTGGTCTGCGGTGCTATGACAATGACATGGATATGTGATAAGATTTCAGAAGCTGGTTTTGGTATGCTTTTAGTCAATTATTCTTCAATTTAAAATATATATTTGATCTTGACCTATTCATTTAGCATTTTTTTTGCACAACTTTGATGTATGTCTCTTGTGTACCATCTTTGAATTCCTAATTTCCATTTCCTAACCTTTAAGAAAAGCAAGGTTAATAATGAGTAGTTGCTGTAGTTACAATCGATTAGCAGTTGTCTTCTAGAATTCTTTATCAAAGTTGAGAATGAGTGTAAAGTTTTTTGCAGCAATTGTGCTCATCTGTGGTGGACTCTGGTGGTTATTTAAGAAGGGGCTTAAATAATAAAGCATTGGCACTTACAAGACTTAGGTATCCTAAAAGCTATAGAAAATAAACTAAGGCCTTGTTTGGTTGATAAGGCAAATAAATTGCCATAGGAAGCTATATTTCATGGGAAACTATTTCCCAAATGAAATTCCTAGGAATTTCTCTAAGTTGTTTGGTTGTGACAATGGAAAGTAGAAATTCCCATGATTTCTAATTTTCCCCATTTTTGATTTTTAGTGTCAACCAAACAACTACCCAAATTACAAAATCCCATGAGTTTTCACTTCCCCCATTTTCTTTTGTCAACCAAACAACCCCTAATTTATCGACTGAACCCTTGGCCTAATAAAAAAATCCAAGGCTTTAGGATTCAGGCCGTACACATAATTTAACTAATTAAGATGATTAATGGCGCAACAAGGCCAACATGTAAACCCATACTTTAAGAGCTTGGAAAAACTGTGTCGCTCTTAAAAGCAATTGAAAATTGTTATGAAGCCCATTTATAGTCTTCAATCCAAGTCACAGATGTTACAAAGCTTGACTTGCCAAGAGAGGCTGATCCAAAGTGCTTGGTGATCAAATGAATTTTAATGGGCTCATAAGAAGGCACATTATGGATTATGCTCAGTCAGAGACGTCCTCTAAAAGTTTACTATTTAGTTATGCTTTGACCATTTGGTTCCCATTAATTGAAATTTTATGATAAGAAATTAGTGATTGAGTTGATTCAAGATTCACCCAAACAGTTATTCAGTTTTGACTTATGACTATATTCAGGTCAAGGATCTTCTCTGGTTATCTGTGTTGGAATATTGACCAGCTACACCAGTACACTATACAAGATGTTGTCTCAGTTTTCAGGTATGAAAAATTATAGAAAATTTATATTCTGATGCAAAAGTCTACTCTCTCTTGACATAATTTGCTTGACTCACACTGTTCATGAAGAAGGATTATGCTGCCAAATCAACTAATTATATTAATGCGACGAGTTTGGCAATGTAGGCATAATATGAAGTGTATGTGGTGAAACTGAAGCTCTTTTCTTTGCTGTTTTGCAGGAAGCGCTTTAAATTGGTCGCCTTATGCACTTGCTTTACTAGGTATATTTACGGCTGTGACCATGTGGGCAGTTGTTGTGACTCAAGGCTGTAGGAAAGTCAAGCTGCAGTACTATGGTTTCAAGCTTGCTTCCACAGCCAGGTAACTTCTGTTTCTGTTATAGGGAGTTGATTTGGTGGTTTCTCCAATAGTTTGTAAGACAAATACCATATACAATCAGCTTATTTCCAAGTGAAAAGGGGGAAAAAGAAAAGGTAGAAGGCAATAACTGCATTTGCCCCCATGATAAAATAAAGTTCAAGCAAATATGTGGACTTAATATTGCTCCTCAGATTATATCCTTTACGAAACTATCTTAGCTGTATTACTTTTATTCACTGTAAAAGTCATTTTAGGAAAAACGGATTTGAGCATATTTTGACGAAATAAGGATGTAATTTGACATAAAGTTAGTAGTTTCTCTGTAAAGGAATGTTCAAATATAGGTAAAGTGTTAAGCATAAATGAATGGTGTCTAACTGTCTATATTATATGCCTGTTTTTATTTGAAGCTTTACAATTAATCTTATTTCTTGCACAGAGATGCATCTCCTGTTACCGAGGTGGAGCCATACATTCCGTTCAATATAAATCCATCTGGAATGCAGCCTGTTCTCACCACATCATATCTCTTGGCATTTCCTAGTATACTTGCAAGGTCATAATCTCTGCCCTGTTTTTATATATCTAGTTCATTGTAATGTGTTTGTTAACGTATGTATGTATCTGACTTGAAAGAAGGACTCCCTAAGTTTTCGTTGAAAAATAAAAATACACACATATCAATGTGAGTCGTATGTTCATCCAAATACAGTATGTGTAATAGATTAGTTTTAGGAGGGGCACTTTGGGAAGTTTAGTATCATTAGGTTAATTGTCTTTAACCCTGGTATAAATAGAGGGAGAGGGGAAAGGAAAGTTAGTATCATTAGGTTAATTGTCTTTAACCACATCATATATTTATTGTATATGTATAAGAACTATAAGTGCCTTACTGGCTCCTTTTTTTCATCAGTTCTTGTAAGATCTATTGCATTCAGATTAGTTCTTTAACATTAAGTGTTATTTGCAGTCTGATCGGCTCACGATTCTGGGAACATGTGAAAGAGATATTGAACCCTGAAACATCAATTGGTGCAGCACCCTGGGTTTATTACACAATTTATGCGTTCTTTGTTTTCGTTTTCAATATATTTGATATTGTAAGTTTACCAACTTATTTTTAATTTCTGGACTTGTGATTTTATGCTTTCTCGCTACTCATGTTCCAAAATATCTATCAAACATGTTCCTGTTATTGCATTAGGCTGTTTCCATTTGATCTAAATTTAATAATTTGCACAAATTTTAAGAATTTATTTGAGTGGATAGGTAGGTGTACGAAAAAGATGGTTAAAGTGAGATAGAATGTAAAATAAGTGGGTGAGTGTAAGAAAAGATGATATGATAATATACTTGGGGTAAGAGGGGGGTAATGTAGTGAAAGGGGTTTGCCAAAAATAGAATAAATTGGAAGTGTAAAGAACCATTAGAAATAAACCAAAATGAATTGTTAAGGTCGATGTATGATGGAAGAACTTGCTTGTGCATTTTGTCATTTCCTACATATTACTAATTGCTGGCTGTGAGAAAGAGTGTGCATATGTTTAATTAGCAGCATCTGTAAACATTTTTACTGAAAATCCTCCAGGCCAACATGCCAAAGGAAATTGCTGAGTACTTGAACAAGATTGGTGCTAGAATTCCAAACATAAAACCAGGGAAGGCAACTATTGAATATTTGACTAAGATTCAAGCATCAACACGTTTTTGGGGTAAGTTATTAGTGTTCTTGTTTAGTAATCTTCTCTTTTCGCATGTATTATCTCTTTAAACCCCATTATCTCTTATTTTGAATTTTATAGGAGGCATGTTGTTGAGTATCTTAGCCACTGGCTCGAGTATCCTTGATCATCATTTGAGACGCATCAATGAGAGTTATGCTATTGGATTCACATCAGTTCTTATCATTGTAAGTTTGATACATATCATTTCCTTTTACTTCAGATGGATGTGCTTGTTATGAGATTAGGATGTACAAATGCATTACTCTCCTAAGACTCCTAAACAGCATCACGATGTCTGTGTTGCTTGTTTAACACCTGTAAATCATGCAGAAGAAAATCACACAATTGGCCTATATTGTTTTATAGGACTAAAATGTGAAAATTTATTAATCTGGTACAGGAAGATGAAGGCTATCATTTTCCAAGAAATATAGCATTTGAAATCTCTCTCTCTCTCTAGTACATCTTCTCCTTTGTAGCCATTTTGTTTGGAAAGTTTCATATTCCTGTATTAATTAGTACTTCCTTCCGTTTTCTTTTGTTTTTAACGTTTGGAATTATGCGCGGTTATTAAGAAATTGCGTAAAAGTAGAGGAATATTGGAATAATTCAATGATTGAAAGTACAATTTTACTTTAGAAAAGAATATTGTACATGTGGGGTGAAGAAAGTAAGAAGGAAAAAGAAGAGAGAGGAGAGAGAAAATAATAATGAGTATTAGAAAACCATTAAAATAAAATTAAAAGTACAAATGCACATGACAAAGTAAGGATATTTGAGTATTTAAATTGTAAAGCAAGGGTAATTTTGTCTAAAATTTACAACTATAAAAGGAAATATACTAAATGTAAAGAATAAAAAGGAACACCTTTAATGGAAACGTAAAGAACAAAAGGGAAGGGAGGGAGTAGTGTTCATAGTTTGCAATTTTTCATGCATCAGTACATTTTTGGATATTTCCACAAGTTTTAATATGTAGCTACTATTGTGATGTAGGTGGGTTCTATTATTGATCTGAGAAGGTCCTACCAGGCCTACAATGTGATGCCAACTTTGAGTAAAGTTCTAAGGCGGTATGGCTTGTGATCATGTGTATACTATACATATTTCAGGTATCCACTTGATTTTTATTTTTATTTTTTTTTATATATATATATATATATATATTTTTTTTTATATCCATACCCTTCATTAGCATGTGGCTTCTGCTCTTTTTTGTGTAATAGTGTTACAGCATAAACATCAACTAGCATAGCTGCTAATTAGGATAAATCAATCCATCTGGATTCACCTCAAATGGACCAAAATTGTGAGCTCACCTAAGACTAAAGCCAGAAGACGAGTAACCACTGCGAAGCTGAAGTTTAAACAAATTAGAAGCTACATTGAGATTGAAAAGGGAATTCAAGTTCGTCTTTTATTAAGCCGGCTTGTTATTCCAGGTTGCTCCATGTAGTTGAATTTTCTGTAGTGGTTTGCGGAGGCAAGGTGTTGATTCTTCTGTTCCATTCAACTACGAAATTTTGGTACAAGTGATTCAGCCATACTAATGCCTCAAGCATCCAGCATGTAAACTGAATTGTACATGCCATCCTCATATGCAATACCCGTTTTTGTCAGCTTGTAAATCTCCGCTACATTAGAGTTTCATTGTAGAGTCGTAATAGCTTCTGTTATTTACATAGTTGAAAACCTAAACTAGAAACTTGGTAGCACCGACATTTGTATGAAGTTAGTATGTAATAGTTGGTATTTTTATCCCTTTATCCAACTTCATACCCATTGCTGTATCCTCTGATTAAATGGTAGACCTTTTATTTATTGATCTATTTGTTATATTTATATTTATTTTATTTTATTTATCTTTATGTGGGTAGTTTTTATAAGAGGGAAAAAGAATAGTGCCTTTATTAATCGATGGACAGTTTGTCCATAATTGAATACTTACAATTTACAATTTGTCCAAAAAAATATTTCATATCTTTTACTTCCTCCGTTATTTTATTATTGCACCACTTGTCTTTTTAGGAAGTTTTACAAATATTGCACCATTTTCTCTTTAGGAAAAAAAAAGAGTAAGTTAACCACAACTTTAAAAAGCCCTTTTTTTCATAAAATTTCCACATTTCCGATTGTTTTTCTTTCTAAATATCCATGCTCAAATATACTGTGCTAATTTCGCTGTAGTATTTACAATTTACATCTTTTTCACAAACACATCTACACTAATTTATTGTTGTTTAGCTTTTTTTTTTTTTTTTTTTTTTTTTTTTTTTTTTTTTTTTTTCTGAAAAAAATATTGTTTAGCTCTTTTATTAATACCATGTGAATTAATTCTTTATTGTTGCACTATCGGACTCTCCCACAAACATCAAATATCTCTTTTTAACTCCATTTGTGCAGTAATTTATTACTCCCTTCGTCCCAAAAAAAACGACCCATTTGAGTTGATTACGTGGGTATTAAGGAACTTAAGTAAAAAGAAGTAAAAGCATATTGGAAAGATAAATTTACATGGGGTTTGTAAAAAAATAGAGAGAGAAAGTAATAAAATAACATGAAAAATTAAATTTTTTTATGGGGAAGCTAATTTTGCACAAATATTGTAGCAAATTGGTAGGTGTTTTAATGCAAATGGGTCATTCTTTTTGGGACAAAGTTTTGGCCAAATAGGTCGTTCTTTTTGGGACGGAGGGAGTAGTTTCCATCTATTACCCACAAAGGCCACAATGTATTACCAAGTATTAAACTAAGTGTAAACATAAGTATAACTAATATTTAAAAACAGATGAATTACTACATTAAAAACAGACATTGAATTCCGTTGTTAATTTTTCAAATGTAATCAAAACAGCATGACTACAATGTATTAGATCTTTCACCAACTACAACAATAGGATTGAAAACGTTAACATCTTTAATTATTTTTTGTTTATTGACATATGCTTATTAAGAATCTAACAATCAACGATTATTTGCCCAAAAATTTGATCTCTTTCAATTACAGAATAAAAGATGTGAAGAAAAATAATCAATAATTTTTTTTTTTTTAACAAAATAATCAATAATATGAATGATTGAGTACTATACTACTAATACATGACGAATTATCGTAATATATGGACTAGTTGCTGATGTTGAAAGCTGATGTTGAAAGCTCCACTACAAAAATTTCAATCATTTGGTTCATGCATCTTTCCATAAGCTAATATACTTATATACATGATTTTTATTTTCCTTATTTTTTTTATATGTTGGGTCACCA
This sequence comes from Chenopodium quinoa, assembly GCF_001683475.1. NCBI lineage: Eukaryota > Viridiplantae > Streptophyta > Magnoliopsida > Caryophyllales > Amaranthaceae > Chenopodium > Chenopodium quinoa. The sequence continues at coordinate 827,792 of NW_018743955.1, read as the reverse complement.
ATTTTGTCCCCTTTATAACAACCTGATTAAAGGAAGTTCTATTAATATAAAATTGAGCAATTGCGCAAATTGTGTAAATTCAGTTGTATGTCAATTGTCAATTAAGTACTATCACGTATATATTATTTCGTGATCTTAACTAATGTTTATTTCTTGTACGTTATGATCGTAGTGATGTTGATTTCGCACTGCATCGAAATAATTATGGAGCGAGAGCATTTTCAATAGTTGTAATCTTGTAACATTGTAAGTTGGGACTTTAGTGAACAAATATTAACTTTATTTTTTATTTTAGGAAATTTTGTGGAAAACTACCCTAAAAATAGGGTCATTTGTGAACAACTATCCATTTTTTTTATTTGTTTAGAACTACCCACAAGTTTGGAAACGTTTGGGTAGCACTACCCACTAACGTTTTCTGTCTAATTAAAATGTTATATTGGCCCAATTTTTCACTTTTATCAATTACAATGGCCAATTAATGCTAAAATAAGCCAAAACCCCAATTCAATTAAACCCCCAAACCTTAGAAATCAAAATTCCCAAATAATTTAAAACTCACGAACCCTAAAATGAATTCTAATTAAAATCCTAATTAGGTTAATTAAGGTGAATTAAAACCTTTAAACAAACTCGGAGAGTTAATTAGGTGGCAAAAGTGAAAAAAGTGGGCTCCGATAACGTCTTAATTGGACGGAAAATGTTCATGGATAGTGCTACTCAAACGTTTTCAAACTTGTGGGTAGTTCTAAACAAATAAAAAAAATGGATAGTTGTTCACAAATGACCCTATCTTTAGGGTAGTTCTACACAAAATTTCCTTTATTTTATAATTTTGTACAATAATTCATAAAAAAAAAAAAAAGAATAATTTTGTACATCGATATGGGTCGGCGGATCCTGGAGTACGTAGAGAAGTAACACATAGTACTACTTTAATGGCATCATATTCTAACTTCTAAATTACCATAGTAATTTTTTTTTACTTCACACATTCAATTAGAAGTAACACATAGTACTACTTTAATGGCATCATGTTCTAACTTCTAAATTACCATAGTATTTACATAATTTTTTTTTTTTTATTAATGCATACATTACAACCCCAAATTATTGGTTATAGTAGGGATTTCGGGTAAAGGTGTTTGATATTATTATATATCTTAATATAAATTAAATTGTCACGGGTTTAAAAACTTTGAACCTAAGGATCCGCTATTGACCAAATTTGAATAAGAAATTGTTTATTTGTTAGGATTATCGTGAATTAGAAATCACATTTATGAATTATTTGATAAATTTGATTGTATATCGCTTTCAAAAAAATAAAATGAAGATTTGAAGGTGAAGTTGTAATGTAAATATGCTTTTTTTTTTTTCCACTTTTTGGACTGTATAACTAAGAAATTTGGATTTCCGGGTTGTAAAACTTATAAGTATTAAGCATAGTCCGTACAATTTTTATATGTTTAAAAGGTTAATCCATTCGTAGAATGTACGCCACCTTTAGTCCGTTCCCCTAGGTGGAAAATCCTGGGTCCGCCACTGGATGTACGGCTTGTATTATTCCAACCAAAAAAAAAAAAAACAAAAATAAAGAAACTTATAATAAAGAGATTGTCCGCCTATAGACTCCAACCAATCTCTTCGATATTGCTATGAAAACAAAGTCAAGTCATCTGTCATCAAAGGATGGATTCATTGTACATGCAAAAACTAATACAACAATGAAAAAAAAGTTAATAACTCAAATTTTAGTTGACAAAATAATATTTCGCATTTTACGGAGTATTTTTAGTTTTTATTTTGTAAAATTAAAAGCATGATAAGCTCAAAAATTTTCAAAGTTTTTTTTTTTTTTTTTTTTAAAAAAAATAAAATAAAGATAAGACTTGTGAACTATGTTAGCCAGCCAACCATCATTAGTGTGAGGACAGGTGTACGAACTGACAAAAGCCGCTTGCTTCAATTAACTCAAAACAAAATCAAACACAATTTGATAACTGCACCCTATTTTTTTTTAAGCAACACCGTAATACGGAGTACATATCTTTACACATGCATCCAATTACTCCAAACAGAATTACTGAAACATGCAGATTTCACTATTTTTATTTAGCACTAACGCTAACCTTCAATTCAGAGTTCATATTTTATACACTCCCGTGAATGGTCCAGAATATATGATGCCGTTATTAGTATAATTTTGATTACTAACGTAATAATTAATTTTGAACAAAAGAGTATTATAAGTAGTTTAATTTGGGTAAAGTAGCAACTATCACAAGATACTGTACTAACTTTATGTACCATGTAGAAAGTATCAAAGTAAAAGGTCTTAAACATTACATTAACCCGTCTATACGTCACATTAATAAAAGTAAAGTAGCATCTAAATTAAAAAACAAACTTATAGTTAAATTGATCATAACCATTTATCATAGGAAACTCGTCCATGACCCAGGGCAAACTCGTTGAGTCCGACTCAGCGAGTTCAGCCCCGTGGTCCAAACCAAGTAAAGATTCAAGGTCTAATATTTGCTGACTCAGCTCATTATGATTCACCCTATTCACAAAACCCTCTTCTGAAGTAAGATGGTCCACCCCATCTCCGTAGAATCCCATACTCATCACTGGCATCTGGGTCGACTCGCTACTCAGCTGAGCCGACTCAATGCTAAGGGTTGACGACTCGGTGAAATCCGACCTGCACTGCCTCTTTGCAGCAGGTAGGAAGATCTCCAACGGTGCCGTCAGCGATGGAGACGGTGGTGGTGGTGGGGTGTCTGGGAAGTTGAGCTTGGCCTTGTCGCCGCGAATCTTCTTCGCCGCGACATCATAGGCACGGGCAGCATCTTCAGGGGAGTTGAAGGTGCCGAGCCAGACCCGAACGCCTTTCCGTGGGTCTCGGATCTCGGCCGCCCATTTTCCCCACGGACGCCGCCTTATACCTCGGTATACATTCTTCCGAGTTCGCCGAATTTGACTCGGGTTTGCAACTCGCTCCTCTCGGTTGACATCCTCTTGATGAGCGTTCACCCCATCGGCATACGGCGAACCTAACGAATTCAAGACAAAATTATTACGAACATGACAACATCTTATATCATATTAGATTCTTATTAATAAATTAAATTCGTCCATTTCTATAATATGACTTCATTTATTTATATAAGTAATCCGGAGTATTAGTTGATCAAATATTTTGTTGATTCCTTAATTCTGCTATCTTCTGACACGAATTGAAGTTCATGCATCAATGCATGAACAAGAATCAAACATATTAAGGTGCTCTCTTTTTGTTTGTTGTAAAAAAAAAACAAAGAACAAATAATGATAATGTATTTTATTTATCTTATCAACTCAATGGCATTTACTGTTTATCAATTATTATTCAATTTATCTCGGTTGTCCAAAGTTGTGTCGACATAATGTTGAAATAATATAATCCCTCCATCCCTAAAACGATTTTTTGGGGAGTTTTTACGGGTATTAAGAAATTTAATTTAGAAGTATAAATGTAGGAAAAGCTAATAAAAATATATTGAAAAAATAAATTTATATTAGGTTTGTAAAAAAGTAGAGAGAAAAAGTAGTATAATTATGTGGAAAATTTTTTTTTACAGGAGAAAGGTAATTTACACAAATATCATTGCAAATAGGAGGCTATTTTATGCAAAAATAGGATAGACATTTTGGAACTAAAATTTGACTAAATGGAACATTCTTTTAGAGCAACACGAGTATATTTTTTTCGCCAAAAAAAAAAATTACACATAAAAAATGTTTATTTAACTTAATTCTTGTGTAATTTGCACCTAGAACGAATTATTTTAAGGGTATTTAAATAGAAAAATATATGAAGTACTACATATACGAGCTAAAAAATTAAATACTAAAAATAAGTAACATTAATAACACCAATCTAGGTGTACTTTTCTTACAAATTCTAAAAATTATACGGAATCATTAATCAATCCAATTATGTGATTTTTTCATAAAATTCTCAAATTTATACGTGATAGCATTTTACAAATATAGTTTTTTTTTTTTTTTTTTTTTTTTTTTTTTTTTTTTTTTTTAAGGAGGTCCCTACCGGCTAAAACCTCTCACAGATCTTCCTGACCTGGATTAGTGAAAAAAAAATGATTATATGAAGCTAATAACATTACACTTAAGCTGTATAATGCTTTATACAACAATAACAATGTTTGAATTTTTTAACACAAAATTAATCTAACTACCAATACAAACGAAATAGAAATAGGATAGATTATTAAATCCGTATAACATAAGACATAAAATAACATCCATTAACACATACGGAGTAATTTTTTAATGAAACTCACAAACTATTTATTATTATTTATTTATTTATTTATTTTTTGGGTGCAATACAAACTATCTTTATTAACTACTATAGCTCATTATAATCCTCTAATTTCTTTCCTACTTTTGTTTATAGATATTTTAATTTTATGTTTACAAAACATAAGTTAAACTAAAAAACAATATAAACTCGATGAAAAAGAAAAAAAAAAAAAAAAAAAAAGCCTTACCTTGTTGAGGGGTAAGAGCTGGTTGAGAAGAGCACGATGAGTTGGATTTAGGAGGAAAAGAGGTAAGAAGGTCGGCATCGAGCTCGGACCAGAGATCGTGAGTGGTAAGATTACGGCCGCGCTTGGCGGCGATAAGGTCGGAGATAATAGCGCCACCACACATTATGTTCAACACCTAATCTTCAACATTCAACTACTTTTTTTTAAGGTTGGGTTTGCTGAAGTAGATATGAAGAGAAAGAGGGGGATAAAAGGTGCAGAGGTTTGTTTATTTATAGAGAAAACAGAGACTGCTGATAACCGAAGATAAAGAAGTGACTACTAGAGCCTAGAGAAGGCAATAATTAATAATAAGAGTAAATAAAACAAATGAGGAAATATTTAAATTAGTATGGAACTGATTTATTGGGTAAAAGGATGTGCAAGTCACACGAGTACTGTCCAAGTTGTATTATTGCTCAACTTGGCTGCGTTTTTTAACGTCAAGTCGTCAACAAGAAAGATATCCTTGTCTATAATACTCTATCCGTCCAAAATCATTGATACGGTAAAACTTTTTACACATGTCAATGACTTAATTTGAAGTTTTTTTAATTTTTATTTATTTATTTTTTTTGACAATAGATCTATGAAAGAAAGATTATATTGAAATTACAACAATTGCCTACGACGAGCACACCCAGCCAACCAGTGAGTTGGTGAAACCCAATCCCGAGAAACTTTCCGAATCTGATACTGTTAGTTGAGACGATTAATACAAGAGGGTAGGTGAATTGTATCGAGTTCCTAATGACTACTTTTTGCGGATTATAAAAGAATGCATATAGGAACTTAAAAGCACACACAGATTTTACAAGGAAATCTTCCAGGGCCCAACTGGAAGTAAAACCTCGACCCTGCCTGAGGGATTTTAAACACACAAACTCCACTATAATAGGGCAAACACCAAGTTACAACCTATTAGACACAAACCTTTATTTCACAAGTTTCTCACTGGACTTGCTACTTGATAGGACCCTTTCCTACCCAATCTAAGCACTACACCTAGATTCACTCGTACCACCAAAGTACTACTCGTACTACCAAAGTACAAACACTCAGCCTCACCAAGAAGCTTACAAAAATGTGTACGATAAAAACAATAAACACACCCAAATAACCCAACCCAACACAAGAATTCGACACCTAGTATGTCAGGCAAGCAATGCACGAAATCCGAAACTAATATGACAAGTTAGAAGCTTGGTAAACTTACTCAATTACGCACATTGATTTTTTCACGCATAAACTCACAAAAACCTAAAACCATTTTGCTCTCTACTATTTATACAAGTCACACTCGTACAGAAAGTAGGTTTTCTAAAAGATAAATAAGTTAAATTAACTTATCTTTAAACACGGTTTTATGTAAATCACATGAATAAAATCTTTTCTGGAAAATAAAGATAAAAAGATATTTTGTTAAAAAGAATTATCTTTTTAACAAACTGATTTAAAGAAAATAAATCGTTTAGAAAATCTTTTTCTAAAATCTATCTTTTATTATTTTCCGTTTTATTTATTTACCAAGCTTAACTTGTCACACTTCTAATAAACTCCGTGCAATAACCTACTTAACATATTAACAATAATCTAGAAAGATAAAATCTTAAACAAATTAATAGCTGCGCCGCGCTTTTGTTCAGGCAAATTACTTGGGCTCCAAGCTGGTTGAGTTCCTCCAAAGAACCTCAGCTTGTTGTCTTCAAGTTCCTGTTAGGGAACGTTCCTGTTAGGGAACTCAGTTCTTGTTAGAGAACTCTTCTTCTAATTTGTTTAACTTCTTTGATAAAGACTTCTTCGTGTCTTCTTAGTTTCAGCTACTTCTTTCATCACCATGATCAAACTTCACCTAAACTAATCAAACACTTGAAAACCTTTATTAGTCAAGTTTTCTTTAGTTTAAGTTCCTCATCATCAAAACTTTTATGCTTCAACAGACACGCCTACAGGGAACGAACGACGTTTCGCAAGTCTAGAATGAGCTACCAAATCGAAATGTCTAAAGACCCTCGAGACGAGAGAAAAGAAAGGACAGCAGCACAATCCGTATGAATCCGGATCTTCAAGAAACCCTTTCGCACTGCAAACTGAACCCCCCAGAAACAAGCCTGTAACTCAAAATGTAAAGCAGAACTCGCCATAAAAGCCAACCTCCCACCACTTAGGACCTTCGACGAGCAAAGGTCACGGATAACCCAGCCTGCCCCTGCTCTATATGTAGAATTATCCCAAGCCCTATCCACAATCAACCACAATGTGGGAAATATATTAGGTAACCCCTACAAGCAAAGCCACGGGACAGCCGACAAACCCGGACCAGCAGCCGAACAAGAACAAATTGAAGAGTTCTTCAGCTCCAGAGCTGAACACACTGATAATACCAGTCCTTAGCCAGACTCTCAATTGTACCAAGCGACCAGACTGCTTGCCTAAACCTCGTCAGCTGGTTCCTAGAAAGTCAAATAGCCCAAAGAATAGCAAATAAAGCCATAACCTTGTTTTCCAAACTAGACGAAGAGTAACGAAAAATAAAATTAGCCAACCAAACCCCAAAAGGTGAAGACAACCAATTAATTTGAAGTTAAATTTACAAGGTTGATATATATTACAAAATTTTTCATTAATACCTATTCAACAACATATATCATTCCTCCCCCCCTGTTACATATTATTTGTGACTTTGGGGTATTATTTGTGATACATAAATATTCCAAACTTGCAACTAATATGTAGCAGATGAAGTAATTAAATTTATTTCACCTTATTAAAAATCTATGATCAAAGTTACCGTAACTAGTAAAAAAAAATAAAAATTTAACGTGTCAACTATTTGAAATAATAATTGTCTAAAATAAAAATAATAAATATTCTCATTTGAAATGATAATTGTCTAAAATAAAAAAAAAAAAATCTCTATTCTTTGCCAAAGCAACGCTCAGATATTCAAATGAGAATATTTTTATAAATTACGCTAAGCTTGTATTTGTTTATAGGTTTTGTATATATTTAAACATTTATTTACGTCCCCAATAAAAAAAATAATCTATTTACGTTATTCAAATATAATAGACGAGATACGTTTATATAGATTATCTCTATTTTTGTAGTTTGTTGACAAATTTTAAATTGAGTTGGAATCCGTTTTTAGTTGAAAACAAACAATCTATTTTATAGCTTAACGAATGAAGATTCAAGGGAATTAGAAAATTTTCTGATCTTAATATATAAAAAAAGTTTTTTAGTGGTCATTTTCTCTTTGGAACAATAAACTTTAGTTGAATTGATTTATAAATTTAAAGGGTAAAATATCACTAATTTACAATGACTCTACTTGTTGTTTTTAATTTTTTTAACAGTTATCTTTCTTTTCTTATTTATTTAAAGCAAAGGAAAAAAAATATATTTATTTAGAGTAGTTCTTATTGTTCTATTTTTTTTTGCTTGTTTCGGTTGTAGATTTTTTTTTTATATATATAAGATAAATTATCTTAATATTTTGGGAAATTCTCAATGGTACTCTCCAGTTTTCTTTTTTTCTCAACGGTAAATACTAAAATATCAAATTATCTTCGGCAATCATAATTTGTAAAACTAATTCAGTGGTAACATTAGTTAAGTATTTTAACTAACATTAACCATGGATAATAATTTAAACGGAGGTAAAAAAGAAATGTCTAAAATACCCCTTTTTAAAAATAAAAAAAAAACCCACCCACTTCTTCCCCCGGCCCTCCCCCAACCAGCCCAACCCTTACCTACCCACAACCCGGGGCTGCTATGTCCATTTATATAGTGCTTTACCGACCCCCGTCCCTTGGTCATATTTAGGAGTATTTTTGGCTCTTTGGAGCCAATTTTATTACTAATATGCGTTAAGAGCTCGACGAAGAACAATTCGAGGCAATAGACCAAGTATTCAAGGCCCCAAAGAGGGAATCCAGATTGGGCCAACTATATGGCCCAATCGAAGATCCTTGGTTGCCCGAAGAGCTCGTCGGACCGGGTAGGCCCTCGCCCTGGAATATTATTTATTAGTGAACCTATACCCTAAAAAAGGCTTTGACTTATATATTGATTTCTCCCTAACTTAATTTGCTTTAGTTTAACTTTTCTCCTTAGTTTAATTCCCTTAACAACAATTTGGTTACTTACTAGGTTTATATTATAATAATTAATTAGGAATAGAAAGACTTGTTGCCATGTGGATTCGACCCTACTTCCCTATCTGCTATTGTTAGAGGACTTAGGTAATTCTTTTGATTAGGTGATACAACTTTATCCTGTCAGGCACTGACAATGACCTCACCACCCATAAAACCTTAAGAAACCTTGATTGATGCGGATGGAACCCAGAGCATTATATTTGAATAATCTATCCCCCTAATTTTATTATCCAAATACCCAGGAGAAGAATAAGGAGAAATTAAACTAATCTTGGCATTACCATGAGCGGCAGCGGAGTTCAGTTTAGTGCGGCTGGGATGGGAATTAGGGGAAGGAGAGGGAATCGCAAAAATCTAGAAAGGAGAGGGAATTGGTGGAGTTCGGTTCACGGCGGTAATATTGGGAATGGAAGGAGAGGGAATCGGGGAAAGAGATGAAATTAGGTAGGAAATATGAGGGAATCGACGAGGAAGGAGAAAGCCGGCACTAGGGGAAGGGAAAGAGTGTAGAGTTTTCATGAAACATATTCATAAGCATCTAAACAACATGTACAAGCATATAACATAAAGAACGCATAATTATACCTTTGAAGTGTGTTCCATGAGTGATCGAGCAAGAAAAATAAGGAGATTTAGAACCCCAAACGTGATTCCTCTATTTGGTCCACGGGCACAAATTGAACATCCACTAATTCTAGTTAGTTGTGATCGAAAACTTTCAATCAACCTTCTAAGGAGAGGAGAGGAACGAACAAGCCAAGAACCACCACACCACCATGAGCACCACCTTGGCCAGCCATCCGTACAGTACGGACATGGAGGAGGGGAGAGAGAGGCATGTGAGTGAGAGAGAATAAGGTTAGGGATTTTTGGATGCTTGCTTCACAATTCACTATATGGGTTAATTGTGACTTAACTGTCAACCCTAGCCCAAACTCCTAACCCAATTCTAACTACACTAGCCCTACAAATTTTTACCTAGACTCTAGTCTAGGATGAAATCCCTGCACCCCCTTGCAAACGACGCCGCATCACTATTGTTTTTAATTTCTTTCACCTTCAAACTACAGGACAATCTAACTTGATCTCCATCTTACATCTTTGTTGATCTCTCTGCCATTTCTACTTCTCCGTCGATCACAAAATAACTTTCGGTAGCATTGCTACATTTGCATGCTTTAGATATATTTATGAATTGCAGAGATTATTGTGTATTGATTTGATCAAAAATTGATTGCCGTAACTTACGATCAATTAGTTCAACAAGCAAATAACGAGCTTAATCAAACAGGAAAGCCATATCAAGAAACTAACAGAAAAATTATAAAAATAATTTGATCCAATATTTCCTGATTTTTTTTGTGGGATGAAGATCTGGAATTATATATGCTAGTTTACTGTTGTGGTGGAGGCGATGACGACGCAACTAAATTTGTGGATTACTTATTGTTCCAATTTTTAATTTACTTTGTAGTTGATGCCAAATATGAAAGTAATAGAGAGGGAGAAGAAAAAGATGAAGAATGAAGCTTAGAGGATTGTAGAGTATTAAGAAAGAGAGAGAAAATTATGAAGACTAAAGCTGAAGAAAAGATACCAAAAACACCGTACCGTACTGTATAATGAATTTGTTCATAAATGAAAGACAAACATAAATGAACATATAATATTTTGTAATTGAACATTTAATTATGGTTTGATAGAACATTTAATTATTTTCATAGATGATTAAAAATTTATAAAAGTTATCTTTTTTGTATTATTAAAGGAGTTTGAGGATAATTATTGAGGCTTATGTGAAAAATAAACATATATTAAAAATTTGTGGAGTATATAAAGTATATAATATTTATACATATGAAAATGAACATCAAATAATATATAAATGAACATTTTTTTTATCATTTTCATGAAAAGCTATAGAAAATCAAATTGTTTTTGAAATTCCTTATTAAATATGTAGAAAATATATAAAGATCGAAGATGGAAAAAGTGTGGACATTTATCAGAAATCTAATGATCGTCTATTAATATGCGAATAATGATCATATACTAATATATAAATGAACATTTATCAAAATGAAAATGAACATTCAACAAAAAGAATGTATTGTAGTTCATCAAGTAAACACTATAGGTTGTGCAATATGAGTTTGTTCTCCTGTAGCTATTGATTTCACTATATTGTCAATATATCCATAACTTGATGTACATGTATAAATATGACAATGAACATGCATCCATTTCTAGATGAGCATATTTCAATACAAGAATGAACATTTATTAAAATATCCTGAAATTAAAACAAAAATTAACAAACATCTTGACCGTGCATTTAAATTATGGGATTGAACAATTGCAATACTATATGTATAAACATCTACTAAAAAATCGAAATCTACATCTATTAATATCCTGGCTATGTATCTACATGAGAATAAGCAAAAGGCTTTGATAAGAACATCAAATTTATTTATAAGTAGTTTAAATATAATAAATATGAACATTAGACGCTATATATATATGATAGGAAAAATAACACATGAAAAACTATTAAAAAAAAACAATATATACATAAAAATGAACCTAAAAGAGTATACAAACTGACGTGATCAACATATTATATAATGAGCATCTACTCACATATAAATGAACTTATATTGGAATGATAATGAACATGGCATAAAATTAATGAGCATTAAAAAATATATGTGGTTAAACATATAAAGCTCTACTCAAATTTTTTAGTATCTTACTGCTTGCATAAAATATACTTTTATCTTAGGTGTGACATACAAATGATACAGGCAGGCTAAGTAGTAAGTACTACATATACTTAATTACCTACTACTCCATACTATACATAAAAAAGAGTACGTATTTGTAACAATCAATACACATTATTTACAAAACGTGAATGAATGTCTATCAAAATTGAAATAATAAACTTATCAAAATAAAAAATGAACATTTATTAATACGAAAACGAACATAAACCATGTATGTATCAATATCGCAATAAATATATATAAAATAAAGTGATCTTGTATCAATATGGAAATGAACATTTATCAATATGAAAATGAACATTAATAAAGTTAAAATAAAAATAAAACTACTTTAAAAAATTTTTTTGATTAGGGAAAGAAAAAGAAAGCAGCTATGCTTATGATAACTGTCAATTAGAAAGACAAAGTAGAATTAGAGACTAAAAAATTTAAGAGGGACAAAAATTGATGGGAAATTCAATCAATGAAATTTTTGTTGATTGAATTTCCATGGAAATTACTAGTAGAAGAACAAATCACACACTTCTAAGTTACATAAACAATTAATCGATTATTCATCTCCGCCATCGTCACCGACGACGACTTTAGTGTTGGAGGTTTTGGAATGCAGAACCATGGAGGTAGTTTGGGGAGTGTTCATTAGTTAGATCATTACTTGCTAGAAATCTCATTCTCGATGGTTTTATGAAGCGTGTAATTTTGATGGGTTTAGATACCGGGTTAATAAGGAGGCTAAACACATCGTTTTAGAGGGAGTGTAGGTAGAGCTACATACACTAGAGTCTAGGGATATATAATTACACTAGCCCTACTCCTTACATGGCTTTTCACTACCTCATGAGGCCCATTAATGGGCTTCATACTTGTTCAATACAATACCCTTGTGTGTGACCTCATATGATCCATTCTATTGGGATTTTGGACTATTTGACTAGCCCAAATATCATTTATCATATCTAGAAACAGACAATGACGACCCAAAAGAATGAACTAATTATCTTTATACTAGTACGTGATCCTTGATATATCTTGTAATTGCCCTTGACGAAGACATAAATCCTTTAGGGAGAGGGTCGTCGGCAATAGGGGAAGGGATGGAGAGGATTGTCGGCTGCCGCTGGCCGGGGTGGGGTGGGGACCAACAATGGGTTGGGGTGGCTGGTTTTTATTTTTTAATTTTTTATTTAATGAATAGGGTTATATTAGAGCAACTCCAATGGTAAGCTAATTGTCAAATTAGCTTGCTATGCCACATAAGCTTTTAAGCTAATTGTCATATTAGCTCCAATGGCTAGCTAATAGCTTACTATTTAAATGGATCAGACCTCCTTAATTTATGTTGATAAATTTCATTTTATTTATTCTAATTTGTTTTATTTAAGCAAGTTTTTTTCCAAGCAAATTAGCTTAACAAAGCTAATTTGCTTAACAAAACTAATTGCATTTTCTAGCTCCAATAGTTAAGCTAGTAGCTAGGGATGATTTAATATTGCAAGCAAGTCCCTAATTACAACCATTGGAGTTGATCTTAATTAGGACTAGCTTATAATTGCTTATTTATATTATTAATGTCACCATTGAATTAGTAGTGGTAATTTGTGAGTACCAAAGATAATTTTATAAAACTTTGTTCACCAGTGAGAATTTTATAAAAACTGGAGAGTACCATTGAGAATGAATTTCCCGAAAAAGAATTACAATTTATTTTAGATAAAAAAATTTATATTAATTATAAAAATAAAATCAGTTTTTTTTTTTTTTTTTTTTTTTTTTTTTTTTTTTTTTTTTTGTGGCTGGCCATATCGTGTGGCCGATTGAGACACACCCAGCAACCCCTAAGCGTCTGAGTAACCCCTAACCGTCCGATTGACTAACCCCTGATCAATGGAGTAACCCTTGACCAACTAAGTAACATCTGACCAAGTAATCCCGACCACACAGTGTGACCAGCCACATATAATACTTTGTAAAATAAAATATTATCCTTTTATATCACAAATTTTATTTGAATATGAGAAACAAAGTTAATAATTCATTTTAAATTATAATAAAAAATTCAAGTCAAGCGAATATCAAATCACAAAGTTTATTTGATAAATATATATTAGTAAAATTTTTATTTGAAAAACTACAAACAAACCGTGCATCGTATGGACGCAATCTAGTTGATTAAATATTTTAGAAAAAGAACTTGATGTTATACAATTGTAGGTGTGAAATCCATTGTTCATAATTTTTAATTGGTAAATCGATCACCTCTCTTCAGCAACTCCATACGGAAATAAACTTTTATATGAAAATGAATGAACATATGTACATATCCTCATTTTTTTAATCTTAATTTTCTTTACTTCGTACAAAAGAAAAGCCTATTGGCATTGTTTTTTTTTCTTTTTTTTTTTTTAGCATGGCATTGGTTATTTTCAAATTTAACGTTATAATAGTTTTCATAAACTCCCATATGTCGTCCTAGTTATTCTTCTCAATGTTTAATTAAAAGTTGAAGTTTTTTTTTTCCTCATTTGCAATATACATGGCGTGGTGACTTTTCATACAAATAATTAACATAAAACAAATGAGGTTATCTGTATTGACTGTATAGACGAGACTCAATCTAACGGAAACATGAGGTTACACATATAAACAAATGGAATTATTCTTTTAAGAATTATTTTTTTCTTAAAAAAAAAGGGGTTACTCAGATGAACAAATTAAATGAGATTACTTTATTTTTTAAAATCAATTTATGTTACTTTTATGATGAGTTGCGTGTTACTAGTACGTATAAACAAAATAAGGTTACCTCTATAAACGGGGTTATCCATATAAATAATAGTACTATTCTTATAAACCAATGTACACATGACTTGATGTCTAAATTTTTCTTACTACATTATTTTTTAAAAAAAATTCTATCATTATTTGGTGAATATTTTAGTTCCACTTGTGAGTGTCTCACATTGAAAAAAGAGGAGAGATGACACCACTCCTTAAACTAGAATAGTTATTCCTACTAATTTCTAGGTATCTTTAATTGGTTTTTTGGACCTCTTTGGGCCTTGTTTATGGACCGAATCCTCCTTTTTTTTTATAAGGTTGTCCACCATTAATTGCTACTAGATAGAGATTAATACATGGTCCCACTAATAAATGTGTCTATATTCATTACACTTTTCTTTTTTCAAATAATTTTTTAAATAACATTCTACTAATTTAATTTCTTCATGCATGATTCCAATTTTTAATCATCATTCTCTCTTCCCAATAGCTATATTAATACATTCTACCCCTAATGGAGTAGTATCTTGTCGATTCATTTGCACACTGGTTTGAGCAAATTTGATATAGCCAGCAATACATATTAACATATTTAATCCACCTAGTTCAATGAAATGATCTACTCAAATCATATATGGTATTTTCCACACACAAATCAATCGCATTAAGTACTCCAATAATGTATATGAACACATCTCATTTACATGATATTCTACCTTATATAGATCAAAGTCTTACATTTCATATGCCATATCATACACCTTAGTCGATATTGTTCAGGGTATTTATACCCTAGACACGTGGACCAATGAGAGGATGCCACGTGTTGAGGTCAGGATGGCCCATGTGGCCCAACATCCTCTTGACACTTGGCGCACTCAGATATGCCTCTGAAATGGCGGCCTTCAAGGGCCTAAATCCCTAGGAGCGCCGTAAAACGGCGCAACCCACTAAAATCTAGGTCAAATGACCTAGATAGGGGCACATTCTCCAATGACCCTATAAATAGGGAGATATTCCCCCATTTTGGGGACACATTCAATCATTTATTACACATTTATTCTCTCACATCAGAGAAAGACCTGAGCTTGGAATCCGAGCAGATACCCACCTAAATTTCCGTTCTCTTTATTCCGTTTCAAGTTACTAACTTGACCGTCGGAGGCGGAGCTCCAACCACCCGGAGTCTCCGTTATTTTGCAGGTACAGCTCAGCCGGATCAGACTTCATGACGTAACTCTCCCAAGGGACAAAAACATCCAAAACATTTGGCGCCGTCTGTGGGGAGAGTATCTCAAAGATGGTTCAAGAGTCTGTGCCACCCCCTAACCGTCTGGGCGAAGATCCAGAAGTCTTACAGACCATGAGGATGAAGATCCTCAGGTCGAAACCTTTACAGCCGAAGACGGCTCACTCAGAATCAAGCGCATCCGGCCCAGAGACACTCTGGAGCGGGGTGCCTCCCAGGCGGGTCCAAGCCGACCCTCTGGGCAGCCGGAAGGGGAAACCCAAACGGCCGCTGGATCAGCCCCTGTTACCCGAGACGAACTCATGAGATTCATGACAAATTTCAAGGGTGAAATTAAAGAGCTGATCACCAAAAGCCGGGCTGGCCCAAGTAAAGGTCAGTCGACGAAGAAGGCTCCTCAGAGAAGGGGAAGTCAGTCAGAGACCGGCAGCCCACTCCTCATCCAAAAGAGAAGGCAGCCGGGACCATTGATTGGTCAAAAATTCTCCTTCCTAAGAGGAACAACAACAACACCCGCCGGACTCAACAGCTGGTGGGAAGCAAAAAATCAACTCTTGATGCCCGGGAGATCATCAACCGGAAGAGAAACCAATCGTTGTATGTAGGCGTCGTTTGAAGTGCGCCTACGTAAAAAGCATGTGTGAATATGCTTGGCACTCATAGGAAGTGAGAATTGACATTACGATTAGGGACAAATAAAGTAGGGAGCCGCCAACAAGTTTTTAAGGAACTTGTAAACCGTTCACGGATCATAAAAAGGCAACCACGAATAAGGGACAACGAAGGCAACAACGATTGACCCGTGAAGGTTACACCCCATTCATAATCCATGAGATTACTAACTCCATATGGTTCGGAACCACGAAAGGAGGATCGGGGATGATGGTACGAAGTGAGTCATGGAGTCACATTCGCCCGTATTGGCCTCTACTCGATTCTTATAGTGAAAAAACATTCCTGCAATCTCAAAGGCATACAAACAATAATTCAATTCGCTCCAAACTATTATTTAACTAAATTGGTTTAAAATTAATGCACACATAATTCCAAAATATTGTGATCACTTCAATTAATAATAAGATTAAAAGGGATCCTAAACCGGTTGTCCAAATTATCTTATTAGTCGTGATTTTCAATTACATATTCCCTTTAAACATGAAATATAGTGATCAATAAAAAAAGAATAACATTAATATTAAAACCAATTTAATCACAATTCCAACAACATAAAATTGTTAGAAAAATAATAATAATAATAAAAGAGCATGATCCTTACTTTGAATTTGTTTGCTTACAACTACAAAATAATAAACGAGTTAGTAACTTCAAGGGAATAATAAAACAATAACTAAATTAAATTAAATGAAATAAAATTGATTTTGGGGCCAAACCCTCAAACAGTTCTACCTTTCACGCCTTGGCTTAAGGACAGAAGCTCGAGTAAAATATGGACTCCTTTGAGTGATTGAAGAAGGAATTTTAAAGTGAAAAGGGTAGGCTAGTGTTTAGGCTAAAGCATAGAAGAGAGAGAATAAAATAAGAGAATTACTCGGTGCCCCGTACATCAGAAATGAGGGGGTATTTATAGGGAAAATGTGTTGAGGGAGCACACGGAACCCTAAAATAATAAAAACCCTAAAAAAGTATCCCGTGACACGGTCAGACTGTACCGTCAGACGGTACACTTTCCCGTGACACGATACATTTTTGGAGTGACGCGGCAAATTTTCAGAAAACGGAATGAAAAACGCGTTAAGGGTTAACGCGGAAAGGACACGGAACGTCCCGTGTCACGGCAGATCTCCCGTTTCACGGGAAGTCCCACCGTCAGACGGGAAGGGTTCCCGTGACACGGTCAGACTGTACCGTGACACGGTCACTTCCAGTCCATTTTTCCGTCTAAATTCATTTTTAACCCAAATTTCTTTCGGGTTTTTAAGTGCCGGTTGATAATTTCGGGCTTTTTTCTGACTTTTATTATTCGGGCTAAAATAAGAAAATAATAAAATAAAAATAAATAAAATGTTTGGGCCAAAAATATATAATAAAACAATAAAATAAAAAAAGGTTTGGGCTAAAAATTAATTAATAAGTTTGGGTTAAAATAAAAACTATGCTTTTACCAAACATCAAGACTAATCCATGGACCTTTCAAAAGTATGAATTTGTTAAAATACGATTTTTTAAGCACTCTCGGGATTAAATACTAAACCCGAACAACAGTGGCGGTGAAAGGTTATTTATCATCGGGTTTGGTTTTGGGGAGACATTTTTAGGTGTCTACACTGTCTGAGTCGGCTTCAACGTCGAACTTTCCAGATAGCTTCAACAACATTTATGCAGGGAGTGCACCCTCCTTGCACGAGAGCCAGACAGGCGGTAATACCGTTCATTCTAGCCCCCACATGATTGGAGATGTACCGTATGTGCCTACTCAGGTTTACGGCCAGTATCCTCCTCACTTCATGCAGCCGACTCTCTTTGGAGGTAAGGCGGCATAATGTCCAGCCATTGGACTGGCAGCTTCGTCTGCTGCGCCTGGGTGAACAGCCTTCTGCGTTTACCCGGGAGATAACCGAGGCGGCCCAGCCGGCCAAGGTTAAGAATGTATTGGTTGGTACCTATGATGGTATCACCAATCCGGAAGACCACCTCATGGCTTACACCAACCTCATGTATCTGCAGGGGTTGGATGATGCAACTTGGTGTCGGTGCTTCCCGGCTACATTGAAGGGCATTTCCCAACAATGGTTTGGTAATCTGCCAGCCGGGTCCATCGATAGCTTCAGGAAGCTCGCCTTCCTGTTTGCTTCCAACTTCTCAATGAACATCCCTGCTAAGAAAACAAGCCTTGATTTGAGCACTGTTAAGCAGGGAGAGAGAGAAGGGCTGCGCTCATATGTCAGGCGGTTCAATGTGATCAGAATTCAGATTCAGGGACTGTCTGATGAGGTAGGTTTTACAGACTTTTTCAAAGGTCTGAGAGACAGGTCGACCTTTAAGTTCGACCTAGTCAGAAAAGGGGCTTTCACCTTACCGGCGGCCCTGAGGGAGGCGGAGAGCTACATTCAAGCTACCGACCTCTGCTCGCCTGGCAGCCAGTCGGACTCTAAGAAGTCCGACAATCAGAAAGACAACCGGCCTGCTCAGCCGGCTAAAAAGAAAGAAGAGAGAAAAAAGAGGAAAGAAATCTGGGCGGTTAGTGATTCTGACCAGCCATCCCAGAAGAAGAAGAAAGAGTTTAAACCGTACGTCCCCAAGTACGAGTTTAACAAGGACTGCAATTCCATCCTCATGGAAATTAAGGACCGGCTGTCCCTAGAGAAGCCGAATCCAATGAAAAGTTTCATTCAATTAAGGAACAAAAATAAATTTTGCCAATACCATGAGAAGGTTGGCCATGACACCAACGACTGTTTCAGCCTTCAAAGGGCATTAGACCGTCTGACTGACAAAGGAATGCTGAAGTCCTATATTTCTAAGTCCCCAGCCGGGACAAAGAAGAAGAATAAGGGTCAGTCCTCTAAGACTACCCCCCAGCCTGCTAGTAGCTCGAATACCGACAAGGAGCCGGTCTACACAATAGCAGGCGGGTTCTCCTGTGGTGGCCCTACCATCCAGGGCACCAAGAGCCATCTTCGAAAGATGGACAAGGATGATGATGAGAAGGCGTCTGCAAGCACCTCCTTCCTAGACGTCTTGATCACTGAGAAGGACAGGGGCAGCGTCCGCCGTCCGCATGATGACCCGGTCGTCATTGAATGTAAGGTTGCCAACCAACTGGTTGGAAGAATCCTTATTGACACCGGCAGCTCATCATACATCATCAGCCTCCGGTGCTTGCAAAAGCTGAAATACAATGTCAGCAGCATGCATCCGGTCACCCACCCCTTGGTTGGTTTTGGGGGTGAGATGGTCTACCCAGCCAGAAGAATTGACTTACCCATCCGGCTGGGAGAGAAGGGCCAAGGACGACATATTGTCGTCATATTCTTGGTCGTTGAGGAGTTGACCGCCTACAACATTATCCTTGGAAGGCCAACCCTCAACGTAGCCAAGGCAGTAATCATCCCATCTCTCATGCTCATCAAGTATGAGAGGGATGATGGCACTGTTGGTTCCCTGAATGGGGATCAGAAGACGGCTCGAGAGTGCTATCTCTCAGCCGTCAGAGACACTGTAACCCCAGGCGGCGAGGAACCAATAGACCTTGACAATGTCAAGGATGCTGATCCAGCGCCTGCCTTACCAGCAGCCGGAAAGAAAAGAAAGGCACCTATGCTGGTGGAGGTGAAGAAGGAGAAAAAATAGCAATCACTAACCGGTGAACGGTCAGATGAGCTCCGTCCCTAATCGGCTGGTGAACATATTGACATACCTCTGGACGATAGCCGTCCGGAGCGTACCGTGAAGGTTGGGACGGTTGCCTTTGCTAAGTTAGGTGCAGACTTTCACCTTCTGTTGAAAGAATTCAAAGACATCTTTGCCTTTGAAGTGGAGGAGATGTCAGGCGTCAGCCCAGATCTCGCTGTCCACAAACTCGCCGTGGACCCTAAAAAGAAGCCCATCCGGCAAAAGAAAAGAAATCACGGCGAGGAAAGAAGTCAGGCGGCAGCTGCCGAAGTAAAAAAGCTGTTGGATGCTGGGTTCATTCGGCCATGTAATTTCCCCGACTGGGTGGCGAATGTTGTGCTTGTAAAGAAGCCGAATGGTACCTGGCGGATGTGTGTTGATTACACAGATCTCAACAAGGCATGTCCCAAGGATAGTTATCCGCTTCCTAAGATCGACAGTCTGGTCGATTCAACAGCCGGGCATGCCTTGATGAGCTTTATGGATGCCTATTCCGGCTTCCATCAGATACCCCTGTGGAAGAAAGATCAAGAAAAGACGGCCTTCGTCACTGATCAGGGGCTATTCTGTTACACGGTGATGCCATTTGGTTTGAAAAATGCGTCGGCTACGTTTCAACGGATGATTAATACTGTCTTTATTAATCAAATTAGGAGGAATGTAGAGGCATACATTGATGACATGATAGTCAAATCCAAACAGCAGGCGGATCACCTTGCTGATCTCCGAGAAACCTTCACCACACTCAAGCGGCATAAGGTCATGTTGAATCCTAAGAAATGCGTCTTTTGTGTTGAGTCTGGGAAGTTTCTCAGATTCCTGATTGAACAAAGGGGGATAGAGGCTAACCCTGAGAAGATACAGGCGGTGATTGACATGAAGTCAGCCCGCACTGTCAAGGAAGAGACTAACCGGTTGCCTGGCTGCCCTGGGGAGATTCCTCAGCCGGTCAGGTGATAAATGCCTTTACTTCTTCCAAGAAATCAGGAAGAAGACCAGATTTGAATGGGGGGATGAGGCTGAGGCGGCCTTTCAACGGCTGAAAGAACACCTCCACTCTTTGCCAAGACTTGTTAGTCCACTTCCTAGGGAGGTGTTATACATGTACTTAGCCGTCTCAGATCATGCCCTCAGTGCCGTTCTCCTTACTGAGCGAGACGGCGTGCAGCTCCCAGTTTACTTCATTAGCCATGTTCTTAAAAATGCTGAACTCCGGTACCCCATACCGGTTTACTTCATTAGCCATGTTCTTAAAAATGCTGAACTCCGGTACCCCATGGTTGAATAATTTGGCCTTGCTTTGTATATGGCATTCAAAAAACTGAAGCCTTACTTTTTGGCACATTCGGTAGTGATTTACACCGACCAGCCGCTCAAGCGGCCAATGTCTACCTTGGACTCATCCGGGAGAATGTTGAAATGGGCTATTGAAATGCAAAGCCTTGAAATCACTTACGAACCAAGAAAGACAGTGAAAGGTCAGGCGTTTGCCGACTTCATTGTTGAAATGACCCGTCCGGTGGCTCCGGATAATCTTGATCAGGTTTGGAAAGTGTATGTAGACGGGAGCTCTACGAAGAACGGCTGCGGTGCAGGAATTATATATGAATCCCCTGAGGGGGAAAATTTTGAATATGCACTGCGGTTTAAGTTTCAAGCCTCAAATAACAAGGAAGAATATGAAGCCCTGCTAGCCGGAATCCGCATGTGTAAGGCAGCAGGGGCAACTAAAATTGATGCCTATTCTGATTCACAGTTGGTCGTCAGCCAGTATGAGGGAGCATATGAGGCAACCCATCCGGCTATGATCAAATAACTTCAGGCAGTCAAAGAAGAGACTGGGGCACTTGAGGAATTCCGTCTGAATCAAGTGCCTAGGTTAGATAACAACTAGGCGGATGCGTTGTCCAAATTGGCTTCATCCGCCTGCTGTGATACTCCTCGGTTGGTCTTTTGGGAAGTTCTTGAAAAGAGAAGCATACATGAAGAGCCCATTGGAACCTTAGACCAAAGCTCTACCTGGATGGATGGCATCCGGGCATATTTAGCAGACGGCACACTTCCTGATTCATCACAGGAGGCAACCGTCCTGAAAAAGCAAGCAGCAAACTTCGAGTTGAGAAATGGAGAACTCTTCAAGGCAGGTTTCCTCAAACCTTCATTGAAGTGTGTTACCCCAGAAAAGGGGAAAGAAATTCTCGAAGAATTGCATGCCAGATACTGCGCCTCTCATATAGGCGGCAGGTCTTTAGCCGTCATAGCCAGGCGGCATTACTTTTGGCCTACTCTTGAAGCAGACGCCAAAGAGTTAGTCAAAATATGCGACAAGTGCCAAAGGTTTGACCCACTGATTCGCCGACCGGCTACTGATCTGACGGCAATCCACAGCCCAATCCCATTTGCCAAATGGGGCATGGATATCTTGGGTCCTTATACGCCTGCTCCAGGCGGAAATCGCTACATTTTGGTGGCTGTGGATTATTTCACCAAATGGATAGAAGCTGAGCCGGTTAAGAACATCAAGACAAAGGATGTCATCTCCTTCATCTGGAAGAACATCATCACCCGGTTTGGGGTACCTATGTCTATGGTGTTTGATAATGGCCCTTAGTTTGAGACCCCCCAGCTTAAGACTTGGTTGGGAGATCAGGGTATCTCACATTGTTTTGCATCAGTCGGCCAACCCCAAGCAAACGGCCAAGTTGAAGCCTTCAACAAACTCATCTCAGACGGCATAAAAAAGAAAATTGAAAGAGCCGGTGGTTTATGGGCAGAAGAATTAATTCATGTCCTGTGGGCCATTCGGACCACTGCTAAAGGGGCAACCGGAGAAACCCCATTTCTTATGGTATACGGTGCTGAAGCCGTCTTTCCCATTGAGCATTATGAGTCGAATCTCAGAGTTATGCTCTATGATGAAGAGGAAAATTGGGAGGCCATGCGGCTGGCATTGGACTCCCTCCCGAAACGTAGGGGCAACGCTGCCCTGCGCCATGAGATATACCGTCTGAGAATGACCAGAGCTTATAACAAGAGAGTGCACAAGCGTCCCCTAAAAGTGGATGACTTCGTGTTACGAAAAATAGAGGCAACCGGTAGGGCCAATGAGGCTGGGAAGCTAACCCCTAATTGGGAAGGCCCCTACTAGATTTATGAAGAAGTCAGGAACGGCACCTACCATCTGGATTCTTCAGACGGTCGCCGCCTGCCTAGAACTTGGAATGTAGACAATCTAAAAAAGTACTACTTCTGAGAATGTATAATTTTTGTAAACAGTAAGTCAATTAATGAAAATTCAGGCTTTGTTTGTAGAGGTATTTTGCCATTTTTATTGTTCGTCCGCCTGGGCAATACCCAGACGGACCCTGTGTTTAATTTACTAAGTTTGATACTTAGTTTGGTTGAAAATTATAACCGTTTGTCCGCCTGGGTAAAACTCAGAAGGACTCTTTGTTTGAATAACTAAGTTTGATACTTAGCGCAATCTAGTCCGCCTGGGTAAATCAGACGGACCCTTTATTTAATTAATTACGTTTGATAATGTAATTTAATAAATTTGTTGACCGCCTGGGTAAACTCAGACGGACTACTCGGCCAATGATCCGATTGAAAACTAAGCACAAAAACGCTTAGTGGTTATACAACCGGTCTCAAACAAGACCAAAGGCCAATACGGCCGGATGGTTGCTTATTTTATAAAACCGCCTGTCCCAATATGGAAAAAGGCGTCCGGCGACACCCCTCCGGGTGCAATCGTCGCAGAGAACAAACTATTCGTCGGTTCTAGGTGCAAATGCATATGGCGAAAATTGAACGACCAAATTGGTCAACTCATAGTTGTCTGACCAGAATAATCTACGAAGAACAATTAAGTAACCAAGTACCGGATTCCCTAAGGCATCAGTCGGTCATCGGTTGAAATTCTTGGGTTATTTATTCCAAAGTTGCACTCATTTCCCCTATTGGGGAAAAAGATTGTGTAATGGCTACGCGTTAACCCCAGACGGAATATAACCGCCTGGGTAAGAAGCTCAAAGCACCCGCTTTTATGGCCGGCTGTGCACTTGGTTTAGGGCAATCACCATTGTGATTGATTGGCCTAAAAACACTCCATACTTCTCCTAGTATCAAGTGTTTTCAATCCAATCAATCAGCTTGAAATAATACCAACCACACAGCCGCCCAGGGGCAAGAGCACCCGGATTGCAAATTGCCGCATGCTTTTTTAAGTTAGGCAAAATATTAAAGAATTGCAAACAGATGCAAAATTAAAATTGAAAAACTCAAACACAAACATATATAAACACCGACTGAGTCGGAATACTTCATTAAATATTAAGAAAGGCACAAAGGCCAGAATAAATGTTAGCCGGAATCACATCCGGTGAAGAAACCAAAAATCAATTGTTGACCCAACCCCATGGTTGGTAAAGATACAAGATTACACGGCATACAAGCCGGTAGAGAAAATGGGTGGCATACTGCCGTAGAAATTGGGGAGGCCCGCCTAAGGCTGAGGTGGAGTCTGCTCCGGCTGAGTCTGGCTGGCTTGGCCCTCGTTATGATCATCCGCTGTCGGCTCCTCATCATCAGAGACTTCATATCCCTGCTCAGCAGCCCAGTCTTTGAAGCGAGGCGGTGGAGCATCACCTAGTTGCTTGGCATCATACACCGCAGTGGCGTAATCATACCTCAGCTTATAGACCTCAAAGTCTATTTCTGGGTAAAGGAGGCTCCAGGTGATCTTCAGTCGGGCTAAGTTGTCCCGCTCATTCTCCTCAGTCAGCCGGGTCTTCTCATGGGCCAGCTCGTCCGACTGCTTGTTGCGCAGATTGATGAGCTCGACCCTCAGGCGGTTATTGTCTGTCCGGAGTTGGGCATTCTCCTTGTCAGCATCCTCCAATGCCTTGAGATCTGATTTGGCATCTTTTAGCTTATTTTCAAGGTCATCAGCCCGACTGTTAGCTTCATCGTTTGCAGCCGTCAAACTCCAGATCAGCTCCTCCTGTTTCAACTCTACTGCTTTAATCTTTAAATTACACATATAATCAGAATGTTCAGAAAAGTTGAGGTTTTCTAGGGCCCTCCGTTTGGCATCATTTACCTTTTCTTGCTTCCGCCTGAAGGGGCCCCAGAGATTGTCCACTCTCACCATAGCCTGAGACAATAACAACCGGTTTGTGAGTTACTTAGCCAAATTAAAGATAAAAGATATCAGGGTAAAGGGATTTTTTACCTCAGCCAGAGAACCCATTATCCGGTCGAAGTCCACGACCTCCAGATCAGGTATGGAGTTCTTCTCAGACCGGGTGAGGGTCCTCACCATTCGCTTTGCGAAGCTTGTAAGATCCGGCTGGTCAGAAGTCAGATCTGCATCAAAAGTAGTGCTTTGTGAGATAGAAGCAGCGTAGTCGGCATTCATCCGTTGCAGGCTGCTGACTGACCCCTTTGAAGGATCAACCTTGGTCTTGACTCTCATAAAATCAAGTGGCCAAGGTATTTCAGTTCGTTCCTTACCTTGAGCTTCCGGATGGGTCTCCGGCTTACTCTCCTCCCCAGTGGTTGCCGCACCGCCTGCAACCTCAGGTGGCTCGCCACCCTTTGATGTCGTAGAGACATCCGGCGCCTTCTGCTGTGAGCGTTCTGAGCTCTCGCTCAGTTTTCTCAGTACAGCAGAAGACTTTCCCCCAATCGTTGGACGACCGGATTGGGCAGACGTTTGTTTCTGGGGAGGAGGGTCCTTCTTGGCGGCTTTGGCAGCCGGAGCCTTCTCCAGATCATCTCCTTGCCTTTTGAGCAGCTTGGAGAATGATCGTGGAATACTCTTGAGGGACTCCTGAAAGAGAAGCAAAATGTAAGTATACCCAACCGGTATATAAAAAAAAATGCAAACACATAAGGTCAGGCGGTCTTACCCCGCCTTTCTTAGAACCCTTAGCCTCGACGGCTGCTTTCTTGGCAAGAGCAGACTCTTTGCGCAGCAGCGCCGCAGACTTGGCTGGAGTTTTTGCCTGGTCAACCATCCTCAAGGCTTCGTCTACAAGAACAAGAATCTAAAGTTAGAGAAAATTAAGGCAAGTACGCAATGAAAATAAAATAACAATCATTCCGGATGGGAAGTATTCTACCCCTAGGAAACATGGTACTTAGCCGGCAAGCGGACAAGAAGCACTCGTCCTTGAAGAAGTCCGGATGGGGAATCCAGTTTTTGGGTACAATAATATGAGTCCCATCCCCCATAGGCTCAGTTGTTGTTTCAAAGAATCCCGGCTTCATTATTTGCTCCCGGGCCTTAGTAGATAGTGCCGGGAGAGGGCATTTGCGTCCAAGGAGAGTCGGCTCAGTATTATACCAGCGTAGTGTCCGGTTGTGTCTTAGGGTGGGGGAGAAAATCAAATAAAACTTGTCCTTCCACCCAGACCATTTGGACACTTTGTCCAAAGTCATTAAGTACTGGGGCAAGGTAGTTAGAGTATACCATGCCCCATGGCCGCCTGGAGCCTTGCTCAAATAGTGCATGTGAGCAAAGGCCGAGAAACTGGGGTTCAAGTTCTGAAACTCGTAGGCGGCGACGTAACTTAAGATATTCACCCACGAGTTAGGGGTGAGCTGCCAAACCCCCAGATCGTACCCCTTGAGGATTTTCCTAATCCCGGGGTGGAGGGGGAACCGGAGGCCGGCTTCGATAACCGCCTCGTAGCAGATGAAGTAATCATCTGCATGGTCAATGTCGTCCAAAGGGATGTTTCTCTTTGAAGGCCCTGATACCGCTATTAAGAAGGGCAATGTTGCTCGGCAGCATCCGGCTCTTTTTGGGGTTGGGATTGTCAGCAACCTTGGGCGGCTGCTGATAGTCAGCCGAAAAATCACCCTGGTCGGAGCCGGAAGATTCGGCTCTTGATCCTTGGCCGGCCTCAGCACCGCCGACTTCGTTAGAGGAGGCGGCTCCCTCGCCGTCTACCTCTCTTATCCCAGAGCTTCCGGATGTAGAGGGAGCCTCTTCGTCAGATCCGCTCTCCTCCCAATCCCTCTGTCCCACTTCTTGGAAAACCTCGTCGGCTGGCACTCTCATAGTACGCCGGCTCTTAGACCGCCTGGCCGTTTGTTTCGTTCTGGCCATTGTATCTTGCACAGACACAGAGAGGGAGGAATTCGGAGATGAGCATATTGGTTCCGACAGTCCAGAAGAGGCATACCCTGTTCTAGACTCAGCCGTTCCTGGGGATCGGCTGAGTGTCCTAGGCAGTGCCAAGTGAGTGGATTGGGAACTCATTTATATTCTCTAAAAAGCCGGGTATATAGGCGGAAAAAATGGTATACAAATTGAAAGGTAGGAAAGCTAAAATGGTACAGGCGGTTACCTCGCTTTAAGTCTGAAAAAATCTGAAAACCGCTACAGCCGGTGAACCGGGTGATGAACTGCTAGCACTCGGAAGCCTGAAATTTGCTGTGACGAAGACCGGGAGCAGAGAATTCTCTCTCTAGAATCTCTCTTTTTCTCTCTCTAAAAAGTCAATGTGAACGTAAGGTGTGAAAAGGAGGGGGGGTAACTTTCTATTTATAGAAAGTGAAAGTGGGGGGAAAATTTTTGATTTGAAATTCAAAAATTTTACCCGTTACTGTTCACCTGTGAAAGGTGGACACGTGTCACAGGCCCCACGTGATATGCACGTGCGACCTGTGAGGGGCAAATGTTCAGGGTATTTATACCCTAGACACGTGGACCAATGAGAGGATGCCACGTGTTGAGGTCATGATGGCCCATGTGGCCCAACATCCTCTTGACACTTGGCGCCCTCAGATATGCCTCTGAAATGGTGGCCTTCAAGGGCCCAAATCCCTAGGAGCGCCGTAAAACGGCGCAGCCCACTAAAATCTAGGTCAAATGACCTAGATAGGGGCACATTCTCCAATGACCCTATAAATAGGGAGATATTCCCCCATTTTGGGGACTCATTCAATCATTTATTACACATTTATTCTCTTACATCAGAGAAAGACCTGAGCTTGGAATCCGAGCAGATACCCACCTAAATTTCCGTTCTCTTTATTCCGTTTCAAGTTACTAACTTGACCGTCGGAGGCGGAGCTCCAACCACCCGGAGTCTCCGTTATTTTGCAGGTACATGTTAGCCGGATCAGACTTCGTGACGTAACTCTCCCAAGGGACAAAAACACCCAAAACAAATATTACCCTTCATTTCCTTGGAAAACATAAAGAGGTTCGTAGTAATTACCGTTACGAGCTTGACATCTCTCTTAGACATTAAATCAACGTGACTAATACATAAATGGTAAAGCAAAATAGAAATCACTAGCATAAAGTGTGACTGAGTAGTGTAAGAAACAAAGACTCGCTTCAACGAGAAGAAAATGGCTGAACCAAAATGTTCATGGGATGATGTCGTGGTTGATAATCAAAACAATCAAAGGTGGCCTGATTGGCTTCCAAATGATTGGTGCATTCATCGCGACATCAACACTTTAGAAAATCGAATGGTAATTTTTTTCTCTTTATTTTAAATTGTAATCTACTTTAATCTGTATTAGATTTAATCGTTTGTTTAATTTCTCATTTTTTCATGCATAAAAAACTAATCTTTGTGTCTATATAACATTAAAAATGACTTTTTTTTTTTAAATTTTTATATTAATTATTATTGCTGATAGTAAATTATTTTATTTGTATGTAAAGAAGACATTTTTTGTTGTTGAAATGTGTCTTGATTTTAATTAAGTTTTCAAAGCCATTAAACAAGTTTATCATCTCTGATTAATCTTAGAAAATGATGTTTTGTTAGTCTAAAAACCCTATAAATACCCGTTAAATTCATACCCATATATAGATTGGATATGTACAACGACACTTATTTAGTTTAATTTAAATAAAGGCGCGTAAAGTACTTTTATTTAATTTTGGAGCCATTAGTTATTGTACGCCTTTTGTTACTTTGATTTGCTTCAATTAAATCTTTCAATAACTGTCTTAAATTTAATCACGCTTTTTTTTTGGTAGTCTTACTCAAATCCAAAAGGTAAAAGTTTTCATTCCATGGAGGATGTTATTCAATACCTAGCTAAAGAAGCAATGAAACCGGTACCATCGGTGCCTAGGCGAACCAAGAGGAAACTTAATGGTAATTACATAGTTTATTTATTAATCAAGTAATATATATTCTTGTATAATTAGAGTAATTTCTCCAAATAATAATGATAATTGTAATTAATGTAGCTAAATTAATTATAGTGGCTTGATATTTTTCCATGCATTTTAATTGACAGATAAAGTTGAAGAACAGACACGCGCAAAAGAAAATGAAACATCAGTTATTGTCAATCCACTACAAGACTGGCCTGATTGGCTGCCACCAGACTGGTACATTGAGCGAAGTTTTGCAGACCCTACTAATGTGGTAATTAATTTTATTAGTCCAATTCAGTAGTTTGTCATTTTTTTTAGCTAGTTAATTTTTTTTTCTAATCAATGCAAACATTGTAGATTAAGTGAAACTTTAGGGCAAAATCTATTATGCTTGAAATAACAAGATAGAAACAATATTATTACGAGAAATATATAATCAGTGTAATAATAAAATTAAATAATCACGCTAAATTGTTGATTAATTGGCCCGGTAAAAATAGTTTGTTTATATGGATCGCACCTTTTATCTGAAATTTATCATAAATTATCTAAAGTTAAAAATATGATTTTGTGCCTGACTAATCAAATCTCATTAAGATGTTTCATCTCATTTGTATGATTATGTATAAAACTATGCTAAGTAATAATGATATAATTGGATGATTGTACATGATTGTGCAGTTTTACTGCAATCCTAAATGGAAGAAGTTTCAATCCAAGGAAGAGGTTCTTCATCATCTCGATATCGAGGAGAAGAAGAAACCAAGGATTGGATGAAGAAGGTTAGTTTCAAAGTTAACTATTATTATATTGTATGTTTCATATACTTTTCTTATACTATTGTTATATTGTTATTATTAAGTAATCATTGTTTGTAACTTTCTTTTCAGGCAAGGTGTATTGTTTACCCGCAGTTTTATCATTACGTAATCATTTTTTGTAATTTTCTTTTCAAGCAAGGTATATTATTTACCAAGCAATTAAACTTTGAGATTACAAGAATAGGGTTTTATTTGTAAGACTATATATGTTGGCAGATTGAAGGAGTTTTTGAGTAAAAAAAAAAATAAAAAAATAAAAAAAATTATCGAAACTGTGATGTATGATGTATTTAAGTTTGTTTTCATGAGAAACAAATCCAAAATTTATATGCCTGTTTATCATGAGGTTTTTTTTTTTTTTTTTTTTTTTTTTTTTTTTTTTTTTTTTTGCATTGTGCATGTGTAATATGTATCATAGAGCTAAAAATAGCAGTGATGTTGACAAATTCATGATGTTCTTTACATTATATTAGATGCATGGAAAAGGAAATGTGTGATTTTAAGGTTTTTTTCATTTGGTCTCTAGGATTGAGACTCTAAAAATTATACACCTAGCTAGCTAATTACAATTATCAGTTTTATACGTATTTCACATTAGTATTTTAAATTTTTTTCTTTTCTTTTTGTGAATCTAGCTTTTCATGCTTAAGCACAAAAAAAAAATGGTCTAATTATATAAAATAATTTACATAATAAATATATAATCAACCAGTTTTTGCTCAATTTTGTTCGTGAAACTTCTATTATTACTGAGAAGTCCTTTTTTTTTTTGTTATTAGAGTTTATGGTCCATACATCAAAATGAGAAAATCTATCTAATATAACCTATGGAGTAAATGGAAATATATCAAACTATTCAAAATATAATATGCTATAAAATTAGTGTATGTTTTATTTTTTTCACCTAAGCATTCATTCAATTAATATAGCTTTCATTGCTGTATAGTACAATGACTATCATCTAGAATGTGAAAAGAATCAACCATATTTTTTCCTAGCTAGGCAACTTTAATTAGTGGGAAGATGTCTTAGGGATTTTTTTTTACAAGAAAAAATTATTGTGCTAATGAATTGAAATGGATAGACTCAGCTCATAGACTTTATGTTATGTTAATTAGCATATTTCAAACCTTAAATTATAAGGTGATGAAAATTAAATTTAGCGCACCTTAAGTAATAATTAGAGTTGTTTGGCAAGCAGCTTATAGTAGTATATGTATTTTAAGGTGATGACTAGACATAATTTATTCATAATTTCATTGATATTGTACTCTAAATGTCATCTTAAATCCAGGTATTGAAAAATTATATATTTCATCGTCTAAAAGAACTAATTATAACAAACATTCCAATAAGTAGCTACCTTATCGATCAATTATCAAACACCTTCTCATATTCAGCTAGTCCCTTTTTTTTATTATTAAAGTTTAGCTTATTTGTTTTTATTGTGCTCTTTTTTCACCTAAATTAAGAGAAATATATATATTTAATTATTAAGTACAATAACTAAACAACAAAGTTATCTTTATTTGGCTTAGCTTATTATTGCTGAGATGAACTTATGTTGAACTTATTTGTCCTAAAAATAAACTTATGCTTAGGTAGATCCACTAATTAATTTTTGATGAATATAACTTAATTAATATTAATAAACTTGACTTCATATTGTTGAAATTATTTTTTGTTGAACTTAACTTATTATAGTTGTTTTCGCAATCCAAATGGTTCTTGCATCATCCATACTTCATATGAACATCTTGACTTTCACGCTTGTCAATGCATAATCTCAACTCTTTATTATATATCTAATTATCGAAAAAATCTATAATAATATATCACTTTAATATTGTGAAAATGTAAAAATCTAGATGAATTTAACAAGATCCCACATGAAATATGACTATATTTTGCCCACCGGATAAAATTGTGCATGCCATTTTCTAAACGTTGCAACTAAAACGTACTAAATGGTGGAAGTATGATTCTTTCATCAAATCTGGATTTCAACGATCATTGTTGATATAGAAATAATCAACCTCATTGTTATTGCCCATCATATTTATCCACACAGCTCAATTTTAGAGGTTTTTCCACATTAAAATATCTTGACCAAAATGGACAGAAAAATCATAAAACGCATAAAATTACAAGCTATATAACGAGCAATTCTTGTACTCTAATAATTCATCCATGCAAATTTTGCATTAAAAAAACCTCGGGAGTTCAAAATTCTTAGTGCTAAGCAAGATTGTTATTTTCTTTTTCTAAATTGAGATAATATTTTAGAAATCATCGCACCGTCCTTTACTTTCTTATTCTTTAGTACTCAATTAACGAGGGAAGGAAAGGAAACAATTCGTAGGTAGAGGAATTGAAAGGAAACGCCTAAATTTTGATTTTCCATTTAGTTCGATTATCCAAGAGAAAAATTGGCTTATCCAGGTGAAAGAAAATTTGATCCCTCCATTTTTCAATTCAAAATCCATAGAGGTTCTTTTTAAGTAACTTATTAATTATTTATATATTAAAAAAAAGACGCAATTTTACAAGTTTTATTGCGAGTGATTTTGCTTGTGATCTCGAGAGGTGTAAAGATTGAGTTTTTTTTTCAATTTTTTATTGTCTCATAATTTAGCTTTAGGGCTAGTTTAGTTCAACTTATTTTTGCTTATTTGAATTGATCTAAACCAATATGTTCTCATGTGACCTGATCTACTCTGATATGATATAATCTGGTTTGATTTGATCAGATCTGATTGTCTAATTTGATCAAATTTTTACTACGATAATCTAAATATTTTTAGTTAAGATTTGTTAGATTCATAATAATGTATATTTTATTAGTACGTAATTTTTTGTAATATTATAATTACAAAATTACAGATATTTAGCGATAAAAATACCACACATAAAACGATAAAGTGTGTCATAATTTTTTTTTTTTATCTAATCTGAACTTATATTTTCTAATCAAATATGAAATTAATTAAAATATGATGAAGTAAACATTGCACGAGTCTTATCTTACTCTTTTTCAATTATAAGATATTGTTTAATTTACTTTATATTGTTCTTATACAATTTGATTTACATGCAGTCTTGAAGAAGGAAGGTTGGAAGACACATATCATATATAAATAAATTAGAGGTAAGAAATTAAAGCCAAAAATGTGATTTTTCATTTTTGTAAGATCAATTGATTTGCGGAATGAATTGGTTTATTTGAGAGATGGAAAAATTGAACCCCTACATCTTTCTTCCCTTCATGACCATGTTTAATAAAGGAAAACATATTTTTTGATAATTTAAACGCACTATTACAATTTATTTTCATAATGATGATACTGGAGGAGAAGGGAAGGAACAAGAATTTTTGGGATGGATTCATAGTAGT
This sequence comes from Chenopodium quinoa, assembly GCF_001683475.1. Lineage (NCBI taxonomy): Eukaryota > Viridiplantae > Streptophyta > Magnoliopsida > Caryophyllales > Amaranthaceae > Chenopodium > Chenopodium quinoa. Next base: position 794,502 of record NW_018743955.1, on the reverse strand, counting down.
AAACTTGTGTTTTCACTTTAAATCTATCTACCTTTTTTTTTTTTGAAACGGTTTGATTATTTATTAACAAGAGAAACAAGATCCCTCAAATTCCTATTCCTTCTATACTTTTCTTCCCCCCCCCCCCCAAATTAATATCAAATTAAAAGAAACAAGTTCCATCACCCTCTTACGGGTCGCAATAGGAGGGGAATCTGGAATAGGAGCCTCTTGAATAGGAGCTGAAAGGCAAAGGTTTGTAGCAGGATCATCTACAAAGGTTGCTTCTTGTCTAACTTGCCAGCACAAATTTGCGTAAGGATTAAAAGTAAACAAGTTCCATCACACTGACAATGGCAGGGCATTAATGTAGCAATGGTAATATGGAGTTGTAATATAAGGTTTTTTTTTTAATTAACGTAATTTTTTTTTAAAAGCTGGCAGGGCACGTGCCCCACCAGGACATGAGCTACCTCCGCCACTGGTTACTATATCAATTTGATATTATTGCTAGAAGGTTGATGAAAATTTATAATTCATGCAATGTATGTTTACCATAGGCTGAACTCAAGTTTTAATTTGTTGTGAGGATGCGTAATTCAAGAAAAAACGATGTAGTTTAAAAATGGATGTAGGAGTAGTAATATAATGATTTGATTATTGATTTTATATTTATAGAGAAAATCGGTAGTTTAGATACATACATAAAGATTTTTATTTATTTTATTTATTTATTTTTTATTTTACAACAATTGAAAGGCAGATACATAACACATTTATTTGAACTTGTTAAATTTTTTTAAGTCAAGGGAAAGTGTACTGTTGTAAGGTTAAGGGTGCGTTTTATTTTAAATTTATCTAAACTTACTTGCACTTACTAGACCTTATCTATATCAAAATTTATTTTAGTTGTAATTTGTACTTGGGTAACTCTTATTAGAAGTTATTTTTTCTAAGCAAAACTTATTACACCTGAAATAATTAAGTGAAAATAAGGTGAATGGAATAGGCTCTTATAGCTTGATATGGTAGTCAACCGATGAACCTAGATAACCCTTTCAACTATATATTCAACTTAAATTAATAATAACTTCCAATAAAGAAAAAACCTTTTAACCAAAAATAGTTAGTTCATATATATATATATATCAACTTATTACATTACAAAAATTAATCTTTCTTTGATTTAGTTCGTTTCTCAAAATATTCTTTCACACATCACACTACATCTATTCAAATTATCTCCTCCCAAGAAAAATTCATTCATCATTATTCATTACATTGTTAAGGATGAATAATAATAATAATAATAATAATAATATAATAATAATAATAATAATATAATAATAATAATAATAATAATAATAATAATAATAATAATAACAATAGTGATAGTAAAATTTCTTTTTTTAATGAACATGAAAGCATGTCTGATTTTGAAATATTTACTTTTGATGATCCTGATATAATTTTAAACGACGTCTTTATAGTTGATTTTGCGCAAGATATTCAACTTGCTTTTTATGCTGCAAATCCTGGTGCTTCTACGACAAAGGAAGCATCAGAAATAGACTCTTTTTTCAATTTTGAAACTTTAGATAGTATCAAGCGCAAAATCATGATGCAAAGAGTTTCAAGCTCCACCATTATCCCGACCGCAACCCAAAAAACTACACCACTTTTATCAAATGTGCCGACTGCAAACCCTAACCCCCCGGTTGAGCAAGTCCCTAAGCCCACCCAAATTCAATTGAATGAACCCTATGTAAGGACATTCCTACCCATGGACTCATCCTTGTCCCAACCAAATGGGACTGTTATTGTAAACCCAATAACCCTCCCAATCCAAGTTGTGCCCATGCAACCAATTTCAAACCCCATCTCATCCTTTGAGGTTGTCGCACCCTTTCAAATGAATGCGATCATTACATACGCCAACCTGATTTCAACCCATACTGTTGCACCAGCTTATCAACCAAATCATATCAATAATCCTTATGCAAATTTGTGCTGGCAAGTTAGACAAGAAGCAACCTTTGTAGATGATCCTGCTACAAACCTTTGCCTTTCAACTCCTATTCAAGAAGCTCCTATTCCAGATTCCCCTCCTATTGCGACCCCAATTGATGTGCCTCCTCGTCGTCGTCGTAGTTGCAAAGAGAAGCCCACTGGTCTGCCGGACACCTGGGTTGTCACGCAAACCACAAGGAAAAATGGAAAGACTAAAGAAGTTGTTGACAAGGTTTGTACAAAAAACTAATAAAAATTAAATGATCCATTTTATGTAATTATTTTAGTACTGTGTGATAATTAGACTTGTAAATTTTTAATGTGATGCAGACGTACAGAAGCCCAGATGGTAAGCATTTCCGATCTTTGAAGACGACAATAGTTCACTATAGGAACACTGATGGGAAAGATGATAAGGTATACGCTCCTTTATATATCTATACATACATATTCATTAATGTATAATTGTATAGACATCCGTATTCGGCGTAAAACGACCAAAATCTAATTTTTGATTAGTAATAACACACGACTTGCTAAACAATACTCCCTCCGTTTTTAAATACTTGCTCGATTTCTCCATGCGCGGAGTTTTAGGAAAAATTGGAAAAAGTGTTAAAATATGGAGATAATGGGGTAGATGAGAAAATAAAAATTGTAAAAAACAAAAGTAGTGGAAGAATAGGAAGGTAGAGAGTATTATGTTGGGTCCACCAAGTGTGAGAAATGAAGTAAAAATTGTAAAAGCTTTTCAAAAAAGGAAATGGAGCAAGTATTTAAAAAAGGAGGGAGTATTACTATATTAATATCATGTGAAATTTTATATCCCTATCTAGTTAGTATATATATATATGCTTATACGTACATTGATTACAGATCAAAATTTGATGCACGTACTTGTTACGTGATAAAGAAATAATAAATAAATTAATCGTATATATATAATTTTACCAATTTATATGTTTATATATATATGATCTTTATTTACAGGGAGAAGGAAGCTCATCAAGAGGTGGACAAGCGGTGGCTTGAAGATGTCACGTCTTTAATCATTTACAATGGTGATTCATGTAGAATCAATGGAGGTAGAGAGAAACATGTGGGCAATACAATATTAATGAAGAAGGATATTTATGTTTATTAGTATGAATAATTCTCAATTTCTTTCATGGTCTAATTTGAATTTATTGTAAATGGTGGTGGTAACAATTTAAATTTCGTGTATTGTTGTATTTTTCATACCATTTCATGAGATATTTGGTAGATGACTTTGTTCGTTGTTGCTTGTTTATTTATCCTTGCAATAGTTTGTAATGTTATTTTGAAACACCTTATACCGGCTCTTTGGATCTTTCATTATTTCTTCTTATAGTCTCCAATATTATGTGTGTTAGTATATTATTATATTATTGGTGAATGAATATATATAATTTTTTTAATCAAGATTGATTAATATTCAATGAGAACTTGATTATATTGACACATATAGTTTAGGGAAACATGAAATTTTAGCTAGGTATATGAATTTGTGTATGTCATATAGTATGGTATATGAATTTTATGGATAAGATTGTATCTATTCTAATATCTATTAAATTAATACTAATAATTAATTACAGGAAAATTTTGAAGACATATAGAGTGCCACATCATCTTTTTTGTTTTTATTTTTTATTTATTTATTTATTTTAAATAAATAACTTTTTCAATCTTTAATTTACTCATTTGGTTACTTATCCTTTCGAAACAACGCTTCCCTTCAATTTCACCATTCAAATTTTGCAATCTGACATTTGATTTACCTTTATTTACTTTTCTCATCCAAGATTTATAAATAAATTGAGTAACAATGGGCATTAGAGTTTAGTATCATGCGGTCATTCCCATCAATGAAGATAGAATAAACCTGTATTCCACTCCTCCTCCCTTTTTCATTAATTTTAAATAAAGTCCTAGAGTGCATATAATATCTAATATGCACTTGTAATAATTTTTCAATTCCTCGACTAAAAATGCTTTTTTTAGATTCAGGGCAATTGTTAAATGGATGCTTGTACAAAGTTGTTTCCAAGGCTATTGCTTGATTGAAACTTACAGGTTTGCTCTTACTTTTCTAAAATTTTTGAAGTTAATTTTTCCCTAATGCTTGGGCTTTTGTTGATTGGAAATATATGGTTTAATAAGTTGATCAATTAATTACTGCTTATGATTGAATTTTTCTCGATAAAGTTTATGATTTCATTAATTAGTATGAATTTTAATTCATCAGGTTGGAATTCTGCCTTTCTTTTCCCCAATTTTGAATATTTGATAATGTAGGACATTGTCTAAATTTTAATTTGTCCGATGCATAGAGGTTTGTTTGATTAATCATGGAGAGAGGGAGATGAGTAGGGGCAATTTTTTTTTTTTTGGGTGTTGACAATGTGGTAATCGTATATGAGATATGTCGTTTGTGATAAAAATTTAACTAACAAGTTTAACTCATGCATTGCACGGACTAAGTACTAGTTTAATTAATAACTCGGCCAATGAAAATATTAAGATTTCATATGATGATTATGACTTCTATTATTGTTTTAGCCCTCCTTCTTTAAACTACTCGATTGAAAGAGGGTTACATTTGTCATTTTAGCCCTTCTTATTTAATGGTCACAGAGTGCATTTTAGTTATTTCTTAATTAAAAATATATTTTTTTCTTTCCACATTTCCCCTAGATACATCTTTAACCACAACTATCCTATTTATCAAAATAGTTACATACTTCCAATACAACTATTTTTAAATTACAAAGATATTTACCTATTCCCAATGTTACTATTCCTATTATTAAAGTTAATTTATTGTCTTAATAATACTTAATTTATCTAATAACTGTTTGGGAAATTCTCAATGGTCCTCTTAAGTTTTTTATTTTTCTCACTGGTAAACAACAAAAATTACAACTAATTATCCTTGGTAATTACTAATTATTAGAATTGATTAATCATAACATTAATGATTTATTTTGGTTAAAACTTTAACTAGGGTTAATTTTTTTTTTATGTCTTTAATAATTAAATTATTTTAAAAATAATTAATAAAAAACCCCACTAAACACTAACAACCAGCAACCCCTACCGTTCATTGGCCCCGGCGTCGGCGCGCCCAGACCCTCCTCTTCGGCGTCGGCGTCACAACGAACTCCCCTCCCCTTGTAGCAACTTCCTTCCGCCGAACTCCCCTCCCTGTCGCATCTCTCTTCTCCTTTTCACCGAACTCCCCTCCTTGTCACATCTCCCTTTCGCCGACCATCCAACTTCTTCCCGAAAACCCCTCGCCCTCCCCCGCGAAAGCCCCTAAAACCATCAACTTGGCCACCTTTGAAAAACCCTTTTCGATTGGGACTTTTTGAGGGTTATGGATGGTTTTTAGAGTGTTTAGGGTTTTGTGGGGGTAGGAAGGAGGTTGTTGGTTCTTGTGACGTTGATGCCGGGGGTTCTGGGCATGGCAGGCGCCGAAGGAAGGGAGATCGAGGCTGGGCGTGGGTGGTGGAAGGGGTTAGGTGGATGGGATTAGAGGAAATATTGGGTGGTGGTTTTTTTTTATACAAATTTAATTTGTGTTTTTTTAGAAAAAAAACTCCACAAATTTTTCGAAAATTGAATTATAACACCATAAAATCTCAAACTTTTATCATAACACCACATAAAAACACAAATATTTGATTTTACCACCACTTAACAGATTCTTGGATGGAATCCGTTAGTGGGGCTCTCTTTGGACACGTGTCAATGCTATATCGGTTCAAAAAAATATATATTTTTTTTTTAAAAAAAACCTAAACCCTAACCCAGCCATACTCCTCCACTGTCGGTAGCCCAGTCCTCCGCCGGCGGCAGTTCAACTCCCTCCACCGTTGCCGAAACTTGTTGCTTCACCGGTTGAACCACCCCAGCCACCTCTCCCTTTCTCCAAATTAACAAACCCGATCCTAGTCCTCCTACCTCTTTTCCCCCTCCCCGAACACCACCACAACAGCCACCTTCACCCCTAAAACAATTGAAATCGACAAACATTTAAACCATAATTGCAGGTAATTGAACCCGAATCGCTCTCTTGAGTGCGCAAGGTGGTTATGTGCGTGGCTCGGTGTGGTGCGCGAGGTGGTTAAGTAGGATGGTGCGGTGCGTGAGGTGGTAGCGTGGGTCGTTGCAGTGGGCAAGGCAATTGCGGGGACTGCTTTGCTTTGGTGGTTAGTGTTGTGCGTGAGGTGGTTATGGGGGCTGAAGTGGTTTTCGGGGAGGGGGAAGGGGTTGAGTCGCCGGTTTTGGTGGGGTCAAAGGGTGCCGGCGGCTGGGTTTGGGCTGTCGACGGCTAGGGCAGGTCGTGCCGGTGGTGGGGCTTGGCTAGGTTAGGGTTTAAGGTTATTCTTTTTGTTTTTGTCTCTTTTTTTTTATTGTAAACCAATAGGTTATTGACATGTGTCATTTGAGGGCCCTACTAATGGGTTTCATCCAAAAGATCGTTAAGTGGTGGTGAAATCCATTTTTTGTGTTTTTTTTTTGTGGTGTTATAATCAATGTTTTTTTTTGTTGGTGTTATAATCTATTTTTTGTAAAATTTATGGTGTTATTTTCTAAAAAAAACCTTAATATTTTATAAAAAATAAAAGTAAAATATGATTTTAACGGGTGTATTAGTCAATTTGCCTCTTTGTTTTTTTTTTATTTTTTTTAAAACTATGGTAAGGCTTATATTTGTAAATAAAGCTCATTAACGTCACCATTGAATTAGTAATTCAAATATTTGATTTTTAAGATAATTTAATTTTTTGCTATTTACCATTGAGGAAAAAAAAAACTTAAGAGTACCATTGAGAATTTCCCTACTATTTTTAAGGCACAAAGTTTTTGGCGGGAAATCTTTTAATGTGGACATGACACGTGTACTTTTGGGATAATTCTGGTGATTACTTTAGTATATTTTATAGATTACAGTATTACTCTAATCATCAGCATCCTCACAATACACTTATCGAGGGTAGTTTGTTCATTTTTACCAATGAACAAATATTTTTGATCTTACCCTCTCTATCCCTAATTGTTTATCCTAAAGTCATACTTTACTTAAATAAGTTTGTTTTGTCCACACCTCTATGAACTAGACATTGAGTAATAAAACCTAGAGCAATATTTAATTTGTGAGTTGAGAGGTAGAATTATAGTTTTTTTTTCTACGGACAATTATATTATGGTATGGGATAATTATATATATATATATGAATGACTTTAGAAGAAAAATGGGATGCTTGACATATTTTCTCAATTTGTTGTTTTTTTTTAAAACAAAGGATACAATGTGGTTACATATTAATATTAAAGAAAATAATACTGTAGCTTCTCTAGCTATATGATGAGCTCGATGAACGTGCTGACGGTCCGTCTTTTATATGCTACAATATTGAAAGGTAGAGTCAATTGCGAATGATCCAAAGGTAAGCTATGTCACCATGACCATCCCCCCAATGAAGGGAAACAAAATTATAGGAATCACTAAAAACCGTGAGGGGATGAAACCCTTGGATAAAAACCCACTGTAACTGTAGACACACATTTGTGTCTCCCCAAAACCAAACCCAGTGATGAATGCCTTTCACGTCGAACCATAATCGAATGAGGTGAAAGTGTGGAAAAGTCAAGTGTTGCGGTTTAGTTTTATTTAAAATTCTCTTCTCTCTTTTTTTTTGAAAATAACTCTATTTATTAAAAATAGCCAATCCAGTTTAGTTTGGTCCATAATTAAGGTCTAATAATAGTGTAGTTGGATGGGGCTCGAAGAGACCTTTCCAACGATATATTATAAGCCCAATTCCGATGAATATTGAGGAAGTTATGGCCAAAATACTAAACTGGGCCCGATTAATTATTTACATACGGCCCAATGATCTAGAGGAGGGCCCAATTCCTAAAATTATTAGGATTAATTATAACTTTCTAGAAGTTTCTAGAAGGTTCCTTTTAATTCTAATGTTATTAGATTTAATAATTATTTTAAGATGAATTTTTATTTTGGAATAAAATTTTATTATTATATTATTATTTTTTAAAATACGTTTTTATCTTCTGTACGGATTCCGTAGATCAATTTTATTAAAGATCGGATTCCGCGTGGAAAAGCGCGTGCAAATCAGACTGTCACTAAACGACAAGTCTGTCGCTTGGCGACAGACCTTGTCGCCTCGCGACAGCGTGTAGTTTTATTCCTAATCAAATTCTATACTTTTCTGGACTATTTTCCTTATAAATAGGGTCCCAAAACTCCGTTTTCATTCATTCACAATCACCCAATTCTCTCTATTCTCTCTTGAGCAATATATGCTTTCTTTCTCTCTCTCTTTCTAAACTACCTTTTTACAAACAATATTCCGCATACACAAGATTTAGAATCACCTATCCAAATTCGAAGTTGCCTTCGCCCTAGACGTGCAAGGTTTAATATTTTCTGAGGGTTTGGTCCAAATCTAGTCAAAACTTTATTTAATTTGATAATTTAATTATTCTTTATTATTTTCATTGAAGTTTACTAACTTGTGTATTTTGTTATTAGAAAGAGGTGCGAGGCTTCAAAGTAAGTAGAATAGCTTATTCCCTATTTTCACAATGTAGAAAGCATGTTTATTAATGTTTAATTCCTAGTATCGTGTTAGGATGTATTTATGCTTTCTAGTATCATGTTAGGATGTTTTTATTGCTTTCTAGTATCATGTTTAGGGTGCCTTTACTCTTTCTAATATCATGTTAGTACCATGTTAGGTTTAAAGCTTTGATCTTTAATTGCTCAGTGACATGCTAGGGTTTGTTATTAATCTTGTTAGTATCATGCCTAGGATCTTGCTATTATTATTAAGCTTTATTATGCCTTATAATGATTACGATTATATTATGATTATGCTATGATGATTATGATGATTATTATGTTGCTTGATATTTATTGTTGTTATTGCTTGATCACACCATTTATGTTTGTTAAAGGGAATTTGTATTTGAAATCACGCTTAATAAGATAATTAATAATTTGATTTAGGCTAATGTGATTTTAATTCCAGTGATCGCCAATAATAGTTTTATTTGTGCATTAATATTCAACCAACATAGATAAACAGGTTAGGATTAATATAATGTTTTCATGTTAGTCAAGAAGCGCACATGAATACGAGTAGAACAAAGTAGAGGCCTATTTTATAGGGCGGGTCCTTTCTTTTTTAGATTGGATTCGTACCCTCATCCCCGAATCCTATTTGGTTCAAGACCTTATGGAGTTGACGATCTCCTGGATCGTTTTGGGTTTACAAGTTCCTAAAACTTGTTGGCGACTCTTTTTCTCTATCTTTCTTCCCTTTGGAACGCCACCATACTTAAGTGTATGATCACAGTGGGGTTCAAGCTTGGGGTTATGATGCTTGAAATATTCCCTACTGTAACCCATACATGCATGCCAATGCCTCTACATGTAAGTTGAGGTACAAACTCTGAAGTTACTTTCACCAATGATCCGATCATCCAACGGAACATTTTTATCTTAGCACCATCCCATCCCACCTTGTTGAGAATCTAGGCACTTCAGTCCCATGGTCATACACTAGAGTCAAAGCATGTCACTCACACACATTTATAATGCACACACATAACATGTTTGTCACACCATGACCATGTCTAGGGAGTCTTGAATGCGTGTTTTCCGTCATTTTTTTTAGGGGGGTAAGTCGGATATTAATCCTCCAATTAACCAATTCATTGAACCTATTCCCAAAATATGCACCCTATTTTTGCTTTTTCTTTTTATTTTTTATTTCTACACCATAAAATCAAAGTCGATTAGAGTCGGTTTATTAAAACGAATATGGTTTAACTTACAGCGCGTGGACAAGAAAGGAAGGGCGTCTAATCAAGGACAACACTTTCGTTCAAATAGCACTTTTTGACAAACCAATTGGTAGGAAAAGGAAGGCTAAGAAGATAATGGCTAGTCAAGAAGAACTCAATGAAGTTAAGGGAGAGGTAGCTAACTTGGCTGAGATATTGAAAGGTTTGACCCTTCAAATCAATGACCCTGTGAAACAACAACAAATGGACCTAATCCAGGAAAGCTTGAGTAAACTATCCAATGACTTTAGATTCCAAGGGATTAGCTCACAAGGAGTCTCGGTGGATAAGGACCTTCTTCCACAGAAGTTCAATGCCAACGACATCCCGAAATTCAAACCTATGGATAACACTTATTTTCATTTAAGAGCTATTGAAACTGTAATGAACATTAAGGGGATAGACAAGAAAGCCTTTCATTCTGTATTTTCTTTGTCTTTAGAAACTGTGTGTCAACAGTGGTACTTTTCTCTTGATAAAGAAAAGACTTCTAGTTGGGAGTCCATTGTAAGTGCTTTCATTGAAAGATACAAATGTAATATTCAAGTTGAAACTGACCATAGGGAACTTAAAATTTTAAAGCAAAAAGAAAATGAAGGCTTTACTTCCTTCTTTAACAAGTGGAGAGAGACTACTGCAAAGATGGTTGAGGTACCTAGTGAGAAAGAGTCTGTAAGGATGTTCATTAAGAACCTCCAAGAAAAATACTCTAAACATCTTAAGTACCAAAGCAATTTACATACCTTTAAGGCTGTCTATGATATTGGTATCAATATTGAAGATGACCTAGCCAAACAAAAAGCTACTAACAATAACTCCAACAGTGGCTGGAAGGATAAGAAGAACGACAATCCTTCTTCTTCTAAAACCACCCACTCAAATAATGTTGGCACCTTTAATTTAAATGAAGTCCTAGCTATGAACAACAACCAAGGACAAAAGAAACCATTTAGGAAGAACTATACTCCTATTGGTATGAGTTATGACACCGCGTTTGACCGCCTACACGCAAAAGGTCTTATAACTCCTATTGAACCATTTGGGGACCCACCTATCAAAAGTAGGACAGCTAGCTGGAACCCAAATGCACACTGTAAATATCATCAAGGCAGGGGCCATCCTACGGAAAATTGTTGGAGGCTAAAAGAAGTCATCCAAGATTTAATTGATAGCAACAAACTTCCATTGCCCCCTGCAAGTAAGAAGCCAAGCATCAACACCTCACCACTGTCGGATTCCTTGGCCATTTCTGACGAAGAAAATCAAGTAGACCCATCTAGTCTCATAGAACCTATTGAGACCATTGAAGAAGAAGAGATCTTCAAAGATGCCATTGACTCCTATGGGCAAGAACCTGTGACTAGGCAGGACATACATGCATTAACACTGTGGCTGAAGTAAACAAATTACTGTTTCAGACCAAGGAGGCTCTAAAAGAACAAAACGAGTTGCTTAAAAATAGAACTCCACCCAAGGAGAAGAAACCCTTCTCTCTATAAGTAATTGACACTCCCAAGAAGAGTAATAGACTTTATACTCCAATTGGGACGTCATATGCTAACATGTTTAAAATGCTCTCCGAGAATGGTAAGATCCAACCTCTCGAACCGAGACCATTTGAATCACTCAAAAGGACAGACAGGTATTACTGTTCATACCATCAATCAGGGGGACATACAATAGAGAATTTTTTTAAGTTCAAAGAGTTAGTTCAACAACTGATTGATGACAAGAAACTAGTCCAACTCCCACAAGATGCCACAATCAATGGAGTATGGGACAGTGATGATGAGGATGTCTACCTCAAAGATATTAAAGAGACTCCTTTGTCAACAATATACCCAGTAAGTGACATTTGGGACGAAGAAGATTCACCCATAGATGTCCTCACCAGGTCCGGGAGAATGCAACCTCCCATTACAACACAACCTATGCCCACCATTCAACAAGTTCCCATACCAATCATAGAAGACAACGATGTTGTCAAACAATTAAAAAAGACTAAGGTCGAAATGAACGTATGGAAACTCTTAGCCACATCCCGAGAACATAGGGTTGCAGTTATGGATGCCTTGGCTAAGGTAGGCATAGATTCAGACACCACTCCTGAGGGGTTAGCTAACTTCCTCACGTGTGATCTCCCAAGTCCAATTAACTTGGTCACTTTTTCAGACAAGGATTTACCACCGGAAGGTGACAAGCACAACAAGGCTCTTAACCTCACAGTAATATGTAAGAGGATGAATGTTCCTATGACCCTTGTAGATAATGGATCGGCAATCAACGTTTGCCCACTTAGAACTGTAAGAATGTTAGGCATAAGAGATGAGGATTTGTCCCCATCAACTCAAGGAATAAGAGCCTATTATAACTCACGCCGTCGAGCATTAGGTACAATTACTATGAACATAACGGCGGGGGAAATCGAACATGCCACTACATTCCAAGTAGTAGACATTAAAGCATCCTTTAACTTACTTTTGGGAGGCCCTTGGCTTCATGACCTAAAGGTCGTCCCTTCATCTCTTCACCAACAAGTGAAAGCCATAATTGGGGGAATACCAATTACTATTGATGCTTCACCTATGAGGATTAAAACAGTGGAGAACCCACTAATTAATGTAGAACATGATGAAGATGATGAAGATTTGTGGGGCTTTAACAAAGAGGTCTCCTTGATAGAGGAAGATGAGAGGACCCCTCTTCACTACGACCTCCACTCCAACATGGTGACTAACGCTATTTTAAGAAAACAAGGACATTTTCCTGGAATGACTCTAGGTAAGAAAAAAGGGATAGCTAATCACATGGGATTACCTGGCCTCCCTAAGTTGGACACTTTCGGACTTGGTTTTAAACCAACTCGCGAAGATCTTAAGCGATCCCAGGAAAAGTCAAGAGCACGTAGGAATGCTCGTACACAAAAGAAAGAAATATCCATGGATCAATATCCTCTCACCCTAAACGGACAATTTATACGAGAAGGAGAGGATTACCCCTGTTACGAATTTCCTGAACCTTTCGTTGTAAATGGCATAAGACAACCAGGGTTCGAAATATTTCTGGATTGTTATTTCCTAGATGAGATCCCAACTCCAATCTATAGGGAGAAAGCACCCCCTTGTTTTGACTTTAATGTCATGGGACTCTTCTTTGGACAAGAAAAGAATGAGCCAAGATATGTGGAGGACAATTCTTCACTCATTCAAACAGTCCTTCAAAGTGAAAACTTTGATCCGTCAAAGTTCATCACTTCAATAGAAGACCAAGAGCAAGGATGGCGCAAAACGGTAAAGGTGACCACTACAAATGGAAGGAAGATCTCCGTAACCACGGGACAAGGGCCAATGTTTGAAGAATCGTCTGAGTTAGTGTCTGAGTCAGAGTCTTCCCCTATCGAGTCTTCCAAATCTTTAGTTGTAGCACCTTCATCTTCTATTTCTACTCCTAGGATAGTTAGTAATCAAGTCCCAACGGACATTTCTTTATTTGATGTAATGATTTCCGAATTCAATAATATGTCTTCTTCCCCTTATTCCTCTTGTTTTTCTTTAACCAAAGATGACGAGCATTACTTAACTAATGATGAAAATGACAAACAAATTATTAAAGCACTGAAAAAACTTGAAAATAAAACGCCAATAGTCGAGGATACAGAAACGGTTGACATCTCAAAAGATCCAACCATTAAAAGAGAAGTTAAAATCGGACTTACATTAAGTAAAGATGAAAAAACCGATTTAATTTATCTACTTAAAGAATTTATTGATGTATTTGCTTGGTCATATGAAGATATGCCAGGCATTAATAGAGAAATAGCTCAACACACAATACCATTAATTCCAGGAATGAAACCTGTAAAATAAAAATTACGTCGAATGAAACCCGACGTAGCTCTTAAAATAAAAGAAGAAGTTCAAAAACAAATAACTGCAGGTTTTATTAGGGTATCTAAATACCCTGAATGGGTCGCCAATGTGGTCCCAGTTCCGAAAAAAGATGGTAGGGTTCGAATGTGTGTCGACTATCGAGATCTAAATAAGGCAAGTCCAAAGGACGACTTCCCTTTGCCACACATCGATATTTTGGTAGATAATACAGCAAATCACGCACTTCTCTCATTTATGGATGGATACGCAGGGTACAACCAAATTCCCATGGCTGAAGAAGACATGGAAAAAACCACATTCATAACACCTTGGGGTACTTACTGTTACATGGTAATGCCGTTCGGGTTGAAAAACGCGGGTGCTACATACCAACGAGCAACGACTGCCCTACTCCATGACATGATGCACAAAGAAGTGGAGGTATATGTAGATGACATGATTTTAAAGTCTAAAGACTGTCATGGACACCAAATAGCCTTAAGAAAGTTCTTCGAGAGGTTAAGAAAATACAACATGAGGTTAAACCCCTCCAAATGTGCTTTCGGTGTAACCTCAGGAAAACTCCTGGGATATGTCATAAGCTCTAGAGGAATAGAGATAGACCCAACCAAGATTAAAGCAATCATGTCCTTGCCTTTGCCCAAAACCGAAAAGCAAATTCGGGGATTCATTGGCCGGTTGCAATACATAAGTAGGTTCATATCCAAGCTAACCACAATATGTGAACCAATATTCAAGAAACTCAAGAAAAATGTGCCAGTCACATGGGACGATGAGTGTCAAAAAGCCTTTGAGAAGATCAAAGCCTATCTCTCAAATCCTCCTGTATTAGCTCCAGCACTCCCAGGAGTACCTTTAAGGTTATACTTAACGGTTACAAAAGAAACAATGGGAGCTATGCTTGCGCAAGAGGTAGAAGATAAAGAAAATGCTATCTACTACCTAAGTAAGAAGATGCTTGAATATGAGACACGCTATACACCATTAGAGAAGTTGTGCCTCGCATTGGTGTGGGCCAAAACCAAATTAAGGCACTACATGCTTGTACATACTGTTTATGTAGTATCACAAATGGATCCCCTCAAGTACTTATTCGAGAGATCTACACTTAACGGGCGTATCTCAAGGTGGATAGTTAACTTAGCCCAGTTTGACATAAGATTCATGCCTCAAAAGGCAATTAAAGGATCAGTGGTATCGGATTTTCTAGCAGATTTCCCAATAGAAGATTCGACGCCATTAGAAGAGAACGAATTTCCAGATGAGGATTTAATGATGACAGAAGACGATACATGGACTTTATACTTTGACGGAGCCTCAAACCAAAAAGGATGTGGCGTAGGAGTCCTACTAGTATCACCCAAAGAGGAACATGTTCCCATATCTATAAAGTTTGATTTCGACGTTACCAACAATGCGGTCGAATATGAAGCATGCGTGGTAGGCCTCGAAACTGCTTTAGCCTTAGGAGTAAAGAAACTCCGGATTTTAGGAGATTCCTCTTTGATCATTAATCAAATCTCAAAAAGATGGAAGGTTAGGAGTGAAAGCTTAGCTCCTTACCAAACATATCTGGAAACCCTCACTGACCAGTTGGAAAAAGTAGAATACACCTATCTACCTAGATAGGAAAACCAATTTGCCGATGCCCTGGAAAGACTAGCCTCAATGGATAGAATTCCTAAGGAAATTGAGCAAATGCCTTTGACTATAGAGAAGAGGCATAAACCAGCATACATTCAAGCTATAGAAGACGATGAAGTGGTCTAAGAAGAAGAACAAGAAGAAGAACCATGGTTTACAGACATACTTAATTATGTCACCAAAGGAGAATATCCTCCTCATGCTGACAAAAGGGCAAAACGAGCCCTAAGACTTTTGGCTTCCCAGTTTGTGCTCATAGGAGATGAGTTACACAAAAGGGTACCTAAAAGTCGAGATTTATTATGTGTAGGCAAAAAGGATGCTC
The DNA here is from genome assembly GCF_001683475.1 of Chenopodium quinoa. Lineage (NCBI taxonomy): Eukaryota > Viridiplantae > Streptophyta > Magnoliopsida > Caryophyllales > Amaranthaceae > Chenopodium > Chenopodium quinoa. The sequence continues at coordinate 778,749 of NW_018743955.1, read as the reverse complement.
AAAGAGCTATGAGAGTTGTCCATGAGGGAATATGTGGAACACATGTTAATGGCAAGATGCTAGTCCAAAAGATAATCCGAGAAGGGTATTATTGGACTATCATGAATAGGGACTGTCATCAATATGTAAAAAGATGTCCCAAATGCCAAATTTATGCAAATTTGCAACACGTTCCACCATCTCTCCTCTACACATACACTTCACCATGGCCTTTCTCCACATGGGGGATTGACATAATTGGAAAAATTACGCCTCCTGGGACAGGAGGTCATGAATACATCCTAGTCGCAATAGATTACTTCACAAAGTGGGTAGAAGCACAATCATATGCTAAACTCACCGCAAAGCATGTAGCACTCTTTATCGAGAGAAACATAATTTGTCGATATGGAGTCCCACATGAAATGATAAGTGACAATGGAACTCACTTTCAAGCTGAATGTGAAGAATTGCTGCAAAAAAATGGTATTCAACATCACCATTCTTCCCCTTATAGATCTCAAGCAAATGGAGCAGTTGAGGCCGCTAATAAGAACCTAAAGACTATCATCGAGAAAATGACTGAAAATTACAAAGATTGGCCTGACAAGCTCCACTTCGCACTGTGGGGCTATCGCACGTCAATCCGAACATTGACAGGAAATATGCCATTTAACCTAGTATATGGAATGGATGTCGTACAACCCGTAGAGTTAGAAATACCTTCTTTACGCATTGCGTTAGAAAGTAAACTCGATGAAGTCGAATGGACTAGAGCACGGTATAAAGAGCTAATTCTACTCGATGAAAAACGACTAGAAGCTCTACATCATACCCAATGCTATCAAACTCGTATGGCTAGACACTTCAATAAGAAGGTCAAGACTAGAAATATCAAGGTTGGGGACTTGGTATTAAAAGCACTAAGGAAAAATGGATCCAAGAGGCAAGTTTAGACCTAATTGGTCCGGACCATACATTGTCAAAACAATCTTGTCAGGAGGCGCATCTAAATTAACTGACATGGATGGCAATGAGTTTTCAAATATGACAAATATTGACCAACTTAAGAAATACTACCCATAATTACTTGAGTAAAATACTCAAGAGAGCTACGTTTGGCCTGATTCCTTAAAGCAAAGGATACGTAGGCAACCCTTAAAAGGGTGCGGCCACTTTAATTTTTTAAAATCTCGCATCCCAGAGTTAAAAAATTCATGACTGCAAAAATACGAGGCTGGCGCCAAAAAAAGGAGTCTGTCGCCAGACGACAACTCTGTCGCCAGGCGACAAAAGACAGAAGCCGACGACAAACATTTAGACGGTGGCGCTAATTTTCTGCAAGTGTCTGGGCAAATTTTGTATATTCTGGAAAATTTTTCGACTTCCATACTCGAAGAAATCTTCCGAAAATAAATATTTTAATTGTTTTCATTGCTTTAAATGTAAAGTTAATTTAAATAAAAGCTGAAGTTTTATTGATTAATAAAGAAATTACATTATTGATAAAATAAAGCTTAACATTAACTAAAAACAATTTAAATTGTCTAATAAATCAAAGGAAAAGCAATGCTCTAATCTTTCTTTTCTTTCTTAATTCTTTTCCAATTTTTGTCCGCATTTTGTTCTTCTTCATCCATCACCTTTGCTAGGAGACATCCATTAGAAGATCTGCATTCTATTTTAGTATAGATGGTCTCTCCCTCCGCTAAAACTCCGTGCTTCTTCTCCACCCAAAATTTCTTTTCTGTAGAGTCAACTTTTCTTTTTCCTTTATCTTTCTTAGAGCTCTTCTTTTTTGGCATAATAGGAGTCTTAAACTCACTTCTTTCACCTAGGCGCTCTTTAGCAGGAGCTTTCTTGTCACCCAGACGAGTCTTCACATTGGTCTTCTCAACCTTGACTTGGGTTTTCTGAGATCTTCCATCAAGCCATTGCTTCACACTATTGGACAAAGAAGGCGGAACCTTATGGGTAATCACTTCCCATAAAGGCCTAGCACACCAATACTTATCAAAGCGCTCAACTTCTTGCAAAACAGGGAATTCATAAGGACGGCGGAAATCTCCTGTAGGGATGGTTTGTGCGAGCCCATATTGTCTCTTAACTCTACAAGGGTAATAAAAGGTTAATCTTGATAAACTGGGGAGACGTCAGTAAGGTTGGTTATTACAACCAACCATCTTCTCAATATTCCACCAAGGGACAACCCAGTTTATGGTAAAATCACCAGCGGCAAACACCTTGCCCCACTCACGACGACCCATCTTTAAAGAAAAACGCTTCTTTCGCCGAACTAAACAGTTGGGAGTGTACTTGTCAATATTATCAGGAGGACTAATTAATCCTAGCCTCTCCATGAGCCATATCTGTAAAAATGCACTTGATTAGTATTGCAACATAAGAATATTTTTAATTTTTGTAATTAAGAATATTATTTTATACCTGTAATAAAATTGGAGGACCTCGAAGAGGTGCTTTTGGATTCTTTTTCAGTGCATTTAGACTCAACATAGTCTCTCCAACAATCAATGACATTGGGTTTCTTCCTGATTCAATTTGTTCTAAAACGGATATAATTATTGCTTGGCCTTCGTTATCTTTACCACTAATAAGGAGATATTGGCTAATCATGCAAAAGAGGAAAGCTCTTCTTCTATAAACATGAGAAAATCCAGAGCTAGGTTTATCAAAATAATAACGTGCAAATTCTTTCAAGTCAATTGTATTACCACGCACTATATTTTTTAGGTCCGTACCCCTTAGATCAAAGAAACGCTCGTAATCTTTGTAATAATACTCACTTACTCTAGGCATTACCGCAAGATCTAAGGAATGAAAGCCTAGAATGGCTCCAAATTCTTCCGGTAAATGGCAAATTTCATCATAGAATAATTTAAAACAGTGAGAATTAGTATCCCAATATTCTAAGGCAGTATGAATGAAGTCTATGTCAAGATCTACCCCTTTTACACCATAAATACCCCCCATATGAAAAAAGTCTAGTTCTTTTCTCTCTTTAGCAGTTAAAGAACGACACCACTCACGTGTATAATCGCAAAAGGTTTTCTTAGCTAAAGACATGATTAATAGTTAATTTATTTAATTAATAATCTGTTCGAATTATGCAGAAAACATCAGTTCTGGGGGCTATTTATAAACTTTTTTCTTAGCAGAATTCAATTCCTGTAAGAATTAGGATAATCAACGCTGTCGCCAAGCGACAGGTCTGTTGCGTGGCGATAACGTCTGTCGCGTGGCGACAGGTATGATTACGCGGCGCCAGTATCTTTTCAGCAGCGAAAGCTACACGCGTTGAAAACCGTGTTTTTTTTTACTTACTCGAATTCGACTTTGATTTGACCTATTCAAACCCACTTTGTTTCACCTCTATTATTTTTATTTTTCCTTTTACTTAAATTAAGCTTAATTAATTTTAGGCTTATTTTTAGTAAATATACTTTTTTCACTTCATTTTATTTTTCCATTTTTCTTTTTTGGGGGAGAGAGTCGGTACCCTCCATTAATAATAAAGATGACGGAAATTTTGCGCAAAAATCACTTTCTCACACACTCACACGTGCATAAAATAAAATGAAAAAATAAAATACAAGAGATAAAATGTTTAATAAATAATAATTGCATATATACAAAGTGTCTAATACATGAGTCATATAAATAAAAATCAGACAAAGCCCTACAAAGTCAAATAAATAAAAATACAGGTACAACTACGGCGCAGGAGGCCGCAAATGATGGGGGACGCCGAAAGTATCAAAGAAAGTCCTACTCCGCGGAGTGTGTCCCTCACCATCTCCCGAACCACCAACCGGCGGAAACTGCAACTCAGGGCCAGGCCAACCCGTCTCACCCTGATATCCAATAGATAGAGGCTGAGGCTGCAAGGGCTGCTGTGACGACGAGCCAACCTCGTATGTCCCACCACCCATCCCACCTCGACTGATCGGCCTAGTCGGAGCATCCTCAGGAGATGACGCCGAGTCCTCTATAGGGGCGGCCTCAGAACGACCACCCCGACCGCCTGAAGTAGTCCGGCGACGCCTCGAGTCGGACCTAGTAGTCTCCCTCCTAGGCTCGGGTCTCGACCGAGTGCGTGGAGAAGGAATAGGCTGTCCCTGCAAGAGTAAATCAAATTAGAAAACAAGTAAAAAAAACAAGACAAGGAGACGATACTAAGGCACGAAGTAGTACCTCCTCAGCGTCGTTGCTATGACAGGTAGCACGGTTCCGCAACCTCACGAGCTGGCTCTGAAAGGCGTCTATGCACCTCGCCATAGCTGTCACCACCTCGCGAGAAAACTGCCAAAATAACTAAGTCAGTAACAGTTTATAATCAAACATAAAAACAAGATGTACAAAGGATGCTTACCCGAGTCTAGTGACGGGGAATGGAGCGCTCCACGAATCGCTCCCCCTCTGGAGCTGGCGGAATCAACTCCTCAATCGGCCCGTACATGCCCTGATAGCGTATGGACATCCTCGGGGGAATAAACTCCCTAGGACCGGCCTGATAAAGACAAAAGGTTAGAAATCACTTTGGGGGCTACCTATTAGAAAACGAATGAAGTAAATAGAAGCATACCGCTGCCTCCTCTGAAAGGACAGGAGCCAACGCTATAACTCTGCTCGAGGAGAACGTAGGATCTCCAAGGAGTACCCCGAGATGATCCACTCGCTCGGTCCCGCTGCAAGGAATCATGAAACATATGCCGGGGTGGAGGAGCAGGGACGACAAACACGTCTGCGTCGTATGTCCCCAGAAAATACCGACGCTCAGCAGGGTAGTGTGCCGCTAGCACAGGAATGACGAAGTTAGCCCAGGGTCGATAGACCGGGCTGGGCTCCTACAAAACGATCATATGAGATAAAAAGAAGCATTAACACGAAAAAATAATAAAAGAAAAATAGTGTTTATAAAAACCTACCGAGAGGATCATCTCTCGAAGACGGAGTACTTCTGGCGGACCTCGGCGGCCTCCCCAACTAGCAACAACGGGGAGCACGCGAGGAGAAGGCCTCGCAGGCGCAAGTGAGGGAAAGTACTCGTAGAGCCAGATCTACATGAATAGCAAAATTCAGTAAAAGTTTTGCATCTAATCTAGAGCTAAATCTCAAAAGAAGAAAAGAGATGTACCTCTACGACCCTCCAGAAGCTGGAAAGTTCCACCTCTCCAGACAAGGCCCTGTGACGGCAAGAGCATCGCAGGCCCAGTAGAAAGTCCGCATAGGCCATACTGGCCCAGTCATATGTCCCGACCAGGTGAAGGTCACGAACGGCGGACAGGTAGTAAAGAAGTACTCTACTACCTCAATCAAGGGAAAATGTCCCTGATAACAGAATTAGCACAAAGATGCGCACTCGCTGCTCACGAGTGGTGGCATCGTCCTCGAAGGCTGCAACCAGTGTGCAGCGGCGAATACATCGGGAACTCATCTATCTTGACTGAGCCTCAGCTAGGGCCCGAATAGCAATCGGACCCAACAACTCCTGAACGACTGGTGAGTAGACCGTAATGTCGCTGTCGAACGGCAAAGGAGTAGACTGGAACTCTAGCCTCGTGATGAGGCTGAAATCGGCTGGAGTAACCGTCATCTCACCCCAGGGAAAGTGAAAAGTGTTGGTGGTGTCCCAAAAGAACTCCACCAAAGCTCGGACAACGAGGTTACCCCCGTCGTATGAAAGCATGGCCCGGGTGGCCAGAAGAAGAGGAGTCAGCCCACATGACTCCCAAAGCCGACGTAAACCCTCATCTCGACTGATGAGGGTGTCGTAGAGCGAACCGATGGTGGAATTACCCGAGTCGTGGCTACGGGTCCTCCCACCTGCAAGACCGAGTCGAACTCGCTCTGACAGGTAATGTACGGGAGCGTGAAACAAAGTACGCTCATCCCAATTTGGCAGAAGACCAAGTCTGGACGTAGATGGAACGTCCTCACCCTCGCTAGTAGGCTCGTCCTCTCGGCGCGAGTCTCTCAATCGAGAGCCAGAGCCACGTCGTCTAGCCATGCTAAATTATGTGTAAAAGTAATTAATTTTAAGGCTCTATAGTATCTAAGGTTCGCCTAAGCCGCATGATACTATGTTCACAAAAACAGAGTACGTAGTACTAAAACAGAGCAAAAATTCAACTAAGCATGATTAGCATTTTCAAGCAAACAAACAATTTCTTGCAAATATATGGTAAATATTGTGACAAATTGTACAAGAAAAGGCAGCAAAAATACGAAGAATAGGCTACATTGTTCTTCACGACCTTACGAGGTCCAACAATGGTGAATTGTTTGTTTCTTCACCAAATTGAGTCAAACAAGTCTCAAAATGCTCCCAAGGCAATATACAAGCATAATCAAACAAATTCAAGGCATAAAATTCAACAAACAAAGCAAATTAAGCATAAACATGTTCGAATTTTTCGAAAATTCGTGAACAAGAACGCACAATTCATCAAAAACCGAGTAGAGTTTGAGAAAAACTTACATAGATCGGGAAAATAGATGAAATAAGCTTCGATTTGCAACAAGTTTGAGCGAATTTGGTTGAGAAATGAGCGAGAACGAGCGTTTTGAAGATTTCGTGAGAATGAACGAAGCAGAGCAGCAGCGAAATGAAGAAGAAGACGGGTATTTTAAAACCCTGATTCTGTTGCCAAACGACAGGATTGTCGCGAGGTGATAGACTCTGTCGCTTGGCGACAGGTGCAGATGCTAGCGACAGCTGTTTCTGGCTGGCGCTAGAGCGGCGACAGAATGTTGGGCCCCACATTGTGACTTTGTGGACCTATTGCAGCAGTTTAGGTTCCTTGGTACGCCAGTTAGCCCCTCTAAGAAAATTGACATGATGTAGTAATCAGCTCGATTGCAATCACGTTAAGTGATTGACCTGATAAAAGATCGTCTCACTTAGCTTAAAGCGCCTACGTATTGGCTCACAGTAAGGCACCGAAATAATGGTTCAGTAGTAGCACCGACTCAATGGTTCACAAAAAAAAAAGAAGAAGCACCGACGTATTGGTACGGAAATAATATTATATTAAAGATCAATACGTAGAGTGATCTTCGACGATGTCCCAACATAGAGAGGAGTTGTCTAGTGGCGAGATACTGCCGTGGCGAGATAATGTCACACATTCTGAAGATGACAAGATATGGTCACCTTCAACGTTCCCTCAAGATAAAGAAGAGATAGTCTATAGCGGTGACGCACTGCCGTGGCGATGTACTGCCACAACCCTGAAGATGACGACGTACAGTTATTTTCGACGATGTTCCCGAGATACTGTGGAGGATTGTCACCAAGAAATGTTGAAGATGACGACATAATGTTACCTTCAAAGATGGCGTTCTCTAGCTTGTAGAAGGTCGTCAGAATGAAATGCAACAACAAAACGGTTACCTCCAGAGACGTGTGCTCGACGGTGCAAGATACACGTTTCTTAACTCTTTTATCTGTTTAGACTAACATTGTTTTTCAGGTATTGACGTTATAAGAATGATTTAGGATCGCAAAACGTTTTGGAATCATTCTCCGTCCCTATCGCTACTTTGACTTTTGTTTTCGAAACCTAAGTTTCTCCAAACTCAGTCAAAGTGGGGGCTTTTGTAGACACCCATTTGTGTCTCCCCAAAACCAAACCCAGTGATGAATGCCTTTCACGTCGAACCATAATTGAATGAGGTGAAAGTGTGGAAAAGTCAAGTGTTGCGGTTTAGTTTTATTTAAAATTCTCTTCTCTCTGTTTTTGAAAATAACACTATTTATGAAAATAGCCAATACAGTTTAGTTTGGTCCATAATTAAGGTCCAATAATAGTGTAGTTGGATGGGGCTCGAAGAGACCTTTCCAACGATATATTATAAACCCAATTCCGATGAATATTAAGGAAGTTATGGCCAAAATACTAAACTGGGCCCGGTTAATTATTTACATACAACCCAATGATCTAGAGGAGGGCCCAATGTTAATTATTATTCCTAAAATTATTAGGATTAATTATAACTTTCTAGAAGTTTCTAGAAGGTTCCTTTTAATTCTAATGTTATTATATTTAATAATTATTTTAAGATGAATTTTTATTTTGGAATAAAATTTTATTATTATATTATTATTTTTTAAAATACGTTTTATCTTCTGTACGGATTCCGTAGATCAATTTGATTAAAGATCGGATTCCGCTTGGAAAAGCGCGTGCAAGTCAGACAGTCGCCAAACGACAAGTCTGTCGCTTGGCGACAGACCTTGTCGCCTCGCGACAGACACTGTCGACTCGCGACAGCGTGTATTTCTGGAGACAACGTGTAGTTTTATTCCTAATCAAATTCTATACTTTTCTGGACTATTTTCCTTATAAATAGGGTCCCAAAACTCCGTTTTCATTCATTCACAATCACCCAATTCTCTCTATTCTCTCTTGAGCAATATATGCTTTCTTTCTCACTCTCTCTTTCTAAACTACCTTTTTACAAACAATATTCTGCATACACAAGATTTAGAATCACCTATCCAAGTTCGAAGTTGCCTTCGCCCTAGACGTGCAAGGTTTAATATTTTCTGAGGGTTTGGTCCAAATCTAGTCAAAACTTTATTTAATTTGATTATTTAATTATTCTTTATTATTTTCATTGAAGTTTACTAACTTGTGTATTTTGTTATTAGAAAGAGGTGCGAGGCTTCAAAGTAAGTAGAATAGCTTATTCCCTATTTTCACAATGTAGAAAGCATGTTTATTAATGTTTAATTCCTAGTATCGTGTTAGGATGTATTTATGCTTTCTAGTATCATGTTAGGATGTTTTTATTGCTTTCTAGTATCATGTTTAGGGTGCCTTTACTCTTTCTAATATCATGTTAGTACCATGTTAGGTTTAAACCTTTGATCTTTAATTTCTTAGTGACATGCTAGGGTTTGTAATTAATCTTGTTAGTATCATGCCTAGGATCTTGCTATTATTATTAAGCTTTATTATGCCTTATAATGATTACGATTATATTATGATTATGCTATGATGATTATGATGATTATTATGTTGCTTGATATTTATTATTGTTATTGCTTGATCACGCCTTTTATGCTTGTTAAAGGGAATTTGTATTTGAAATCACGCTTAATAAGATAATTAATAATTTGGTTTAGGCTAATGTGATTTTAATTCAAGTGATCGCCAATAATAGTTTTATTTGTGCATTAATATTCAACCAACATAGATAAACAGGTTAGGATTAATATAATGTTTGCATGTTAGTCAAGAAGCGCACATGAATACGAGTAGAACAAAGTAGAGGCCTATTTTATAGGGCGGGTCCTTTCTTTTGTAGATTGGATTTGTACCCTCAACCCCGAACCCTATTTGGTTCAAGACCTTATGGAGTTGACGATCTCCTGGATCGTTTTGGGTTTACAAGTTCCTAAAACTTGTTGGAGACTCTTTTGCTCTAGCTTTCTTCCCTTTGGAACGCCACCATACTTAAGTGTATGATCACAGTGGGGTTCAAGCTTGGGGTTATGATGCTTGAAATATTCCCTACAGTAACTGTAGAGAATAATTTCAAGCCTTTAAAAATACCACTAGATTGAACCCCACTGTGATCATACACTAAAGTACGGTGGCGTCCAAAAGGGAAGAAGATAGAGCAAAAGAGTCGCCAACAAGTTTTTAAGGAACTTGTAAACCGTTCACGAGGTGAAGGTTACACCCCTTAACAATCCAAGAGATCGTCAACTCCATAAGTTCATGAACCAAATAAGGGTCCGGGGATGATGGTACAAATCCAACCTAAAAGAGATTGAACCTGCCCTAATAATAGGCCTCTACTTTATTCTGCTCGTGAAATGTGCGCTTTCTGACTAACATACAATCAATAGGATTAACCCTAAACCTGTTTATCTATGTTGGTTGAATATTAATGCACAAACAAATCTATTATTGGAGATCACTTGAATTATAATCACAATTAACCTAACAAGATTATTAAATATCTTATTAAGCGTGATTGCAAATACCAATTCCCTTTAACCTGCAATAAAAGGTGATCAAACAATAACAATATAAAATAATATGCATATCAAGCAACATAATAAATAATCAACGTCATTAACAACAATAATATCAATCATAATCATAATACATATTAGGAAGAATATAGGAAGCATCATACTTTTAATCATACTTAATATTAAAATTACCCTAGACATGATATTAGGAATATCATAATAACAATCTAAGCATGATTTCTACATCATAATATCAATTAAACCATTAAATTACTTACTTAGATGCCTCGTACCTCTTTCTAATAACAAAATACACACGTTAGTAACTTCAAGGAAAATAATAATCAAAACAATTAAATTAAATAATTGAAAGAGAGATTTGAGACCAAACCCTCATAAATTAAAACCTTTCACGTCTAGGGCGAAGGCAACTTTGAATATGGCTAGGTGTATCAAGATCTTGTGAATGCGGAATTTTGTATTAAAGAGCAAAGTTTAGAAAGAATGCTAAAAAATTAATGATTCATAAACTAATTGTTGACGATTGATGATTGTAGATGATGAATGAAAACGAAATTTATTAAAACTTAAGAATAAAATAAGTGGTAAATGATAGATGATAATCCGTCCATAAAAACGGAGTTTTTGATACGATATTTATAGAGAAAAACATCCAAAAAAGATAATTTATCAAAACAGAGTTTGAAGATCGCAAAACCACCTTGGCGCCAGCCCTGGCTCATTGGCGCCAGGACTAGTGGCTGGCGTATGGCGCCAATGGCTGGTTCCAGGCGCCAAGGCCTGGGGTTGGACGCCAAACCGGCTTTTAACTCGTTTTCGAAATTCTGATAAAATTCCCGTACTGGAAGATAAAATAATATAAATTCAATCGAAAATGCTATTTGATCTTGATTAAAACTCTGAAGAATCCTAATTGAATTAAGAATGATAAAACCTTCTAGAATGTTCTAGAAGACCAAAACCATTCCTAATTACATTAGGAATGATAAATCATATTAGGCCCTCCCCTAGATCATTGGACCGTACTTAAAGCTCAAACCGAGCCCAGTTTAGTAAATTGGCCATAACTTCCTCAATATTCATTGGAATTGGGCTTATAATATATCGTTGGAAAGGTCTTTGCAAACCCCATCCAACTACACCACTATTGGACCTATATCATGGACCAACCAAACTGGATTGGCTGTTTTCTTAAAATAAAGTTTTCAAAAACAGAGAGAAGAGAAAAGAAATAAAACTTTCCGCAACACCAGACCTTTCCACACTTTCGTTTTATTCGATTATGATTTGACGTGAAAGGTACTCATCACCGGGTTTGGTTTTGGGGAGACACAAATGGGTGTCTACAGTAACCCATACATGCATGCCAATGCCTCTACATGTAAGCTGAGGTACAAACTCTGAAGTTACTTTCACCAATGATCTGATCATCCAACGGATCATTTTTATCTTAGCACCATCCCATCCCACCTTGTTGAGAATCTTTGAACCAAGACCCATCTATTTGAAGAGAAAGTAAAGTTGTCCCTTAGGTACCCAGTCCAAGCAGAGCTATGTTAAAACCAGGTGAAGGAGAGGCACCACCATCATCCCGCACAGCATAGGGGGTGTTTGCAGAAGCGTTCATGTTGACAAAGACTGTATGTGTGTACATAACCTCCACGAATTGTGAAGCAAAAGACCGGGAAGTAGTAGATTCCCTAAAGATTATTCAGGAATTCTGACATAACCACATACTCCAAAGCATACGTACTGATGAAGGTACCTAAGAAGTGAGTACTAGAAGGCACATCCTGACTAATAAAAAGTCAAATATAAGGTCTCTATTAAATTCTGAGCGGATACCGAGGCATCTATCCCTCCAAACGGTTCGTGTAGTAAAGCACATTCTGAAGAGATGTTGTGCATCCGCATCATCAAAGTTAGATGGCGAGCCAGACTTAAATAATGAGCGAAAGTAGTCAGCCATTGTCACCTACAATATTTTCTACTTTAATTTATTTTACCAAAAACTAATTTTAAAGCATAAAAAATTCCCACCAGATTGCCCAAACCCTCTTATATGACGTCATTAAGCCTTCTCTTCCTTCAGATATCATGTTTAATTGAATTTTACTTCAACAAACATTAAAATTGGGTTACAGAAAAGCATATGGTAATAGGTTCGACATAATCCAAGCTCACTAATAATAGTCAAGCTAAGTCACCAAATATGTATCAAATCGAGATAATAATTTTCTACATTAAGCGTAATATAGATCAATTAACTTTAAATTGAACTAATATATATGCTCAATTTATGATTATAACTCTTTAGAAAAAACAATTAAAGTTAAGAAAACCGCCAAATTGGCATATGAACCCTAATTCTTCATAACAATAATTAATAATATTTTCTTAACAGTTGTATCAATTTTGGTACTAATCAAAGACATGTTACATGGATTTTATGACAAAGAGCCTCAGTTTTGTAAACTAATCACTAAATAGCAGACATCCAATTTAAATTGATAACCCTAAATTATGTACTCGTACTCTATCTTATAATTAGCCCTAGTTTATTAAATTAGGTATCTAATTTAGTGTTTTGTTTGTATGATTTGGATTTGCAATTGAGAAATCAAAACAAAGGGTGAATCCCCTACCTTATAAAAAGTATAAGAAAACTCTTTTGAATAGTGCATGGACATTTATAACCCTGAAAATGTTCTTTTACATATTTTCTCCCATTTAAATTCAAAGCCTTAAAGTTGTCTCTTGAATCCCCTAAATTGATTAAATATTTGTAATTATTTCAATGTTTAAAACATCTTTTAGTCTCTTTATTTTTCTTTAATTTATTCAATTTGGAATATAAACACTCTATAATTTATTAATGTTAAATTAATTTTAATATATATGGAGTACAAAAATTATGGAGTATATAAATGTATGATAACTTGTTTAATTTATTCAATTCATCTCAATTACGTACTTAAAAATTACGAAGTATACAATTGTGTAATGTTGACTTGTTTAATTTATTTAATTCGTCTAAATAAGTAGTCAAAAATTTATTAGGCGTTTATATCTAGAACTCGATATTTTTTAACCGTTCCCTCGTTAAATCAAAGTAAATCTACTAAAGCTTCGAACATTGCACAACAAAACATCATATCATCCAACACTTTTATCACTTATATTCAAATAACTATAGTAAATTATCGCAAATATGCATAAGAATAAACGCCACCAATAATAATTCTCCATAGTACGCGTAAGAATCCCTTGTAAATAAAAAATTCGAGAAAAAAAAAATTTTCATGTGTAGGGTCACAGTGACATCATATACAAGGGTTTGAGTAACTTAATGATAAAAATATAATTATAGGTAATAATTTCTAAAACGACAACAATACAAAGTGGTTATTGTCAAAATTTCTTCAAATTTGTTTATTTTTATTATATATTTTTATTTTATTTTTTTTTATTTTTATTTTTTAGGTACGTGGGATTGACGAAAAGAGAGAAATAATATAATGGAGGATTAGGTTTGAGAGGTAAGATAGTTAGTGGCGGAGCTAGGATTTTAATAATGGTAGGGCACCGACGCACCGTACTACTAGAATATTAAAAAAAATAAAGATACGTAGTTACGGAGTAAAAAATAAGGACATTAAGTAAAAAAAACTAAATAAATAAAGGAAAAAATAAGGACATTGAGGGAAAAAAAGAGGAAAAAAATACATTAAGCAAAATAATAAACAGAGAGAGAAAAAAAAGACGAAATAAAGGGAAAAAAATGATATTAAGGAAAAAAATACATTAAACTGAAAAAAGAGAGAGAGAAAAAAGAATGTTGGGTAAGAGATTAGAACCCACGACCTTAGGTAGAGAAGGTGGTGTTGTAACCACTAGGCTAATAGTAAGTTTAAACACTATAATACATTTTGTGTTCTATCTAAACAATTTTTTACTACCTTTTTTTTTTCTTTTTCCTTATATCTGGTAGGGCACGTGCCCCACCAGGACCTATAGTGGCTCCGCCACTGAAGATAGTGAAGGAGATTATTAGGAATGGGCGAGAGAACCACTTTTCTTTCTATTAATTCCATTCCACCCAACCACTATTAGGAACTCAACATGTTATAATTAGATATGTTAAAACATAACAAAAGTTATGAAACAGACAAAATGTCCGATGTTACACTATTCACATGGTCACTCTCACAAATATAGCGACAGCTTCACTCTCACAAATACAATAATATTAATTTAGGATTCAATTTCACTCAACCAAAACTTAATTTAGTAACATATAACTATGGCTCTTGTCAAAAAAAAAAAAAAAAAAAAAAACATATAACTATGGGCCAAACAGTTAGAAACGTATGGAATATAAAGCTACAAAAGCATAAACACTGTATTCATTATGATACCCTATCAAATACACAGTTGTTAAATCAGAAGTAATGAAATATATTGTCTGAATAAATGCCCCCAGACACCCAAGTCGCCTATCAGTGGGTAAGTCATTGAATTCATCTTAACAGGAAGCAAGTAAAAAGCTACTCTTAGAAGTTAGAACAATTTACTCCATCAAAAAGTGGGTTAGGGGAGAAGGCTTGAAAATTATCCACTTTTCCCTTTAATTACCTCCCATAAGTCATTATAAACAGTTCTTAAATTAAAAAGAATTCTATCCTTAAACAATTTGTCAAATTTGGCAACACTTATTGTCGGATGCATTTCACTAACTGCACAGGAATCTGATTGAAAATGTAAGATCTTATTATGCGCCATATCAAACTAGGAGGCTGAATCTAGATCATAAACATATCTCGTGTGGGGACCTCGCGCCATTGATTAAACAAAAGCCACAGAGAATATAAATCTGAATGTAAATGTAGTAAGCAAAATTACTCTTATCAGTTTACATCTGAACAGTATGAGGAAGTACAAACCCACAAAGAAATGAAGCTGCAACAAATCGAAAAAACAACTGAACAATACAGCAAATCACAGAATTATACACGTGAAATCGATACAAGCAAGTTATGCATTGATGGGTGACATTTTTTATGTGTTACACCCTTGGAGAATGTGGATAGCACATTATAGTCACAACCCTATGAACATAAAGGTATAAAAACTTACTATGAAATGAGTAAGCTATAAAATCTGTCAGACTGTAACACTTCTCTAATCAGCCAATTTGTTCAAACGATGGATGGTACTTCTTGCAACCCTGTTTGATGGATCAAGTTTCATAACAGTTCTAAGGTCATCCGCTCCAAGCCTATATTTCTCCATGCTCTCGTAAAGGAGTGCACGTTGTACCAGCACAGAAACATTTTCTCCGTCACGATCCAGGACCTGTATCACAAAACAGTGGAGGTAACCAGTAAGCTCTCAATAAATTATTCCAAATCAAAATGCAATGAAACCAGTCAGCCATAATGCTAGATCAACTTGAAGATTTGCTCTTTACATGCTGAGCAAATCACAACTTTAATGCAATAACGACTGCAACAGAAGCTCAAAACTAAAAAAGATTTCCTTTATGTGATGTTTGGGCTACCACTTAACTACTTGCCCCATCCCTAAATAAATGTCACATTTTCTTTTTGCACCCGTTTCTTAGAAGGTGAACAAAAAATAATATACGAGGGTTTGGTTGATTTAAGATGAGAAAGAAAAAAAAAATTGCAGTGGAGTTTTGTTGAATAAAAGTGAATAATATAAGAAGATAATGTGGTTTGATCGATTAAAAGTGAATAAAATAAACAGATAAAGGTAAAATGAGAATTAGGGATGCTATTTTTGGTTGAAATAAATTTTTTAGGGGACAGAGTAAGTAATCCTTAATAAAGTTTTCTCAAACCATTAATTTTTTTTTTACAAACATGTCTTTCCTATTGCTTTAATCCTCTTACCTCTCTTTTAAACTCTTAAATCTTATCTGTATACTCTTTCTATTTCTCACTTCACACACTTTTTTTTCAAACTTTAATTCAACCGATTATCTTTCTACGCTCTTTTTCCTTTTCGGACGGTTCCTTGTGACGATTCATGTTAGCCAAAACCCAAAATCAATTTGGGACTAAGACTTTATTGTTGTTGTTGTTGTTGTTGACAGTGTAAGTAATCCTTCTCCCTTATTCTTCTGGAAGGAACTTATAAGACTCATAAAATAGATAAAGTACTCAACATTGTAGCAGCCGCTGGTCAGACAAAAGACTGATGTTTTGGTCCTGAAGAATCTATAGTTATTTCTTGAAATAATTCATCAAAGACTGAAAAAAAGGGGGACCCACAAAAATTAAACCACTAAGGAGAAGAAAACCCAAAGCACAAATTAAAACTACAAAGGACCTCATATGTTTAAGGCTAAAGAGAAACACACATCTCTCTTCAACAGAGAAGCCAAATACAACAAAGAAAGACAATTGTCTGACCAATCAATATACCAGATTATCCATAAAACATCAAAGATCGCCAACAAAATTTATGCCTTTAAGGCTCTTACAGAACCTCCATAATAAAATAAGAGATTATTCTAGCATACGTAGTAGTAGGCTACAGATGAGATGCCATATCATAATGCAAGATCAAGTGATTCTCCCCATCACTATTATTAAAAATCATGCAAGAGATGATAAGCATGAGACTACAAAATGTCAGGGATATAAAGCAAAGAGTTCTATTTAGATGTGATAAGCATGAGACCTATACAAGCATTACCATTTACCACACAGCCCAATCAGTTTCAAGGTAGCTAGTCACTACAAGAATGCAATACTTCTCCCAATATGTTCCCCATAACTATCCTATATCCTAGAAAAAGGGAAACTATCCATGTCTGATACACTTCAGGAGAAGATGCTATGATCTATGATTCTCAGAGTTATAATATTGCTATTCCAGAATAACTGCGATGAAACTTTGCACCAAAAAGAATTTTCTTTTGGTTTTAAAAGATAAACATGATAACAACCCCCCCCCCCCAAAAAAAAAAAAAAAAAAAAAAAAAAAAAAAAAAAAAAAAACAACTTTTTGTTTGCGCTTTGCACAACGCTTTCAGCCTTTATTTGATCCTCCAAATGAGAATAGAAATAGGAATTAAAACATAGAAGTCAGTCTTCTAAAGGTTGGATACAGAGAAAAAAGCACCTCATTGATATAGCTTCTGAAATGGTTTATGATGAAGTAAAGCACCAATTAAGGTGTAATAAATAAGTGGTACGGCTGTACAAGATTCTCCCCAATTCCCAAAGTGCAACACCGTAACAAGACATGACTACAAAAAAGCTGTATAGCAATATAGCTAAAGAGGAGGATGCAAGACCATCTGATAAATCTTGCTACATTTTTGCTACATTCGCTACATTCCCGTGTGGTTAAGGTTACAGATGAAAGCTACTCATGGACGAAATTATGAGATTACCGTTATCATCATCTGTATAAGAGAGGTATGCAACACTTATGGGCTTAATTCAATTTATCAAGGAATACTTGGTCACAAGTTCAAATCCAAACATCTGCTTTTGGTGGAGTTGTGTTTTCCCTTCACAAGTTAGAATGTTAGATAAACAAAGCAAGCAGCAGCAACTTCTTTGGATTAGCATGATGTGAATAAAATGAAAATAAGGTAACAACTAGATTAACACAATTGATTATGGAAGTTACATCAGTCAATTCGTGTTTTATACAATTACTTACAGCAGTTATTTATTTTGGTTTCAATGTGGAGTAAGAGTCATAAGGTGTGTTTCTTGGATTTATAAAGCCAAGTTGGCTGATTATTTCCGTTATCCAATGCAAGAAATTGTTCAGCCTTAGAGATATCTCATAAATTTACAACAAAAGTTCTAATGATATAATCTAAACATGTGATTCCTCAAAACCAATTTTTCCATTTGCAGGTTGGTATCTCCCCTAATCATCTTCTCTTTCCAATTTCTACACTTGTTTTCCTTCTTAGACAACATCTCAATATAATAAGCATAATGTAAGCAACAAATATATGCCAACTACCTTAACAAAATTGACAAGCAAGAAGACCAAACAAATAATTGACATAGAATAACTAGCTTAGTAATTAATTCAAAATCCAAGTTATTAACACCCCAAATAATCAAGCAGACAAAACATAATATTTCAGGTTAACCAGTTTTAAAATCTAAAGTGAAAGATAACACAAACACAAAAATATCAGGGAAAACTATACTCTCCTCATCTTTATTTTCCGTTCAAATTATAAAATTAGTCCACTTTCAAGAGATCCTATCAATCACTATGAGGATGGTACAGCCCACTCATGATTGGAAAATTTCAACATTTATAATAGTTACTATAGGCTATAGCCATAATGTCTCAATACTGCCAAACTACCAAAAGCCAATCCTCCATTTTCACCAGGTTTGCAAATCAACTTCTATCTCAAGTTCTGAACAGCTGATCCTTTGAAAGCTTCCCCAACCTAGACCAAGGAACCTTTAATAACTTGATATACCATCAAACATAGGAATGTACTACTGGATCTACTTGCTTCAAACCACAAGCCACCTACCTAAGTACTAAGTCAACCAAAAATCAGAACCAAAAACCACAATGTGTAGACACAGTTTCTTAATCCACCTTTAAAACTAAACAAATTAAGATGAAGCTTCCATCAATGAAATTTATTCAGTTTTAAAGTTATCTAAGGAACGCTGGCAGCATTCAATCTTTCTCCATGAAACATTATGACATGAGGACAACTGAAAATGAACTTCCATCCTAGAGAAGTCTACTCCAAATGCATTCAGAATAAGAGTGTCCTGGTTTTCAGGAAAATCATTCACTTATTTTACTAAAACCTGAGGTTTCAAAATAATAGATAATTGCTGCTTCCATTCCAACTGGGGAAAAGATTCTAAGGTTTAAATATCTGTGTCTTTGTTCTTTAAGACGGGGCTAATTCTCATAAAGAAACCTATAAGAATTCTTCAACCACATCCTTTATACTTAAAAGTCCCTAATCTTTTTTTGTGAATATTTAACAACTCTAGGCTTTTTGCAGGTTTATGTTGAATAAGGTAATTCCTAAATTAGCAAGAACAAAATGGATTGAGAAATATTTTTCTGAAGGCGTTGAATTTAAAAAAATGGCACGATTAAAATTTGCACTAATTCTATCATTGCTGCTTTCCAACCAAACGGCAGACTCACAATAGCTTTGCATATGTGTATGAAAACTGTAATTAAGGAATTAAATGAAGGTCATCCCATTACGTAGAACATGTCAATCCTCAATTTTTTTTCTTCTTAAAATCACATAAACAGCGATTATGGAATTAAAATTACTGTATAAGTCAATTAGCCATCATTGATTGTACAGGGTACTTTGTAATTAAAACCACTATATAAATTGATTTTCATGAAATTCACATTATGGACTCAAATTATATGAAGAATGTTCAAACACACTTAGAAATAAGAAATGTATGATGATAAGAACCATAATTTTTGAAAAAAAATTTATATTGTGATGGCTGCAAAAACCAGTGAGATGCCACTTCTTTGACTCCCTAAACATTATCATGATTGCAACCACAACAACAATGAATTACATTGGCTAATAAACTTAGTTGTAATAGAAACCGTGCACTCTAAACATTGTGTACAATTCCCCTTCCTGAAACTTAATTTTAACATTTTTCATAAGTTTGAAGTCAAACACTACTCCACAGATTAACTGTAAATAGATTTTGAAAATATCTCAAGCTTTAGAGTCTAATATTATGCATAGTATGTATCTATTCTTAAGTATTCCTTTCACAACACACACAGACACACTGCGGGTTTTTAAATTTTAAGCTTTTCTGGATGAGGTCTACCTGGTGATCCATTAAAAGCTTCATAGTGTCAGCATAAGTCTTACAAAACCATTCTTAAGAACAATCTCTCGCTCTAACTTTAATTCCAAATTGGAAATACAAAACAGTTATCCTGATCATTCAAACATGTACAGGGTTCTGTAGCCATTATTACATTTATACATAGTATAAGATTGGTATGCCTATATAAAACTTACTAATTCACTACAAGATAATTTCCATTAATCTGATTTCAGACCAAAATTCACAGTGCGATGAGAAACTAAATAACTAAAGCCATTCTCAGACATATAAGAAAGTAATATTGAGAAAAACATTACATACAAAATATATGAACTAAAACAAGTTAAATGAGAAAATTATACCTTGGTACAATCAGCAACAGCCTTCTTGTACTCTCCAACTTCCTTGTAGCATGAAGCCCTACAAGTCAAGACCTCCATAGTACCAGAAGCCTCACCAGCTTTCTCTAGAAGAATTTCAGCCCAAGAAAGCCACTTAATGGCATCAGCAAACTGCCCCTGTTTATAGTTATCCAGACCTTTAGACTTTGCAGTAGAAGCTGAAACACCAACAGGAGGTGGCGGAAGACCTTCAATCTCAGTAGTACTGCTCCCATCATGTCCTCCATCATAATCTGATGCAAAACCCCAATCATCCCCACCTGAAAACTCTTGTCCACCAGGAGCACTATCTGGTGCTGCAGCACCACCGCTAAAACCGGAAGTGACTGATGGTGAAAAAAACATGTCAAACGAATTACCACCACTAGATTGTACAGGTGCAGGATTCTTCTGAGGGGCAAAACTATCCATTTGTGGAATTGAACCTGAATTAGATCCCCAGGAGTTGCTGTTTCCAGACGGGAATGTAGAAGTACTTGATTTCGACGCATTTTGGAAATCCCCAAAACCAAAATCATCTGTAGAGGTAGAAGCAGTAGCTTTGGAAGACAAATTAACACTACCACCACCCATCGGCTTCGATGAAAAATCAACCAAAGAGCCAAATGGGTCTTTATTCGAGTTCGTTCCCATTCCAATCCCACCACCCCCACCACCTACACCCCTTACCGAAGCACCACCAATACCCGAGCTTTTGTTCACACCAGTATTCCCATAAACACTATTACCACTATTGGTTGCACCTCCAAAACTTCCAAAGCCCTGGGAAGAAGTACCCAAACCAGCACCACCAACACCACCACCACCATTCTTCCCCACACTACCATTATTCGTTTTTGGCAACGAATCCGCCATACCCCCCATCGAAAACGAGCTCTTAACAGGAGCAGCACTCTTCAAAGGAACATTACTACTACTTTTGTTGTGCCCCAAGGCAGCACCCACCAAATCTCCAAACAAATTAGGATTCTTATTCACAACCCCAATGTTAACACTCTGACCAGTGGCGGCAGGTGCAGGAGTGTTCCAGCTCTTCCCAAATATATCCCCTACCATTGAACTTGGACCACCCAACTCGGACCGAGTAACCCCGGTGTTACTCGGCGCAGGTTGATGAGTCCATGAAGGCTTTCCAGGCTGCCATGACGGCATTGTGGTTCCGGGTTTCGATTGCGTAAACGAAGAATTTGCAGATGACATATATGAATAAGATGAATTGGGTTTGTTTTTCTGATCATTTAGTGATTTAGGACGATTTGATCCAATACCCAGATCGAAATCAAAGTTGTTCATACCATTCTTTCCATAATTTGAATTCATTATTGCGTATTGTTTGATCAGTAATAAATTGTTTGACAACAAAATTGAGCTACAGAATTGTTGAAGAATCAAATCAAATGCAAGATTGTAAAAGTGAAATTGAAAATGTACCTGAGATGATGAAGGATTGAACAAGATCTGAAGTTGATGTGATGTATTAACAGGAGGAGATCATGAATTGGGAGATGGTCGGAGGAAGAAGATTCGGAAGGATGAGAGAGAATTAATTTGACAGATGTAGCCTGTTTATACACACACCCAAAGGTCGCGGATGCAACATATGTCTAATATAAATTCTCGATTAAGGTGAACCTCGAGTATACTAAAACTTCCTCCGTTATAATTATGTGTAACATTTACTAAAAAGGGATGTTTCACATTATGTGCAACAAAATAAAAATTTTCTTTTGTGGTAATTTTTCAGTGAAATGACAATTCTGCCCTCACTTAACTCTCAATAATTTAACTTAAACTTTGTAATCAAATTTTATTAAATCATAACACAACTTATTAACATTAATCATTGCCACCAAAATTAAATCATTCCCAACTACCCAAAACGAAATCATTCATCAACAACACATTCATTCCACATCAAACCCTAACCCTTTTCCCCAAATTTTTCAGAAATTCTTCATCCTCTCTCATCTCGCCGTTTTCTTTCAAGTGTTCATCTTCTCCACCATTTCTCACTCTTCACGAATTCCTTTTACACTCTGCAATCCTCTCTCATCTCGTCGTGCTTCTTCCCCTTTTTTGCCCAGATTGAAAATTTCTTCCCAAAAAAATGGCAGATTTGACCCCTATGTACGATGCTATTTTCGAGAGTGAAGATGACCATGAAACAAAGCTCCTAGGTAAACTTTTGCGATCATTGGAGGATAAATCTACCTCACCAAAGCGGTTCAACGAATCAGAGGAAGCTACGAAAGTGTTGTCCGAAAAATCTTACAAAACTCAAGGTACGGTCCTTAAATCAATGGAGGAGGTCGAAACTAATTTCATGAGTGCTGCTGAATATCGTGCTTGGATGAAGACTCTACCTAAGCCAAAACCTCAACCTAAGAAAAGGGGGAGGATTTCAATTAAAGCAAAGAGGAGATTTTGGGGAAAAAGGGCCAAAATTTCTGATGCAAGTGAAGGTTCCATTGTCGATGAAAAACTAGATCAGAAACCGAATGTTATATCCCGTATTTTTATACGTATTTTATTTAAAGTATGTATTTTATAAAGTATTTAAATAGTTGTAATTATTTTAATTAAAGTATTTTAATTAATATTATTATAAAAGGAAAGTTTATTTAATTATTTTAATTATAAAATTTGGGGTTTTATTTTAAGAAAGTTTAATTTTAACAAGTTTTATTCGGGAAGGAATTAGGAAAATCTAAAAGAGGAAAGTTTAGGGAAGAGGGTTAGTAGAGAAGGGGTATAAATATCTCACTTGTGAGGCAAATAAACTTTACCCAGAGTGGAGAAAACCCAAGGTAAACTTCTCTCTCTCCTCCTTATTTTTCTTTCTTTTTTTTTCTTTTCCCCTTTCCCTTTCTTTTTTTTCGGCTTGCTCTTCCCCCCCCCCTCCACCGCTGCCAGCCGCCGGCAGGCGATGGTCGCCGCTGCCAGCAGGCGTCAGCCGCCGGCAACAGGCGTCAGCCACCGCTGCCAGCAGCTGGTGGCTGCCGGTTTTTCTTCCCCTTTTTCCCCCTTTTTCGAACTATATAAAAAAAAATTTAATCTTTCCTATTTTAATTTAATCTATGCCTAGATCTAATTGTAATTTATGAGTTTTGGGATTTAATTTTGATGTTTGATTATAGTAATTATTGTTTTGGGTGTTTTTAGTCCCTCGGGAGAGTTACAGCTCGAAGATTGGTCCGGTGCGGTCTGTACCTGCAAAACAACGGAAACTCCTGTTGGTTGGAGTTCCGCCTCCGACGATCAAGTTAGAACGTGTAGGAGAGTAAAAAGTGCGGAAAAAGATAAAGGTGAGATCTTTACAGATCCCGAGATCAGGTGCTTTCTCTGATGTGAGAGAAATGCAGGTGATGTAATAAATGATTGAATCAACTTGTCCCCATAATGGGGAATCTCTCCCTATTTATAGGGTCATGGGAAAATGTGCCCTTATTCTAGGTCATGTGACCTAGATTTGGTGGGCTATGACGAGTTATGGGGAATTGGGCCTGAAAGCCGCCATTCCTTGATGTGACAGTGGAGTCCACGGGTCAATTTTCGGTTGGCCCTTCGTAGACCAACTATTGGGCGGACAAGTGTCCTAGTGTTGGGCGGACACGTGTCGTATTCTCAGGCCGCCACGTGGCAGGGTAATTTTACCCAAAACATTTGCCCTTGTCACAGAGGTGACGTGGCGTGCCACGGGGCATCTGTGACACATGTCAGCATCTCATTTGGTGAAGTAAAGTTACTGTTCACCCTCTGGGGTATTACCGAGGCAAGTCGGAATTTACCCCTTTATAAAAGAAAATTTCACCCTCATTTTCACGCATCTTGCGTTGAAATTTGAGAGAGTTTCTAGAGAATTTTCACAAAAAATTGTGTACTCTGCCGCTTGCTACTGTCCGACTGCACCAACCGGCTCATTCTCAAGTCAACCGTACCTTTCTCAAGGTAACCGTCTGACTCTCTTCTGTTTAAACTTTTAAAATCCCCCACTATGAGTGGCTCAAGGACCCGACCTATTTGGCCGCCTGTGGCCTGAGCCTAGAGAAAGGAAGAGGTGGGTAGACGGATGGGGGTCATATCATGCATACTTTAATTATAGCAAGAAAAATTTTAATGTTGTTTTCTAACCACCCATCCGGCCTTTTTGCAGAAGAAGCAATGTCTCAGCTTACCCCTAACAAGAAGCCAAGCGGCTCCGCCTCCGCCTACCGCCAGATGATGAACAAAAAGAACCAGATCTTCAAGCGGGAGCAGCTTGAACATGTAAGTCTTCTCTTCATCCGGCCTTTTCTCATTGACTTTAATCATAATTTTCACTAACTTTGTGA
This sequence comes from Chenopodium quinoa, assembly GCF_001683475.1. Classification (NCBI taxonomy): domain Eukaryota; kingdom Viridiplantae; phylum Streptophyta; class Magnoliopsida; order Caryophyllales; family Amaranthaceae; genus Chenopodium; species Chenopodium quinoa. The sequence goes on along the minus strand of NW_018743955.1, from coordinate 754,145 downwards.
ATTTTTTGTACAGGAGGGCTCAGTGAAGCCTCATGTGGTCCCTGGGGTTAATCTCAAGCCCCCAAGCGGACTGCAAAGGAGGCGGCTCCGACGCCTGCTAAAAGCTCCCAGAAGACGGTGGCTCACAAGACATCCGCCAGCAACTCCGAGTCTCATCCCTCCACCGACGGTAAATCGCCGGCTGCTCTTTCTGCCCTCAAGCAGGCGTCCGAATCCAAGGATTCAAAGGATTCGTCGCTTGCTGGAGCAGGCTCCCCAGACAAGCGCCGAGGCAAGCAGGTCTAGGACCTGGTTGTCATTTCAGGTACTTGACTTTTCTTTCTCTTTTCTTTTTTTTTTTTTTTTTTTTTTTTTTTTTTTTTTTTTGCCAAGTATAGCTTGTCATGCGGCCTTATCATGCGACCTTTTTCTTTGTCGGATGTATGTTGAGTAACACCCAAAATTATTCGAACCATTAGCCGGATGTATGTTTAGTATCAACCAAAATTATTCGAATCCTTAACCGGATGTATGTTTAGTAACACCCAGTCTTATTTTCTCATTTCATGTCAGATGTATGTTAAGTAACACCCAAACTTATTCGAATCTTTAGCCGGATGTATGTTTAATAACACCCAACTTGATTCTTGATATGCAGAAGCCCCCTCCCAAGCTCCAGACCTTAGAGAAATTGCTAAGGAGATGCTCCGTCGAGGAGTCACTGCTGAGCAACGGGACTCCATCCGGGGGGTTGGCAGCATGAACCTTGATGCCATACTTACTCTTCTCGCTGAGGTAAGGACTTAAAATATTTCAACTTAAAATTTCATTCGGACCGTTTGTTTTGCTAACGACTCTTTTCTTTTGTCCGGATGCAGGCTATGCTGCGAGTGAATGGCCTTAAAAAGCCATTCAACAAGAAGACCAAGGAGGTAAGAGCTGCCAACCTTCGAGCCGCCTCCAATCTTAACAGAACGCAATATGATGTAAACAAGAATGAGTTGCTAACTCGGGATATCCTGTATTCCAGGCGGCTACCAACTTGCAGGTTAAGAAAGAGTTGGAGGCGGCTCAGCAGAAGGTGGTGGAGCTTAAGGGAGAGCTTGAAGAAAAAACTTGCCAACCAGGAGGAGCAGCTCAGATCCAAGTTTGAGAAGCGCGTCGAAGATGAAAATTGCCGGCTCATTGAGGAGAATGAGGCCGACTGTGCCACTCGAATGAAGATGGCATGGAAGGCTCTCTTTCCTAACGACGATTACTCCATCTGGGAGTATCGTTATGAGTAGGCGACCGACGCCTTGGATCAGGAGCAGACGGAGGCTCTAGCGGAGGAGCAGGCGGAGGAGGGAGCCTTGGAGGGGGAGCACCAGGACCAGGCGGAGGATCAAACTATCAATCATCCCGCCAATGAGCAGGAAGGGGTGGATGATAATGGAGAGCAGTCGGGCCCTGGTGCTAATTAAGCTGATTCTGGATTTTCTCTACAGCCGTATAGCCATGTTAATGCATTTCCGGCCTGTGTGCCGAGTAACTCTTGTTTCTTTACCGACCGTGGGGTCGGGTTACTTAACAATTTTTTTTATATCTCCAGTTGTTTAGCTGTTTAAACAATATTTTAGCTGACCATGGGGTCAGCTTTTAAGTAATGATGAATCATCCGGCCGTTAGGTCGGTTGCTGTTTATACTTTGCGTTTAAATTTTGCATATTTTTCATTTGAATTTGGGCTTGGTAGGTATGGCATACCGGATGTTTATGACGTACCGGATGCTTTGCCCCTGGACGGCTGTGTGCTTGGGTTTACAGGTTGGTTGATGGACTGGAAATTGGTGATACCAAAGGAGGGTATGAGTAATTTCTAAGTCAATCAATCACTAAGGTGATTGACCCAAGCCAAGCACACAGTCGTCCATATGATCAGACGGTGTTGAATGCAGGCGGTCTTTCGACCTTGATGTCATAGTTGAATGACTAGTCATGCTACATATATTACAAGTGCATGAGTTAGAATATAAAATTTTATTACTCCGCCTGCTATTCTTTTATTACGATAGCAGACGGACTTGTATTTTCCAGGCAGCCTCAAGTGCCTTCAACAGGTTTCAGTTATCCTACTAGGGCCAATTTTAGAATCGATCCGTCTGTGTAGGTTGATAACCATAACTTTTTCTAATTATACTTAGCATGTTTGCCTCATTTAGGGAGACTGTATAATTTCTAGGAGTAACCTGAGTTAAAACTTTAGTCAATTGCCGGGTGATACAATGATCATCCGGTTTCATAAGACTGATTCGTTTTTCAAGTTATTATGGTCAGGTGGCTATGAGTTGGTCAATCAGACCGTTCAATCTTTGCCGTCTGTATGTGATGGTAGAGCAAACAATAGAATGCTCTCTGCAACGATAACAGCCGGAGGGGCGTCGCCGGACGCCATGTTTCACATTGGAGCAGGCGAATTTATAAAAGGTCCAACCATCCAGCTTAGAGCCTCATGCCCCATTTGGAGGGCGGTTGTATAGCCACTAAGCCTTTTTGTGCTTAGTTTGATCTCTGGCCATTGGCCTCTTTTTCAGATCTATATCGATCAAACGGGTCTATCTGTGTTTTAAGCAGATAAATTACATAGAAGGGCGCATGTATGTTAAGTAAACAACATGATAAAATAAAAGCATAACTTGAAAACACAAAGCTACTTTTTTCATTCATAGGCTTACTATTTACAAAAAATTTACAATGCTTAGAAGTAGTACTTTTTGAGATTGTCTACATTCCAAGTTCTGGGCATCCGCCTACCGTCTGGGGTTTCCAGGCGGTAGGTGTCGTCTCTCACTTCTTCATAGATCCGGTAGGGACCTTCCCAATTGGGAGTTAACTTTCCAAGTTCATTCGCCCTACCGGTTGCCTCCATTTTTCGTAACACAAGATCATCCACTTTAAAAGGGCACTTGTGCACTTTCTTGTTGTAGGCTCTGGTCATTCTCAGACGGTATATCTCATGGCGCAGGGCAGCATTGCCCCTGCGTTCTGGGAGGGAGTCCAATGCAAGCCGCATGGCCTCTCAATTTGCCTCTTCATCATATAACATGATTCTTAGAGTAGGCTCATAGCGCTCAATGGGCAAGACAGCCTCAGCACCATAAACTATGAGAAATGGGGTTTCACCGGTTGCCCCCTTTGCAGTGGTCCGGATGGCCCATAGGACATGGATTAATTCCTCTGCCCATAAGCCACCGGCTCTTTCAATTTTCTTCTTTATGTCGTCTGAGATGAGTTTGTTGAAGGCTTCAACTTGGCCGTTTGCTTGAGGTCGGCCGACTGAAGCAAAGTAGCTAAAGATTCCCTGATCTCCCAACCAAGTTGTGAGTTGAGGGGTTTCAAACTGAGGGCCATTATTAAACACCATAGACATAGGTACCCCAAACCGGGTGATGATGTTCTTCCAAATGAAAGAGATGACATCCTTTGTCTTGATGTTCTTGACCGCCTCTGCCTCCACCCACTTGGTGAAGTAATCCACAGCCACCAGAATGTAGCGTTTTCCGCCTGGAGCAGGCGTATAAGGACCAAGGATGTCCATGCCCCATTTAGCAAACGGGACCTGGCTGTGGATTGCCGTCAGATCAATAGCCGGACGATGGATCATTTTGCCAAACCTTTGACACTTGTCACATTTTTTAACCATTTCCATGGCATCTGACTCAGAAGATGGCCAGAAGTAATGTCTTCTGGCTCTGACAGCCAAAGACCTGCCACCTATATGAGAGGTACAGAACCCCGCATGTAGGTCTTCGAGAATCTCCTTCCCCTTCTCTGGGGTAACACACTTCAACAGAGGCTTAAGGAAACCTGCCTTGAAGAGTTCTCCGTTTCTCATCTCGAAGGTTGTAGCTCGCTTTTTCAGGATGGCCACCTCCTGAGGTGAATCCGGAAGCGTTCCATCAGTTAGGTAAGCCCGGATTCCATCCATCCAGGTGGAACTTCGGTCAAGAATTCCAATGGGCTCTTCATGTATACTTCTTTTTTCTAGAACTTCCCAAAAGACTGACCGAGGTGTGTCACAGCAGGCGAAGGATGCTAACTTAGACAATGCATCCGCCTGATTGTTGTCTGATCTGGGAACTTAACTAAAGTGGAATTCTTCAAGTGTCCCAGCCTCCTCTTTGACCGCCTGAAGGTATTTGATCATAGCCGGATGAGTTGCTTCAAAGATACCGTCATACTGGCTAACAACCAATTGCGAATCAGAGTAGGCGTCAATTTTTGTTGCCTCAGCCGCTTTACACATACGGATGCCGGCTAGTAGGGCCTCATACTCCGCCTCATTGTTTGAGGCCTAAAACTTAAATCGTAGTGCATATTCAAATTTATCTCCTTCAGGAGACTCATAGATGACGCCTGCACCACAACCATTTTTTGTAGAGCTCCCGTCTACACACACTTTCCAAACCGTATTGGGATTATCCGGGGGAACCGGACGTGTCATTTCAACAATGAAGTCGGCAAACGCCTGACCCTTCACTGCCTTCCTTGGTTCGTAAGTGATTTCAAGACTTTGCATTTCAATAGCCCATTTTACGTTCTACCGGATGACTCCAAGGTTGACATTGGCCGCTTGAGAGGTTGATCTGTATATATAACAACCGAATGTTCCAAGAAGTAGGGTTTCAATTTCTTAGATGCCATATAAAGAGCAAGGCCAAAATTTTCAACCATGGGGTACCGGAGCTCAGCATTCCTAAGAACATAGCTAACGAAATAGACAGGGAGCTGGATGCCGTCTCTTTCAGCAAGGAGAACGACACTGAGGGCATGATCAGAGACCGCCAGATACATGAATAACATCTCCTTGGGCAAAGGGCTGACTAGCCTTGGCAAAGAGTGCAAGTGTTCTTTCAATTTCTAGAAGGCCGCCTCAGCATCATCCCCCCATTCAAACCTAGTCTTCTTCCTGATATCTTGGAAGAAGTAGAGGCATTTTTCATCTGACCGGCTGAGAAATCTTCCCAAGGCCGCCAGGCAACCAGTTAACTTCTGAACTTCTTTAACAGTGTGGGGCGACTTCATGTCGATTACCGCCTGTATCTTCTCGGGGTTAGCCTCTATTCCCCTTTGATCAATTAAAAATCCGAGAAACTTCCCAGACTCAACACCAAAAACACATTTCTTGGGATTTAACATAACCCTATGCCGCCTGAGTGTGGTGAAGGTTTCTCGGAGATCAGCAAGGTGATCCGCCTGGAGCTTTTATTTGACTATCATATCATCAATGTACGCCTCTACATTCCTTCCAATTTGATTTATGAAAACCGTGTTTATCATTCGTTGGAAAGTAGAAGGCGCATTTTTCAAACCAAACGGCATCACCGTATAACAGAACAACCCCTGATCAGTGACGAAGGCCGTCTTCTCTTGATCTTTCTTCCACAGGGGGATCTGGTGGAAACCTGAGTAGGCATCCATGAAACTCATCAAGGCATGGCCGGCTATAGAGTCAACAAGGCTGTCGATCTTTGGAAGAGGGTAGTTGTCCTTGGGACATGCCTTGTTGAGATCCGTATAGTCAACACACATGCGCCAGGTACCATTAGGATTCTTCATAAGCACAACATTCGCAACCCAATCAGGGAAGTTACATGGCCGAATGAACCCAGCGTCTGACAATTTTTTCACTTCGGCGCCTGCCGCCTGACTTCTCTCCTCGCCGTGGTTTCTCTTCTTCTGCTGGATGGGCTTTCTCTTTGGATCCACGGCGAGTTTGTGGACAGCGAGATCCGGACTGATGTCTGGCATCTCTTCCACTTCAAAGGCAAAGATGTCTTTGAATTCTCTAGCAGAAGGTGTAAGTCTACACCCAACTTAGCATAAGCAGCCGTCCCAACCTTTACAGTTTGGTCGCTCAATATGCTCACCAGCCGGCTGCGGACGGAGCTCATCTGACCGCTCTCCGGTCAGTGATTGCTATTTCTTTTCCTTCTTCACCTCCACCAGCTGGGTCACTTTTCTTTTCTTTCCGGCTGCTTAATTCCTTACTTTACTGTCTTACGATCAATAGGAACTGAACCAACTCTTGCTGAGTTCAACTCGTTTCGTATACTCCACTCGCTCCTTCAAGACCAGTTTGACGAGTTCTGGCTGGGACGAAGGTCTGATCCTAGTCTATCTCAATTCCGTAAGAGCTTCTTGGCATCCTTTACATCGTCAAGGTCTATTGGTTCATGCCCCTGACCATCTAGGGCCACTGTATCTTTGACAGCCGAGAGATAGCACTCCCGGGCCGTCTTCTGATCTCCGTTCAAGGAACCAATGGAGCCATCATCCTTTTCATACTTGATCAGCATGAGTGAAGGGATGATTACCGCCTTGGCTTCGTTGAGGGTGGGCTGACCTAAAATAATGTTATAGGCGGTCAATTCCTCAACAACCAAGAACTTGACGACCAGGTGTCGTCCTTCTCCTTTTTCTCCCAGCCGGATGGGAAGGTCAATTCGGCCGGCTGGGTACACCATTCCACCCCCAAAACCAACCAGGGGGTGGGATACTGGGTGCATGCTGCTGGGCTTGTACTTCAACTTTTGCAAGCACTTAAAGATGATGATGTCTGAGGAGCTGCCGGTGTCTATAAGTATTCGTCCAACCAGGTGGTTAGCGACTTTACATTCAATGACGACCGGATCGTCATGCGGGCGGCGAACCCTGCCCCTGTCCTTCTCAGTAATCAGGACATCAGGGAAGGTGCTGCCAGCAGACACCTGTTCCTCATCAACAACCGAGTCCATCTGCCTCAGATGGCTCTTGGTGCCCCGAATAGTAGGGCCTCCACAGGAGAATCCACCTGCTATAGTGTAGACCGGATCTTTATCAGTGTCCGTGCTACTAGTAGGCTGGACGGTCTTTGACGACTGTCCTGGATTCTTCCCCTTGGACTTGGAGATGTAAGATTCCAACATCCCCTGGTCCGCCAGTCGATCCAACGCCCTTTGAAGACAAAAGCAGTCGTTGGTATCGTGGCCAACTTCTTCATGAAATTGGCAAAATTTATTCTTGTTCCGCTTCTGGGGGGAACTCTTCATAGGGTTCGGCTTCTCAAGGGTTAGCCGATCCTTGATCTCCATGAAAATGGAGTTGCAATCCTTGTTAAACTCGTACTTGGGGACGTACGGTTTAAACTCCTTCTTTTTCTTCCGGGACGGTTGATCTGAGTCATCCACCGCCCAGACTTCCTTTCTCTTCTTGTTCTCTTCCTTCTTTTTGGCCGGCTGGCTAGGCCGACTGTCTTTTGGTTTGTCGGACTTCTTAGGGTCCGACTGATTGGTAGACGAGCAGAGGTCGGTCACTTATATAAAGCTTTCGGCCTCCCTCACTGTCGCCTGCAGGGTGAATGCCCCTTTCCTGACCAGGTAAAACTTAGTTGTTGATTCGTCTTTCAGACCCTTGAAAAAGTCTGTGAAGGCTACGTCGTCAGACAACCCCTGGATTTGAATCCGGGTCAGTTTGAACCGCCTGACGTACAAGCGAAGGCCCTCCTTTTCACCCTGCTTAATGGTACTCAAGTCAAGACTTGTTTTCTTTGTAGGGATGTTCATTGATAAGTTGGAAGCGAACAAGAAGGCTAGCTTCTTAAAGCTATCAATGGATTCGGCTGGCAGATTGCCAAACCATTGCTAGGCAATTCCCTTCAATGTGGCCGGGAAGCAATGGCACCAGGTGGCATCATCCAACCCCTGCAAATACATAAGGTTGGTGTACGCCATGAGGTGGTCTTTTGGGTTGGCAGTACCATCATAGGTACCCACCAACACATTCTTAACCTTGGCAGGTTGAACCGCCTCGGTTATCTCCCTGGTGAACGCAGAAGGTTGTTCACCAAGTCTAAGAAGACGGAGCTGCCAGTCCAGAGGCTGGACGTATGCCGCCTGACCTCCAAAGGGGGCCGGCTGCATGAACTGAAGGTCATACTGACCTTACTGCGCCTGAGACGCATGTGGAGCGCGTCCGATCAGTTGGGGTCCAAGCTGAGCGGACTTGCCTCCAGTTCCACTCTCATGAAAGGATAGAGAGTTCCTTACAGAGGTTTCTTTGAAGCTTTCTAGAAAGCTCGAGGTCGAGGCTGACTTAGACAGCTGCTGATATCTTCTTCGCTCGATGATGTGCCGAGCGTCATCAGATGAATTCTTGCTGGCTTTCGGCTGATCATGCCAGATGTTCCTCTGAGACCCAGTGGGCAGGAGGATCTTAGTCCAGTCAAGTCGTGCGGCTGCCTTCTCCTTTGGATGGGTAGTTGGCTGCCTATCCTTGACTGGCTTCTTCTTTGTAGAAGAGAAAGTCTTTTTAGCTGGTTGGCTCTTGCCAGAACCAACCTTGCTCTTGCTGATCATTTCTTTGAGCTCACCCTTGAAGGAGTTCATGAACTCAAGAGCTCCTCCCGAGTGACTGGGTTTCCCCCCTGCTTTTAGGGGCTTTCCCTTCCGACCTTCCAGGGGGCCGTTTGCTTGGACCTGCCTGGTCGATGTTCCGTTCCAGTTGGTCCCTGGAACGTCTGTACTTAGAGATGAAAGATCCATCTTTGGCTACATACGTCTCCACATCATCATCATCATCAGTTTCATCCTTAGTGACGACCTCTGGCTGAGGCCGGCTAATTGGCTGAGGAATACCAGAGCTTCCCGGTTGAGTAACCGGTTAAGGATTTTCCTGGATTACCGGTTGGATAACCGGCGGTAGATTGGTAGGATCAGGCTGTGGTATAGACTCTTGAACCATCTTGAGGTACTCTTCCCACAGACAGCACCAAATGTTTTGGGTGTTTTTAGTCCCTCGGGAGAGTTACAGCTCGAAGATTGGTCCGGTGCGGTCTGTACCTGCAAAACAACGGAAACTCCTGTTGGTTGGAGTTCCGCCTCCGACGATCAAGTTAGAACGTGTAGGAGAGTAAAAAGTGCGGAAAAAGATAAAGGTGAGATCTTTACAGATCCCGAGATCAGGTGCTTTCTCCGATGTGAGAGAAATGCAGGTGATGTAATAAATAATTGAATCAACTTGTCCCCATAATGGGAAATCTCTCCCTATTTATAGGGTCATGGGAAAATGTGCCCTTATTCTAGGTCATGTGACCTAAATTTGGTGGGCTATGACGAGTTATGGGGAATTGGGCCTGAAAGCCGCCATTCCTTGAAGTGACAGTGGAGTCCACGGGTCAATTTTTGGTTGGCCCTTCGTAGACCAACTATTGGGCGGACAAGTGTCCTAGTGCTGGGCGGACACGTGTCATATTCTCAGGCCGCCACGTGGCAGGGTAATTTTACCCAAAACAATTATGTTAATTAATTTTCAGATTTGGTTTTTAATTAAAAAGCCCCAATTTTTGAAACCCTAGGTTCTTGATTTATGAATTATTGAAAGTATATGATGTATTAATGTTTAGATCTTCAATTAAAGTGTTTTAATGCTAAATTACAACAAGTTTTAATTAAAAATAAAGTGCTGGAATTTTATGTAGAGCACTCAATGTTATGTTTTTGAAGGAAATTTTAATTACCCATTAATTGGGACTTAATTATGGTGTTTTAAACATAATTTCAGCTTACTTTAATTAAGTTATGAGGGGTTTTAAAATAGTATATATTGCTGGAAATTTGTTTAGAGTGGATTTTAATGCTCTAGTATAATTTTAATGTGTAGGAGACTTTGAAGTAAGCAATTTTTACTAGCCGTGGCGATTTTAAGATCGTATTCAAGGTACGTTCGTGTACTTAGCATATTTTAATGATGTAGAATCATGCTAGGCTTGATTTCAATCAATTACAAGTAGTATCATGCTAAGGTTTATGAATTGAATTGCAAATTATTGGTGTTGGTGATTGAATTGTGAAGCATGAATTATTTGTGATGGTTTATGGATTGGAAAATTATATTTTTGGCATGACTATATGGACTACACTTTTAATTATGGCATGTTAGAATGCATGATTAATTAAACTACATGTTTAATTATGTTTGGAATATTGAAAGGGAATTTAATTATGGTTCATATAATTTTTATTGATGCTTTAAGCATGAGGAAGGAGCTATATAAGTGTCTATGTACACGAGGAATAAATTGTATGTTGGTGCCTTTGTGCACTTAAGGTGTTTTTAACACCGAGGGATAGGATTTTGGCGCTTTATGCGTTTAAGGTGTCTTTGACACTAAGGTAGAATTAAAAAAGGTTCAACATTAATTATTATGTGGTCACTAAATATTCAAGAATTAAATTGGCATGTTTGATTGATTCAATAATTATTGTTGATTGATTTATTATGCTTTGAGAGTCATCACCAAATTTAATAAAATGTAACTAACGTAAAGTAAAAGAGATTACGCACCAAAACTCTTGGAACGTATATACCTTGAGTATGAACATATGGGGGGAGTTATGTGACTTTATATTTGATCATAACTTCTAACGGAGTACAGGACGTTGTACATTCCTTTTTATTATTATTACTATGCGCTGGAATTCCGCCACCTATGTGTGGTTTTGTCGCTGGCACGGTTAGCTCCCGTGTCAGTTAACCTCAATTTATTGGGGGAGGTAGAGTTGGAAACCCGTTCGATGCGTAATCAACGCTAAATGAATTATTTATTGTCTAGTTATAGTGTTTTGTTGATTGTTGTGAGTGCTTGAAAACAGGTGCTTGAGGTAAGTGTGTGTGTTGATAGGTGAAAGCATGTTAGTGTGTTTAATTACGCTTATGTACTCAGCTTTGCTGATTGTGTGTGTGTTTTGGCCACGTCTTTATTTGGCCCTATGATGACCCATTTTTAATGGAGAGTAGTAGGGACAAGTAGAGATACACTTTTCAGGTACTGAAGCATGTTCGTGGCGGGGCATGAGTGAAGAGTGAATCATGCTAGTTCTTTTTAGGTTGCAATGTGTTTTGTGTTTGTTTATTTATGATATTTATTTTGTGGACTAATGCAAAGGTTTGGGTTGAAACGGTTTTGAATAAGGGCCTTCAATGGTTCCAAGTTGTAGTTGATTTTACTTGACTTTGTCTGTTGGTTTTAAACTTTACTTTCGTTTGGTTGACTTTTGAGTTGACTTGTTTTAATGGTTTAATTGTTGAGTCTTCCGTTGTGTATCTTTGATAGTTGTCTTAGCCGTTTTCACGGTGGCGGTAATGTCTTAGATATTCCTAAAACGTATTTTCAAAGAGTAAAGTGTGTATTTTAAGGAAAGGAATTTCTAGGGTCTTACAAAGTGGTATCTGGGAGCTTTGGTTGAGATTTTAAATTACCACTAACCCAAAAACGTTTTTTTTTGTTTTCTATGATTTAAACTTGGCCAAGTGCTAATTTAATTATACAATGTTAATTTCATTCCGATTTTATTTTATTTAAAGGAGGGCCGAATTTTTTTTGTTTTTATTTTAATTTTTTTTTACTGTTTTGGTCCATTTTTTTTTTTTAAAGGACACTCGAATTTTTTTTTTTTAAAGTTGACGTGGGGAAAACTAGGTCGTTGGACTAATTCTCCCTAAGCCAAACAAAATTTATAAACACTCAACAAACCTATATACAAGTATAGAGGTAAGTCAAGGGTCGAACCCAAAGGAACGGTAATGTCTAAGTGCTTCCAATTATGCACCTAAGCTAGGTCGAAGACGAAGGAAGAAAGAGGACACTAACAACTACTAAGACAAAGAAACCAAACAAATAAAGTCCTAGGGATTAGGATTCACTAATAATAGCAATGAACATAGCTAATTGGAATAGGAAGTTGACTAAGTCAAGCAATGTGAGGGAAGATCAATTATGCAACCAAAAGAGCATATCAAGCTATTCTCCTAGAGGTCTAACTAGCGTCAACTACGATAAACTCTAGCTAGGAAACATCACAAGACACCTAAATCGTGTAAATGCAAGCCACAAATCAATGGTCCGTATCAATGTGAACTTACAATGCAATCTAGTGCGAATAACTAGTGTGATCAAGCCTAAATCAAACACACACATGCACATAATCAATTAACCAATTTAATCACATCATCAACTCCATAAATTTCCCCAATCTACATCAATCCATTACATAATATAAGTTTCACCATATCCCTAACCAAACAATTACTCTAAAAACATCATCAAATCAACAAACAACTAAAGATATCAACAATCAACAATCTAAGAAGAACAATTACTCTAATCAAATATCAATCATCTAATTCAATTCCAATCAAAATCAAACAATCCAAACATGAATATTAAACAAAACAATAAATGAGATAGAGTTTAGAGATGCTCATTGATAATAGAGAAGATCTCCAATACAATTGTCACCATTGAATCTTCAATCTCTCAATCACCATTAAAATTCCTCACTTTCTCTCTCTAAAATTTACTCCTAAACCTAACCCCTAAATCTAGAGAGAGAAGCTCTCAACTAAGCTAGGATTATGATCTAAATGTAATATGAAAACTTGCTTACAAAAATTGGGTTCCAAAAGGTATATATAGAGGCGCAAATCACCAAAAATCGAGCGAAAAGAACCCACGGCACAACAGGGGATGTGCGCCCGCACCTCCATGGTGTGCCCCGCACCACCATGGTGTGCGCCTGCACAACCCTGGTGTGCGGCCGCACCACCCTCGCGTGCGGCCGCACCTAGCTGGGTTTCTTCGATTCTTCAAAGCTTTGAGAATATGCGATGGGTGCATGACTTATGATGGTGATGAACACTAGAAGTGGAAGTAGCTAAGGCTTAATATTGGTGGGCACACACCCCCTTTGATGGTAGCACCGCATGCGAGCGCAAGAGAAGAGCCAAGACTTGGGACTTCCGCTTCTTTGCATCTTGAGCTTCCCGAATGCCATGACCTTGATCCAAAAGCTTCCTCCACCTTAGTGGATCACCAAAATCAAGACCCGAACCTCGTTCAATACCTACAACCACGAAAATAGAGCAAATAAAGTAGAAAAGGCTAGAAAACCAATGAAATCCACGAAAACAACAAAATAAGAGAGGAAAGGTAAAACTAAGCAACAAAGCATAAAACTAAGCACTTATTAAGCATGAAAGCTATGAAAAGTGGATAAAAAGGACCTAAATGCTCATCAAATGTGTGTCATTTATGACACACATCATCAGTGTCCGAAATTTTTTTTTTAAGGGCGAAAATTTTGGCCCTCTTCCCAATAATTTTGAAATTTTTTTTAGCAGGGTAAAAATATTTTTAGTTTGTTAATTTTGCAGGGAGCAAGGATTGAGGTAAGAATTATGTGTTATAAGCTTTTAGTAACATGTTGGTGAGCTTGGGTAGGAAAGAAAGGGCATATAGGCTAGAATTTAATTTCTTCCCTGTGTGCATAAATTTTATTTCAGGGTGTTCAAGCATGACTAAATGTTTGATGATGAAAGCATGCAATATGTATATTATTTTATGTGATTCTTCAAAATTGTATGATTGAACACCGAACTTAATTTCTTGCGAGAACTGTGGTATTTATTTTATTTCTCTGGGAAGGGAATTCTTTTTTAAGCCTTTTCCTCTACAGGATGCCTAACCTTCCTAGCAAATTTACACAAATGGGATCACTAGTATAGAAAAATGATGAACACCCCTATGACTTTGTAGAAAAGATCAGATACTTTTGTTCCTACATGAGCAATGTCTTACGAGACAAAATTTATGACACCCCTGATCGTATTTTAGCTATGATTGTTCATTGTCTTCCAGATGAGCCTCCCTACATTACTATTAAAGAAAGATTTTCTGACTTTTACCTTCCAGGATACATCCCAAATTATTATAAGTACAAAAACTATTATGGCAGTGATATCCAGATTATGCTTACTTGACTAATTACATCGTAAAAGTGGAAAGAGCTCATTACCAACGTTTAAATCTTCCCTACCCTGACTACTACTACGATAACCCAGTAGGGAACAACCCACCTCCTAATCAACAACCAGAAAGTTCTTCTACTACTTCATCAGGGGGTAATCAAGCAGAAAATGGAGAACAACAAGAGGGAGATAGTTCACTTATGGAGATTTCTGATCCTAATCCACCTCTAACTCCAATTATAATAGACATATCATCAGATGAGGAGGAAGAAGGGGAGTTCATACAAGTAGAATCTGAACCTAAGTCACCTGAACCAATGGAGGATTCAAATGATCATGACTTCGATCCTTCAAGCTACAAACAATCTACTGATAAAAGGGACAATGTTCGAAAGGATTAGATTACTATAATTTCTATTCATTAGGAACTCTTAGTTTATTTAAGCATTTTCATTATTTGCAGTTTAAGTAATAAGTGGTATGCCACAAGGATTCAGTGAACTTATGAACATGCATAAGTGATTAAACTCATTTATATTTCAGTACTCATTCTTTATTTATATCAATAAAAAAATTCCACTTTCTTTCCTTACTACTTTCTATCAATTTAATTCATTACGCTCACAATGAGTAATTCCATTTCCAAATCATTTCAACTTGCATGGCCATCTCAAATCTACAAACCTTACTCCAATTAACTCTAATTCTAGTTTCAAGCTTCGAGGGTTCATGGGAATTATTTTTATTTATTTATGTGATGTTTTATTAAATGTATGGTTGGTTAGCAATCAATAATTAATTGATAAAGCTATGAATTTTGAGAATTTTAGTATTTACGAACTCAAAATTCATTAGCTTCAAATGTATGGTGTAAGTTTTAAGGGTTTTGAACTTAGATGAGTGAATGCCTAAGGAGCTAACCTAAACCATATTTAATTTAGAACCTGATTCTTTTAATTCAGGAGAAGAAAAATGGCAGGAGGAAGCAGTACTAACACTGGTGGAAATGAACTTAGTGAAGTAGTGAGGCAATTAGCAGCAGTTGCCCAACAACTGGCCAGAAACTCAACTGGAAATGGGGATGCTCAGGGGGAGCTTTTTAAGAAAATGGCACAAAGTAAGCCACCAACTTATCAAGGGGAGCCTGACCCTACCATTTTGGAAAACTGGTTGAGAGAGTTTGAAAAGCTATTTGGAGCCGTAGGTTGCCCTGAAAATTCAAAAGTGAGTTGTGCTACTTACTACCTGAGGGGTGAAGCTGACCTTTGGTGGCAACAAAATGAGACTACCATTAGAGCACTACCTGGATTCAATTGGGCTAAGTTCCAAGAAAAGGTGAGAGACAAGTTTTACCCTAGCTTTTTGCAGAAGCAGAAAGCCGAGGAATTCTCGAACCTCAAAATGGAAAAGATGTCAGTTACGGAGTACTATACCAAGTTTATTGAGTTGTCCCGTTTTGCGGAAGAGTATGTTGCTACTGAGAAAGCAAAGGCTAGGAAGTTTGAGAGTGGTTTAACTACTGATTTGCAGTTAAAGCTGTGCGGGCAAGTGTTTGAAACCCTGGATGAAGTATATGGAAGGGCCACACACCTTTACGCATTGGAGGAGAAAAAGAAAAAGGAATTAGCTGAGATAGAAGGAAGAGAGACTAGGAAAGAAGTGGTGCAAGTTTCTGGTAACCAGCAGGGAAACCAGAATGGTTTTAAGAAGCAGAAGTACCACCATAACAATAACTTCCCAAACAATAACAATTTCCAGAGTAATAACCGTCAGGGAGGACGTAAAAACAATGGAGGGGCTAGAAACTATAACCAAGGGAATAACAAGAACGGAAGGAGTTATTTTTGCAAGAGGTGTAGAAATAATCACCCTAGGAGGGATTGTGAAGGCAATTTGTTGCTTGTCGCGCTTGCAACAAACTTGGGCATAGGGAGTATGAGTGTTTCTCTAAGAATGCTAATGGGAACAAACAGAACAACTATAATTCAGGAGGAAACCAGAGGAATTTCCAAGGGAACAACAACAACAATTTTACTGGGAATAAGGGAGTGCAGCAGAGTGGGGTGAAGAATAATAACACCAACAATGAAAACAACCAACAAAAGGGAGGAACTGCAGGGAAACTAAATGTTTTGAGTAGGCATGAGGCGGAGGCCACGAAAGATGTTATCACTGGTACTTTTTCTATTAACTCTATTCCTGTTAAAGTATTGTTTGATTCTGGTGCAACTTTTTCTTTTGTTTCTAAGGGTATTATTGTAAAACTTAAAGACTGTTTGGAAACAGTAGAGACAGTAGATTTACCTATAACCATTCCAACAGGTGGAATAGTGAAATGTACCAAAACCTTTAGAAATGTGCCTTTAGAAATAGAAGGAAAGATATTCCCGTCTGACCTTATTGAGTTTGGGCTGAGGGACTTTGATCTTATTCTGGGAATGGACTGGTTGAGTAAGTATAATGCTGAGATTAGTTGTAGATCACAAAAAGTGAAGATGGTCACAAGTAGTAATGAATCGGTGACTTACTAAATGAATGGTGAAACTAAGTGCCCAAGGTTAATATCAGTGCTAAAGTTAGCAAAGTACATGAAGAAGGGGCATCCAGTATATTTCTGCAGCATCAGAAATATGGACCATGAACAAGTGACGAATCCAGAGGACATAGAAGTAGTGAATGAATACCTAGATGTATTTCTAGAGGAAATCCCTGGAATGCCGCCTAAGAGGGCGATCGACTTTACCATAGATTTAGTTTCCGGAACAGCCCCAATATCCAAGGCACCATATCAAATGGCACCTGCAGAAATGAGTGAGTTAAAGGATCAATTGCAAGATTTACTGGAAAAGGGATACATTAGACCAAGTGCCTCTCCTTAGGGAGCGCCAGTTCTATTTGTGAAAAAGAAGGACGGAAGCATGAGGCTGTACATCGACTACAGGGAGTTAAATAAAGTGACCATAAAGAATAAGTATCCCTTACCAAGAATCGATGATTTGTTTGACCAGCTAAAGGGTGCCACAGTGTTTTCAAAGATTGACTTGAGATCTGGGTATCACCAATTGAGAATTGCCAACGAGGACATTCCTAAAACGGCATTTAGGACAAGATATGGACACTATGAGTTTACAGTTATGCCCTTTGGATTGACGAATGCTCCAGCAATCTTTATGGATCTGATGAATAGGGTGTTTCATCAATTTATGGATAAGTTTGTAGTGGTATTCATAGATGACATATTGGTGTACTCAAAGAGCAAAGAAGAGCATGCAGGACACCTAAGGGCAATCCAGCAAACACTAAGAGAAAACCACCTTTATGCAAAATTCTCTAAGTGTGAGTTTTGGTTGGAAAAGGTAGCTTTCTTAGGACACTTCGTGTCCAAGGACGGAGTAGAGGTATACCCAGCCAAAATAGAAGCTGTTAAGAGTTGGCCTACACCCAAAACAGTATCTGATGTGAGAAGTTTCTTAGGTTTAGCAGGGTATTATAGGCGTTTTGTCAAGGATTTTTCCAAGATTGCTAAACCTATGACTATTATAATGAAGAAGGACAAGAAGTTTGAGTGGGATGATAAGTGTGAACAGGCGTTCCAACTCTTGAAACACAAACTAATTACAGCACCAGTGCTTACACTTCCAGATGATAGTGGACTGTATGATGTATATAGTGATGCATCAAAGAATGGTTTGGGGTGCGTGCTTATGCAAAATGGAAAGGTGATTGCATATGCATCGAGGCAGCTAAAGACACATGAAGTAAACTATCCAACCCATGATTTGGAATTAGCTGCCATCATTTTTGCACTAAAAATCTGGCGCCATTATTTGTATGGAGTGAAATGTAGAATCTACACAGATCATAAGAGCTTAAAATACATTTTCACCCAAAAAGACCTGAACTCTCGTCAAAGGAGATGGCTAGAATATACGATGGATTACGATCTAGACATACAATACCACGAAGGGAAAGCAAATGTGGTTGCGGATGCTCTAAGTCGTAAAAATAGTCATGGATTAAACTCGTTAGTAGTAGCTAATGAGTTATGTAAGGAAATGGCGAAATTGAATTTAGAAGTCGTGGAATGGGGAGTACCAGCAGGTATTCTTGCGAATCTAAGTGTCTAACCAACAATATTCGACGAGATACAAGCAAACCAAGAGGGAGACGTGAAGTTGGATAGAATTCGCGAGAAAATTAAGCAAGGAAAAGCTACAGACTTCAAAGTTCACGAAGATGGGAGTTTGAAATACAAAGGTCGATGGTGCGTACCATAGAAATGTGAGGAAGTGAAGAGAAAGTTGATGGAAGAAGGCCACAACACACCTTACTCAGTACATCCGGGAGGAGACAAGTTATATAAGGATTTGAAGAAGATGTTTTGGTGGCCTAGAATGAAAAATGAGGTTGCTGAGTTTGTGGCAAAGTGTTTAACATGTCAGAAGGTGAAAATAGAGCACAAGAGGCCTCAAGGGACTGTACATCATTGGAAATCCCAGAATGGAAGTGGGATTGCATTTCAATGGATTTTGTGACTTGCCTTCCTAAATCAAAGAGTGGAAATGACACCATTTGGGTAGTGGTGGATAGATTAACAAAATCAGCGGTGTTTATACCAAAGAAGGAAACTTGGAAGATGGAGCAACTTGCGAAATCTTACATCAAACACGTTGTGAGATTACATGGGGTTCCAAAGGATATCGTATCTGATAGAGATTCCAGGTTTCTCTCAAAATTCTGGAAAAGTGTACAAGAAAATTTTGGTACAACACTTAAGATGAGTTCAGTATTTCACCCTGCCACAGATGGGCAAACTGAAAGAACCATTCCAACCTTGGAAGATATGTTGAGAGCCTGTGTTATAGACTTCCAGGGAGGATGGGAGGATAGATTGGATTTAATTGAATTCTCTTATAATAATAGTTACCATACGAGCATTGGAATGGCTCCATTTGAGGCCTTGTATGGGAGAAAGTGTCGTAGTCCAATTTGTTGGAACGACATTAGTGAAACTATGATTCTTGGGCCTCAAATGATTGAAGATACAGTCAAGCAAGTGAGGGAAATTCAAGCTAAAATCCAAGCAGTTCAAGATCGCCAAAAGAGCTATGCAGACTTAAAACGAAGGGAAGAAGAGTTCGAAATTGGCGACAAGGTGTTGTTAAAAGTGTCACCAATGAAAGGGGTGATGAGATTTGGAAATAAAGGAAAACTCAGTCCAAAATACATTGGTCCATATGAAATACTACAAAGAATAGGCAAAGTAGCTTATAGATTAGCCTTACCTATGGAGCTTAGTAAAGTACATGATGTATTTCATGAGTCCCAGTTGAGAAGGTACATCCCTGATAAATCCCATGTGCTACAACCCAAAACCATCGAGTTAGATCAAAGTTTAACATATGAAGAGAGACCTGTCAAGATTCTTGATAGTAAAGTGCGTAGTACACGCAACAAAAACGTTAAGATTGTGAAAGTACTTTGGTCTAACCAAGAATATGAGGAAGCCACTTGGAAGGCAGAGGATGAAATGAAAAAGAAATACCCAGAGTTGTTTCAGGTATGTGGAGTTACGTGGGCGTAACTCGTTTTCTTTAAGGGGGGTAGAATGCGGTAGAATTTCGCGCTTTTTCCCTATATATTTCAGTTATTTTTGTGCTCTTTGCACGAATTTAAAAAAGTATTTTGAGTATTTATGCTCTCAAAGAGACATAAAAGAGTAAAGGATTGACAAAAAGTACAACAATATTATACATAATAAGAAAAAGAGGTTTTAATTTCGTTCCCTTTTTTAAGGGGGGTAGACTGTAATACCCCGTATTTTTATACGTATTTTATTTAAAGTATGTATTTTATAAAGTATTTAAATAGTTGTAATTATTTTAATTATAGTTTTAATTAATATTATTATAAAAGGAAAGTTTATTTAATTATTTTAATTATAAAAGTTGGGGTTTTATTTTAAGAAAGTTTAATTTTAACAAGTTTTATTCGGGAAGGAATTAGGAAAATCTAAAAGAGGAAAGTTTAGGGAAGAGGGTTAGTAGAGAAGGGGTATAAATATCCCACTTGTGAGGCAAATCAACTTTGCCCAGAGTGGAGAAAACCCAAGGTAAACTTCTCTCTCTCTCCTCCTTATTTTTCTTTATTTTTTTTTCTTTTCCCCTTTCCCTTTCTTTTTTTTTTCGGCTTGCTCTTCCCCCCACCCTCCACCGCTGCCAGCCGCCGCTGCCAGCAACTGGTGGCTGCCGGTTTTTCTTCCCCTTTTTCCCCCCTTTTCGAACTATATAAAAAAAAAATTAATCTTTCTTATTTTAATGTAATCTATGCCTAGATCTAATTGTAATTTATGAGTTTTGGGATTTAATTTTGATGTTTGATTATAGTAATTATGTTAATTAATTTTCAGATTTGGTTTTTAATTAAAAAACCCTAATTTTTGAAACCCTAGGTTCTTGATTTATGAATTATTGAAAGTATATGATGTATTAATGTTTAGATCTTCAATTAAAGTGTTTTAAAGCTAAATTACAGCAAGTTTTAATTAAAAATAAAGTGCTGGAATTTTATGTAGAGCACTTAATGTTATGTTTTTGAAGGAAATTTTAATTACCCATTAATTGGGACTTAATTATGGTGTTTTAAACATAATTTCAGCTTACTTTAATTAAGTTATGAGGGGTTTTAAAATAGTATATATTGCTGGAAATTTGTTCAGAGTGGATTTTAATGCTCTATTATAATTTTAATGTGTAGGAGACTTTGAAGTAAGTAATTTTTACTAGCCGTGGCGATTTTAAGATCGTATTCAAGGTACGTTCGCGTACTTAGCATATTTTAATGATGTAGAATCATGCTAGGCTTGATTTCAATCAATTACAAGTAGTATCATGCTAAGGTTTATGATTTGAATTGCGAATTATTGGTGTTGGTGATTAAATTGTGAAGCATGAATTATTTGTGATGGTTTATGGATTGGAAAATTATATTTTTGGCATGACTATATGGACTACACTTTTAATTATGGCATGTTAGAATGCATGATTAATTAAACTACATGTTTAATTATGTTTGGAATATTGAAAGGGAATTTAATTATGGTTCATATAATTTTTATTGATGCTTTAAGCATGAGGAAGGAGCTATATAAGTGTCTATGTACACGAGGAATAAATTGTATGTTGGTGCCTTTGTGCACTTAAGGTGTTTTTAACACCGAGGGATAGGATTTTGGCACTTTATGCGTTTAAGGTGTCTTTGACACTGAGGTAGAATTAAAAAAGGTTCAACATTAATTATTATGTGGTCACTAAATATTCAAGAATTAAATTGGCATGTTTGATTGATTCAATAATTATTGTTGATTGATTTATTATGCTTTGAGAGTCATCACCAAATTTAATAAAATGTAACTAACGTAAAGTAAAAGAGATTACGCACCAAAACTCTTGGAACGTATATACCTTGAGTATGAACATATGGGGGGAGTTATGTGACTTTATATTTGATCATAACTTCTAACGGAGTACAGGACGCTGTACATTCCTTTTTATTATTATTACTATGCGCTGGAATTCCGCCACCTACGTGTGGTTTTGTCGCTGGCACGGTTAGCTCCCGTGTCAGTTAACCTCAATTTATTGGGGGAGGTAGAGTTGGAAACCCGTTCGATGCGTAATCAACGCTAAATGAATTATTTATTGTCTAGTTATAGTGTTTTGTTGATTGTTGTGAGTGCTTGAAAACAGGTGCTTGAGGTAAGTGTGTGTGTTGATAGGTGAAAGCATGTTAGTGTGTTTAATTACGCTTATGTACTCAGCTTTGCTGATTGTGTGTGTGTTTTTTCCACGTCTTTATTTGGCCCTATGATGACCCATTTTTAATGGAGAGTAGTAGGGACAAGTAGAGATACACTTTTCAGGTACTGAAGCATGTTCGTGGCAGGGCATGAGTGAAGAGTGAATCATGCTAGTTCTTTTTAGGTTGCAATGTGTTTTGTGTTTGTTTATTTATGATATTTATTTTGTGGACTAATGCAAAGGTTTGGGTTGAAACGGTTTTGAATAAGGGCCTTCAATGGTTCCAAGTTGTAGTTGATTTTACTTGACTTTGTCTGTTGGTTTTAAACTTTACTTTCGTTTGATTGACTTTTGAGTTGACTTGTTTTAATGGTTTTAATTGTTGAGTCTTCAGCTGTGTATCTTTGATAGTTGCCTTAGCCGTTTTCACGGTGGCGGTATTGTCTTAGATATTCCTAAAACGTATTTTCAAAGAGTAAAGAGTGTATTTTAAGGAAAGGAATTTCTAGGGTGTTACACCGAAGGAGGAAGAGTACTATGGCTACACCGTGTCCAACCCTCCATCCAAGATGATTTTTCCTTCTGAAGAGGCCAAACATGGGTCCAAGAGGATCAGATGTGGGGTAGTCATTGAGGAGGACAAATTAGATGAAATTACCTTGCATTTTTAAAGGATCTTGACTGCAAATTTCATCCTTCCAACTAAATGTGCAGCGTAACGAGTTCTAAACCTTACTTTCGTTTCCAATTTTCAGTGATTATGTTGCCTATATATGCTTGAGTCCCATGCTATTGCCTAATGTTGTTGTTGTTGTTGTTGTTAATTTTGCTCGTTGCCTATATTTGGTTGAGTGATTATGAAGTTGTTGTTGTTAATTTTGGGGAGTTAGAAAGAAAGAAAATGTTCAGTGATGGTATGTGATGCATGTAATTGCATTTGTGATGTTATTGATTACATTTATGATTGCATATTTGATTGTAGTTCAGTCTGGCAGAAAATGTTTGAAGTTTACTCAATTAAGACTAAGCATCAAATAGTCAGTATTGCTTCTGTTTATATCTATTCCAGATCTTGGAAGAATCCCTTGTTTAGGTTGGTTGCTTGTTATGTTGTTGGTTTCCTGTTGTTTTTGGTACCATAATGTTATTGGTTGCATTATGTTGTTGTTTTTGGTACCTAGATGTTGTTGGTTGCCTGATGTTGTTGTTGTTGTTGGTACCATAATTATGTTGGTCGCCTGATGTTGTTGTTGTTGGTACCCTACTGTTGTTGGTTGGCTGTTATTGGTTGCCTTATTTGTTATTGGTTACCTTATTTGTTGGTGGTTGTGTTTTGAGTCCCTAGTTATATGAAGGGTTTGCTAATAGGTGAATGATAAATTTATGTGTGTTTTGGGCTGTGATCTCAATGATCCTTGTTGAGAGATCACTATGGCTGCATCATGTTCCACTAGTGTTGAGTGTTTTTTAATCCTTTGTATAGAGTCCCCTCCCCCCCCCCCCCCATGTCATGTAGGTTTGCGTTGTGTGGTCCAAATGATGAAGGGACTCACATGATCAACATACACCATTATGGATTTGCTCTATCAATGTTGTATGACATTGGTATTGAGGTAACCATAGTTGGTTTGTATGTGGTGATTAAACTGTAATCCTTCTGATGGAATTGTTAACATATCATTTTTTTTAAGCATCAATTTCAAACACACAATGCAATAACGTTAGCAACTCAATAGTTGTCATTCATTGATTCATTCTTTTCAAGTGATACATCATAGTTGCCTTACAAAAGGGACCTATTCTAACTGCCAGAGTTACATGACTACAATGATACACAAATTAAACAAGGACGTAAAAAAAAAATGTAACTAGTCAAAATTTACACATAACCACGAATGTGTGAGTCCCTTACATATGGTTATGTGTGGTAGTCTGATTATAGGCCCTTAATCCAAAAACTTTCTCTGAACCAAACATACACAACCTTGCACCTAATTGCGCCGGTGGTGTGTGCACGGTGGTGGTGGTTCGTGGTGGTGGCCAGTTGTCCGCAAAGGTGGTGATCGTGGTTTTCCTCATTAACACGACCAATCCAGTATTGGTGGACGACTCATTCGAATCCCGTGGACTACGTAGAGGAGCAATACTTGGGACCCTATTATCTCCCTAATCGTTAGTCAATCACTTGTGGAAATCACGCGTCAAAGGTATGTATTATGTGATTCTTTATGTGTTATGCTTGTAGATCCTGTATAGGTGCAAACGAGTATGATTCGTGAAATTTCGCATTATAGTACCTATAAACTCCTACAGTGGTGTCAGTTAGCCTCCTGCATTTACGCATATTGATCATAAATTCTTTTATGTCCACAAATTTTAATCAATTAAGAGGAAGAATTATCTAATTATGGCTCAATTATTATTTTAAATGGAGATTTAAAGTTTTAGATTTGTTTAAATGTGATTTGTACTGCTCAATTTTTCCTAGGAAAACCCTAAGCCCTAATTATTTTTGAAAATTTGATGTATTATGAATGCTAATGATTTTTGAATTTTTAGTATTTAATTTATATAATTTGATTTATTTTAGTTATTCATACATAAAAGTTGTGTGTGATTAATTAATTCATGTAAGGGGGCGTTTGGTTTGCGGATTATAGGTATAAGGTATGAGTTTAGAATGACCAAAACCCATACCATATGTTTGGTTGTCAAAAATATGATTTTTAAACCCATACCTCAAACCCATGAGGTATGGGGTTTGGAAACCTTGGGTGGGAGGTGGGTTTGGCTCATTCCATTCTCTTAGGTATCAAATACATGAAATTAAGGGATGATATTTCATTCTAGAATTGAACCAAACACATGGTATTAAGTATCAAGTTCCAACCCGATACCACCTTAACCCTATTCCTGATTCCAAACTTATACCACTGTGCAAACCAAACGCCCCTAAAAGGGTTTTATGTGAATCATATATTAAATTGTATGGAAAAGCCCCAAATTAATTAAAATAGAGATTTTGGTTTAATTTTATTTTAATTAGGCATAAAAGTGTTTATGTTTAATTAATTACTAAATTAATTTTGTAAAAGTTATGAAATTGATTTAACTAAAAAAAAAATCAAGAATTGAGTGTGAGCAGCCACGGCTGGGTGGCAAAACCACCTGCTGGTGGGCCACAGTGGCTGCTCCGGTGGTCAGGGACGGAGGGCAGCAGGGTGGCGGAACAGAGGGAGGGTAGTGGCTGAAATATACTACTGCTACTCTACTTGCTGGCTGTCGTGGCTAGGCACTCTGCCTGGTTGCGCGGCTGGCTGTGGCTGCGGCTGGGCTCCGGCCTGGGTGCGGCAGGAGTTGTGTGGCTGGGCGTAGTGCTCAGTCACGGCAGTGGCGGAGCCAGGATTTTCAACTTGGGGGACAAAATGCTTAACTTACGAAAAAGCTTAACAAAAAAAAAAAAACAAAAATTGTCGAAGATCGGGTTGTTTAGTTGCCTTTGATTTGGTACATTACTATTACTTGAACCACCCATTTCCATACTATTTTCTTGACTTTGAGGGGAGCTAAATGAAGGTGAGTTATTGGACTCATTTTCATTGGACTCATTTTCATTGAGTTTCGTTCTTTTAAACAAGAATTGTCGAAGATCGGGTTGTTTAGTTGCCTTTGATTTGTTTGAATTTGGTGAATCGTTTGACATTTCCTAATTAAATCGAAAATTATATATCAATTTCCACAAGACCACAATCCACATCATTACATAATAACAAAACCTAAGAGGCTAAGATTTTAAATTTCTAATTCAACTACACATTTCAATAATTTACAATAATTAATAAATTTAAATTCACATTTCACAAAAACAACCAAAAACTCTAACAGGGGAAACAATCAAACAAATATAAATCAATAATCATTTATCAATTCAAATTATTCAATAATCAATACCCACGATTCCATAAGCAGCTCTCCATTTCTACCCCTTATTTCAATCTCATCATATTATTATAGCTAAGAAATCAAATATACTTTCTTCATTTTAATACTCAGAAAAATTAATCAAACAAGTAAAATCAGCAACATTTTAAAACCAAAACTAAGACAATCAACTTATATAATATAAACACAGTAATTGAATGCTCATCATCAATGACTAAAACCCACAAAAAATAACCATCATTGAAACTCTTAATCAAACCAAACACATTAATAATCACCCATATTGTTCATATTAAGAAGAAAAAAAAAACCAATCTTTAAACCCAACATTAATCAGATCAATCAATACAGAAACCAACAGAGAATTCTAAAACAAACCCAGAAACCAAATTAGCAAAGACAAGAAGGGTTACCTTCAAATTATTGAAATTCCTGATTAAGACTGAATTGGATTATAAAAAAGCCGGCAATATGAAGCTAAATAGAATAAAAAGGAGATTAACCCAGAAATCAAAAATTAAATTTCAGCTGGAGTGACAAGGCCACAAATGACAAATTCACAATAAAAATATAAACAATTAAACATTTAAACAAGTAATAAAAATATGAAATTCAGAATTTCAGATTTACTGTAAATTTAAACAATTAAACATTTAAACAACAAAACAAGTAATCAATTATTCAATTAATCATACATTCATTGATTCATACCTCCATTGAAATGCATATGACGAACAGACGAAGTGTCGATCGAAGTCACGCTGTCACGCTGTCACGAAGACACGAAGTCACGATTCACGAAGGACGAAGGCTCAAGGGCTGAAGGGCGGCTGTTGAACCTCGTCACTGCTGCGAACTGCCGGCGAACGGTGGACGAACAGACGGCTAGGCGAACAGACGAAGTCACGAACACACGAAGTCACGAAGGAGGAAGGACGAAGGCTCAAGGGCGGCTGTTGAACCTCGTCACTGCTGCGAAGTGCGAACTGCCGGCGAACGGACGAAGACTGCCGGCGAAGTGGCGAACGGACGAAGGCGAGGGCGATTGGGCGAATCGAAGAGAGAGAAATTGAAAATTGAAAAACTTAGGGTTTGGCTTTCAGGCTTTGGCTGGCTGGAAAATGTCGCAACGCAACTTGTAATTGCATTTTTTTTTTTTTTTTTTTTTTTTTTTTAAAATTTTTTTTTTTTAATTTTTTTTTTTGAAAATGGGGGGACAAGTGTCCCCACTCGTCCCCTTCTAGCTCCGCCCCTGAGTCACGGAGAGCAGCTCAGGAGTTTTGCCGAGGGTAGTGGCTTGATGACGCAATCGTTGCACGTTTAGCTACTGCACTGCTAGGTTGCATGGCTAGGCTTAAGGCCTAGTTGCGCTAGCTGGCCTCTACAGTGGCTGGGCACCTCACCTGGCTGCTGCGGTGGTCCGACTTCAGCCTGGCTACTGCAGTGGCTGAAACGTGGCTGGCAGTAAGCCAAGCTAGTTTTCCAATAATTTCAAAAAAAAAAATGTTTTATTAAAAGTATTTATTGTATTTTAATTTTAGATAAAATATGATTTTATCTTAGATAATTTTTAAAAGGTTAAAAGATAATTTCAAAATTTGTTTTGATCTTTGAAATTTTTATGGATTATTGAGCAAGATTTCAAAAGGATAAAGTTTGGCTTGGTAATGTGATTATCCATAATTAGTTAGGTAATTGATTTAAATTTTGTGATTGGCTGGTAATTAGGATATAGTTTTCTAATTTTGTTAGGATAATCTTTAAGGATAAATATGATTTATTTTTTTAAGATTAATATAAGATTTGACTCTATCTCATGGCTTATTTAAAATATATGATATTTTCTTGATAGTCATGAATAATATATGATATTATCTAATCACAGTAATTAAAATATGAGATATTTAGGTGTCGTGTTTCCTTAATTATGAACATTCGATGTTGTAGTTTAGGAGAGCATGATGAGTGATTTATTATGTGGCAATTTTATAATATATGATATTTATGTTGTTATAGAATGACTAGTATGGCCCAGTAGATTGCTAAATAAGATCTGCGCATCGTGATGTATTTTTGTAATCTAAGTACGGTCTACGTACCGATAAAGTATTTTGTAATTTTATTTTATTTTTTTAAGTAGTATATAGAATAGAGTCGAATTACATGTTGTAGTTAATCCAAGAAGCCCAAAAGGGAAGGCCCAAAGGAGCTAGGTGGATGAGATCCATGATGATTCAAGTGGTAGCATTTACTTTATTAGTTTTTTTAGGATTAGGGTCATGCTATGTCTTGTTTATGCATTCAGTATTTTATGCATGCTAGTTTAATTTATGTTGATGATGACGCGCTAGAGTTCACTTAATTAATCATAACATAATAAATTTGATCTCGGTAATATTGAGAATGCTTTTCCAATTAGATACCTAACAAGTCTTCGATTGTGAGTGATGGGTCGGCCTCAACATAGTGTCACTTGTTATCTTGGGTGAGTTAGGGTAGATCAAGTTCTACAAATTTAATTGGTTGTGCCCAACAAGGTTACCTAAAGAGTTTAGAACCTTGAAGCAAAGACTAATAATTAAACATGTGATAGTTAATTATTCAACCAAGAGTTGTAGGAATCGCAATCGGTAAAGAGTTTACTCATCTTGAAAATGTAATGCTTGATGGTAGGGCCTCAGTCTGAAATCAACTATTACACGAATAAAGGGTCTTGGAATCATATAATTCAATCGATCAATATTGAATAAAATGTTTTAAAGTTACCTATTTAATACACTTAAGGTGCTTTAACTTTTATTAAACATAATCAAATTTTGCGTTTACTTTTAAGTAACATGTCTTCTAATTTTATTATTATATATAATCTCCTCAATTGAAAATAAAGTTGAGAAACGTTCTCAAAAAGGTTAAAAGATAATCCATAAACCTGTACCCCAATTTTTCTAAGATGGTTCTAAAAGACAAGTTTTAGAAACTCATGTCAAATGTCTAAGGTTAATTTTATTCAAATTGTTTGAGTAAATTACCAACACATCATCATTATGGAAAGTGTTTTAATGGATATAATGAGATGAGAGGTACAAATCTTCCATAAGACAAGTATAGAAGTCCAATAAAATCCCTTATCTTCAATATGATTGAATATAAGAAAGTGATTGGAAATTTCAATGATCTAAAGTTGATCAAGTGACATAATTCTTCATCAATTTCATATGGAGCTAATTAGCTGAATGAACTCTTATATGAATAATGATAGAATAAACTTAGCAAAATCATGAAAAGTGCTTAAAGAAGTTAAGCAAAGTATCATTTTGAACCTAAGAGAAATGTTCTAAGTGGCTAAAATGGGAAAGGTTTAAGAAAATATGAGGATTGCATTAAAAAGTTATAGGCCAAGAAATGTAAACGAGTTGCTACTTCTCAAACATAGAACTACTTATATGCTAAAAAGTTGTTATGAACAACAAATGTTTCAAATTAAATGGACCAATTCCAATTGATTAGAAACTACCTCATACAGTTGGAAGGTAAAAGAATAAAAATGTTCCAATTTAAGAAATATATTATAGAAATTGATTTAGCATATTACTACTTCTTGGATATATAATGGATCAAATTATGGAGATAATTAAGTTCGTTCTTTTTTTGTCGTCGTATTATCATAGTTAGAGGTAATTACGATCTTTGGGCTAGTAAAATAGCCAAAGCCCAATTGAACGAATCCTATAAGGTCACACAAAGGGCCTAGATTGAGCATTAGAGGAAGAGGCCCATGATGAGTCTTCTCCCTCTAGGTGGCCGGCCATATGGAAGAGTTTGGGTGGATTGGGCTTGCTTCCTAGTCTAGTTATAATATGATTATAAATAGACTAGGTGCCTAGGGTTGAACATAACACTCAGTGATCATAGATCAAACCCTAATTAGCAAACACAAACCAACTCCTCACAAACTCTCTCTCACTCTCGTCCGTCCTCTTTGGTGTGCTCCGGTGGTGTGTGCACAGTGGTGGTGGTTCGTGGTGGTGGCCAGTTGTCCGCAAAGGTGGTGATCGTGGTTTTCCTCCTTCACTCGACCAATCCAGTATTAGTGGACGGCTCATTCGAATCCCGTGGACTAAGTAGAGGAGCAACACTTGGGGCTCTATTATCTCCCTAATCGTCAGTCAATCGCTTGTGGAAATCACGCGTCAAAGGTATGTATTATGTAATTTTTTATGTGTTATGCTTGTAGATCCTGTATAGGTGCAAACGAGTATGATTCGTGATATTCCGCATTATAGTACCTATAAACTCCTACATGTAGACCATACGAAGTAAAATATAGGCAGCAAGGGGGCACATGCAGTGCAAGGCCAGCCACATGGATCGGCTCAAGCTAGCTACTTGTGTTTAAGCTTCGTAGCAGTGAACGGCCAACCATATAGATCATGTTAAGCTTCGTAGTAGTAATACATGTTTAGAATATTTCTTGGCCTTAGAGGTCATTTAGCTCAATTTTCTTAGTAATTGTGCCAATTGATCTGTGATTTCGAAAATAAAACACAACTACTTCCGAAACTATACATAGTCTAGTACGAAGAATGGTGGGTTCGTATATATATATACAGAAATACAAAACACCATGTCACCGGTGGCGTATTTAGGAATTCCAAATCGTGGGTTCGAAATCTTAAAAAAAAAACGATGATCATATATTAATTAAATATTCGATACACAAGTTCAAATTTTGCGACTCAATATCCGCATCATCAATAGGAGACACAACATCTTCTTCTATTGGAGGATTCCTTATTGAACTAGGTGAAGAACAAGGAGAGGACTTTTGCGACTTCCTGGCACGTTTCCAAAGACTCTAAACTCATGGTAAGTTGGTAACAAAAGCTCTACAATCTACAATAATACACAAAATAAACAATTAATTATCTAAACAATCTACTAATTGTTATTTTCAATTTTTAAAGTCTATACTAGTTACAACGTTACTACTTGACTACTTCTATAAATCTATAATTCTATTGCAAAAAATACCCCTTTGTTGCAAATAACCATTAACAGAGGAAGTATTACACATAAAACAAAAATCCCAAGTCCCCATAAACACATTTTTGACGATATAAACTTCTTCTAATTATCAATTAAAAGACCAAGTAAAAATTTAAAATTCTAAGTATCTACAATCAATTTGTCAACAATTCAAGTATTCAACAATATATCAAAACCAATTAAATAAATCAGTAATTAATCTAATTATCACTAAATAAGAAATATTTATATTCTGTTTTTTTAATGTTAGTCCGAAATCTGGGCAGTAGGAATCGAACCACGGACCTTTTGAGGAATTCACTGCTCTAACTTTCAGCTCCCAACCAATGCGCCAAACTTACACAATAGACTACTTGCCTCAAATATTGTTTTAACCTTATTTTTCTATTTTTTTTTAAAAAAATTAAAACTTATAATTTTTTTCCTAAAAATCTGTGGGTTCAATGAACCCCCTTGAACCCCATAGATCCGCCCCTGCATGTCACCATCCAAGTATTTTCATATAACAAACCATCTAAGCTGCCATTGCATACCTAAGTCTTTGGATTGGTTTTGGAAAATTAACTTGGCATGATGATGTGAACAAGTACAATACTCCCTCCGTCCCTAAATAAAAAAGTCTTTTCTCTTTATTATGTGAATAATAAATGCTAGCGAGAGGCTTTGTACTAAGGGACAGAGAGAGTATTTAACTACTGTCTTACACATTCAAATAGAAGGAAAAATTAACAAATATAATCCCAACTATTGTCTTCCTTCTCATTTTAATCCCAACTATAGTTTAACTTAAAATAATCCCAACTATTGGGTGACCCTTCTCAAAATATTCCCCTTTACCTATTACCTCTTCTACCTGTTATTATTATTTTTTTTCATTTTCATTTTCATTTTTATTTTTATTTTATTTCTTTCACCTTTCTCCTACCAGACCTTCATGGTTAATCTTTCCCTTTCTCCATCTTCCCCATTCCACACCATCTCCATAACACCTTTTCCTCTTTTTATTTTTTTTAAGATTACATTTCAAATTAAACTAACAATTACAAACGTTATCACTCTCATAATTTAATTGTTGGGTTCCCTTTGAATTATTACAAGCTTTAATTGGATAATTGTTGGATAAATTAATTTTTGGCTACAATGGTGGTTTCGATTGCTGGATTTGGCTACATTGGTGGTTTCGGTGGCTGGGGTTGGCCACAATGACGGTTTCGGTGGCTGGGGTTGGCTACAATGGTGGTTTCGGTGGCTGGGTTTGGCTACAAGCTTAGAATGGTGGTTTCCGTGGCTGGGTTTGGCCCGAATGGTGGTTTTGGTAGCTGGGGTTTGCTCGAATGGTGGTTTTGGTGGCTGGGTTTGGCTAGAATGGTGGTTTTGGTGGTTGTGGGTGCCTAAGAAAGTGATTTCAATGGCAGAAATGAAGTTGTTGACTTGTTCTAGAGAGGGTGTCAATGTGGGCAGTGATTAAAGAAATAAAAAATGGGGTTTTTGTTTAATTTTTATTATTATTAAAAAGCACTAATCAATACTAGCTTCACATCACTCTTTTTACTTGAACAATAGGTTAACAAATAAGTTAAACTATACTACCTCCGTTTTTTTTTATGTGCAACTTTTGCCATTTTAGTCCGTTCACTATTATGTGCAACTTTCCTTTTTCATTCTATTTTTGGTAAATAAAAACCCTGAAAATTACAAACTTACCCTTACTTAAAAATTCAGATTTTCTTAATGCTATCCTTATCTTATTTTAATCACAATAACTTTTTTATCTAATCTAAAATCATTAACCTAATTGTACCTTCTCCAAGACTACCTCCCCTCAGAAATTCATTCCCAATTTCTTCATCACCTCAGAAATCCCAAATTCCCCCAAATCTGCCATTTTCTCTCTCCTCTCTTCACTTCTCCTTCAATGGCGTCATCGTCGGTGACCTCCATTTTCTCTCTCCTCCTGATCTCCACCATCCTCTCGGTCGTCTCAACCCGCCCCGGCCTCCTTTTCCACCCCTGCAACACCCTCATCGTTTCCACCTACTCCTCTTTCCTCCCTCAAAACCCTAACTCCGACCTCCCCAACAACCCCCATTTCATCGTCGTCTCCGCCGATCTCCGCCCTCTCCACCACCACCATTTCCGCCACCGTCGTTTCCTCCCTCTCATCGACAAAACCCAGAAACACGAATCCAAACCCGAACCCATCAATGAAAGACCCGAATTCTTGAACGAAAACTGGGTCTCTTGAACGACCCTTTTTCGAATGGTAACGCCTGCAAGTTTGTTCACGGCGCCGGCGGTGGTGGGTTCTCGGATACCGGTGATGATTCCGGCCCAATTGTTGCTCCCTATGACCACCGGCTTTCTCTCTTTCATCTTTGATTTTGATTTTCAGGGTTTTGATTTTGATTTTGATTTTCAGGGTTTTGATTTTGATTTTCTGGGTTTCGATTTTCTGGGTTAGAGGTGGGTTTGGGTGGTGGGGTGGTCTGGGTTAGGGTTGGGTCTTGGTGGCGTAGGTGGTGGGGTGGTCTAGGTTAGATGTGGGTCTAGGTGGTGGGGTAGTCTGGGTTAGATGTGGGTCTAGGTGGTCTGGGTTAGATCTGGGTTTTTTGGTTAGGGAGGGGGCTGCCGGAAAAAAGAAGGAAAGACGTGAGGGTGGTGGTGGTTTCGTGGGGTCGGTTGTGGTGGTGGTTTTGTGGGGGTGGTAGTGGTGGTGGTGAAGCCGACAGTGGTGGTGGTGAAGGCGGCGGCGGTGGTGGTTGGTCTTGGTGGTGGCAATGGGTGGTTTGATTAATTATTCAAACATTCTCTCTCCACCTTAATTACATACTCTTATAATATATTAATCACCATTATACTTTCTTAATCTTTGCCCTTCAATCTTTTGCCTCGTGAACCGTTTTATGTGCCAAAGTTGCACATAAAAAAAAACGGAGGTAGTAGTTGGGATTAAAATGAGAAGGAAGGCAATAGTTGGGATTATATTTGTTAATTTTTCCTTTTTAAATATATTAATTATACATTGTAGTGCTAGTACTATTCTAAACCATGTTTTATTTAATTTAGGCCAAATTAGAAAATAACACCTGCAAAAAGACCCGATTTTGTTTATAACACCTTAACATTTCGAAATTTTATTATAACACCTACAAAAATCCCAAAATTTTGGTTTCACCACCCACTAACGGATTTTTGGATGGAACCGTTAGTGGGACCCACTAGGAACACGTGTCACTTGTTTATTGGCTTAAAAATAAAAATTAATAAAAATTAAAAAAAAAAAAAAAAGAAAACCCCTAAACTCTAACCCAGCCACCAGCCCCACCACCGCCGACCGTCACTACACCGCCGGAGACCCCCCACTGTCGTTGGATTCCATTCCTTCTCCGGCGAAACCACCGGCCGTCACCCCCACCAACATCAGCCCCCCCGTAAATCCCCTTCCCCCTTCCTTCTCCCCGAAAAATCACCCCAACCCACCACAACCCTCCACGAAAACCACCTAGCCCCTTCGCCTCTTTCAGACCCACAACCAAACCACCGTCAACAACCGCTACAAGCACCAATCGAAATTTCGCTGGTGGTTCTCCGTCAATTGGTGCTTGGGTGCAGTTTCATCGTATTTTTGGTGCAATTTCGAGATTCATTTGGTGTAATTTCATCGTCTTTCTCCGGCGTGATGTTGGGATCGCAGTTACGCGAATTTTAGGGAGGTTTCTGGACGAAATTCTGGCGTAATTGGTGGGGGTGACGGCCGGTGGTTTCGCCGGAGAAGGAATGGAATCCAACGACAGTGGGGGGTCTCCGGCGGTGTAGTGACGGTCGGCGGTGGTGGGGCTGGTGGCTGGGTTAGAGTTTAGGGTTTTTTTTTTTTTTTAATTTTTATTAATTTTTATTTTTAAGCCAATAAACAACTGACACGTGTCCCTAGTGGGTCCCACTAACGGTTTCCATCCAAAAATCCGTTACTGGGTGGTGAAACCAAAATTTTGGGATTTTTGTAGGTGTTATAATAAAATTTCGAAATGTTAAGGTGTTATAAACAAAATCGGGTCTTTTTGCAGGTGTTATTTTCTAATTTGGCCTTTAATTTATTGGCTTAAAAAAAAATCAAATTCCCTTACTTAACAAAGGGTGATAACTGATAATTACATACTTCCTCCTTTCTATTTAGTTGACGCGTTTGATTTAGGCACATATATTAAGAAGAGGAGAGAGAGTGAGAGAGTGAAAAGTAAGTGGGGTACCTTGTAAATGCAAGGTAAAAAATTTACCCAAAAAGAAAACGTGTCAACTAAAAAAAAAAACTTCCTAAAAAGGAATACGTGTCAACTAAAAAGAAACGGAGGTAGTATTACTTTTTGCCTGTGCAAAGGTAAAAAACAAACTTACACAATTTTTTATTTGTGACTGGCCAGTGTGGCCAACCATTAGGGGTTACTTAATTAGTGCTTTAAGGGTTATTCGATCAGTATTATAAGGGTTACTTGGTCAGTGTTTGAATAACATAGAAAATTTATAATTAAAAATCCTAGTTCAAACTTATGTATTAAAATGGGCTAAACGAAAAACATACCACTTGAAAAGATCAAATAGTCCCTACGGTGATTTAATATACTTTCTAATAATTCAGGCCAGTATTTTCTGATTTTTCTCCATGAAGCCATGACTTTAACTTGTATCCGGGACATTTGTCGATATTGGCTGCTGCATTGTCTGCGTGTTGTCTGGTGTCCAACTTTGTTGTTGTGTCTGTATTGGTGCTCTACCCACATTCTGCACTTTTTCACGGCGCCTATCATACCTTGGACGAGACCTAAGTCTACTATTCTGCTGCCTCTCACTATAATCATATTGTGGCCTTCGGATAACCTTCCCATCAATAAAAAGATCCCCTACAGATCAAAGACAAACACTCTTCAGCTATAAACAGCTATAATGAAATAAAAAAAAATTGCGACAGAAGAATGTTTTGTGATATCATCTCTTGCATTTATTACCCACCTCCATAATCTTTATTTGGCACGTCAAGATAAGAATCAGGCAAGACTCAAAGGACACCAGGTAGGGCTGTCACAAAAAGAACAAACCAAATGTTGATTACTTGACCCAATTAACACACTAACTATAACATCTAATGAAAATAATTGTAATGGGTATGACAGATGAGAGCAATCAAACTCCGATCAAGATACCGCTGGCAAACTACTTGTTAGGAGTGTAGAGCTCATAGATAAAACATAAAAGCAATTTAGCTTACTCGCGACCCAATCCGAGCAAGAAAGAATTTTACAAAACAAAAACACAATTAGGAAATTTCCTCTGATTTGTCAAAGAAAGACACCAAAGACAACATTGAAACCACCGAGGCTCTTTCATAAGCACATCCTGGAACTGGCAGCTCATATCTTGATCTCTTTCGTTACTAAGACTGAAGAAACAAAACTACTACCAAACTTCTGAACAAAATCATATCATTCATTTTCAAATTGCTGTTGTTAAATGCTGTGTATGCAAAGAGGTTTCAAAATCTCACAGCCTAACAGCCATCTGGTATAACGTAACGAATTACAGGATACAGAATAAAAAAGCTTGTTATCCGATTAAGAAATCATGAAATATATTATACATGCTACGGGAATTCTACCCCGTGAATTTGCAATCATATAAAACTAAAATTTGTACAATTATCTAATTATAAACTGTAATTTAAGACATTGCCTTTCAAAACTAAGCAGATCTAATCAACATCAGAGATTAACATATTACAAAGCTGAAAGCTTGCTATACAATTGAGAGATTATATCATAGAAAATTAGAAATCATGAAATGTACTTTACAATTGTCTAATCATAAACATATCTATTATGAGACATTGCCTTGCAAAATTAGACAAATTGAATCAACACATGAAATTTATATAGCTTAAACCCTAAACCCCCAAAACCCGAATTCGATTACCTTTAATTTTGTAAGATAGCTCTTCAGAAATCAAAGCACCAAACCCAGTATACGTCGTAGTCGAAACAGAGTAAATCTTTTTCCTCGCCTCCTCCTCACTGCCCCAAACCAAAAGAACAAAAACACCCATTAATCAAAACCATCAAAAACAGCAATTAAACCAAAAACCCAGAAAAATTAACCAACCTGCCAACAATTTGAGCTAGGGTTTTAACATAAGAGTCAATCATTTCATCATTAGAAGGTTTAGGATCAGTAGGAAACTCCATTACAATCAACCAATGTTCATAATCGCAACCGTCCAATAAGATGGTTTCTTTAGGGGGGCGATTGGTCCAATTTGGAGACGGGTCATTGAGTGGTGAGTAACCCGACCCGGTTGATTTGGGCCGAATTTGAATCGGAGCTGAATTGGGAGAAAGTAAGGGTTGAAAATGGGTTTGAAGGAAGGTGAGGGAGGATCGAGTTTTGGGAGATAGAATTGAAGAAGGTGATGAAGAGTAGCGCAAATATGTTCGAGTCAGGAGAGTTGTAAGGGTTCGACGAGCAGTTGAATACGCCATTTTTAAGCAGGTTTCTGTGTAGTTTGCTTGCTTGCTCTGAGATTTTCTGGACTTCTGTTACTTTGTTTCTTGAGGAGATGATGGGGGCAATGGGAATGTCTCGGCATCTAGGAACTAGATACAAGTATGGCTCTAGCAGGGGCAGCGCTGTCATTTCGCAATTAGTAAGGGTAAAAACGTAAATGACCTGTTTGCACAGGTATCACATGAGGTAAATTCCGTTTTGCCGTTTTCCAACTTTCCAACCTCCCTTTCTCTCTCATCAACTTACTTCTTCATCTTCCAAGAAAGAATTTAAAATACATAACTTCCCTCTCTCTGTAGACTCCTCCTTCTCTCTCTCTCTCACTCAATTTCGCATTGTTCTCACTTCGTTTCTGGGTTTCCGATCGGTAGTAAGTGCTCGTTGTTTGGTGGTTGTTGTTCTGGCATCGGCATTGTTCTCTCGGTAACACATCGGTTCTCTTAGGTCAGGAATTTGGGGAATCCTAGAATTTTAAAACTGTGTACTTTGTGTTTTTTTTTTGCTTAGAAATAATTAAATTTGAATGCATTGTACTGAATTTATTGCTAATTTGGGTTATTCTGTTGTAAGTGTTGTCTTTGTTTGAAGTTACTTCTGGGAATACAAGGAAAATTAAGCGTAATTATGTCTAATTTTCCCATCATTCGAATTTATGTTTTGTACAATTATGAAACAAAGCTTCTTTTATGATGTGCGGAACCCCTGAAATTTGTGTTATTACTATTCAGCGTTGATGTATTTTGGCTGTGTGTCTTAATATTGTAATCCAGACTAGGTTTCATGTTGAAGTAAATAATTGATGTGGGGAAAACCATAAAATTTATTTGAATTGGGTTTTTTGTGCTTCATTTTTTAGAAAGTTCAATAGATTTTTGGTTCAAACCCGAATAATGTTGGTATTTGGAATGTTAACTACTTTTACACTTGTTATATTGTAAAATATTGGTAAAGTGATTATGTGCTAGTCAATCTTTGATGGATATAGGTGAAATTCAAATGATGTGAAATACAGTATCAATTTTTTTGTAAAATTCATATTGTTGGTTTAAAGTGGACTTATGTTGGCATTTGGTAGCATTACAAAACTAACAAACTAAGAAATTAAGTGGAAATAAACCTTTTGTTTTGATTGGTTTGAACATAAATTGTTTATATGCAGAGGGGCAAATGGGATGAAAAAGGGGTGGTGCTTCTCGTCCAGCGGTTGGTAGTAGGGCGTAGTTGGGGGTGAGTAAGTGTGTGTTTTGTGTATTTGTGTTTACAATTAGGGGAATCAACCTGTATACCTACTTACTATGTTTTCTGTTGTAGCTCACAATATTACACAGGATCTTCAAGAAGAAGAAGGTGTAAATGTTGGTGATAAAAGCCAGAAAGCGGTTACTGCTGGTAAAAGAAAATTAACTGCAGAGAAGAACATACCTGATAAAAGCAGTAAAAAGAGGAAAGGACAAGGGGTTGAACCTTCATATCAAGTGACCTACATGAATGAGTTGCTTGCGCAAGGCATTGGGGGGGGGGGGGGGCTGAACAATTAGAAGATTCAGATTGGGGTGCAAGTGAAGATGATACAGATAAAGGAAGTGAAGAAGATGGAGGCGGTAGTGATCAGGATACTGAGGATGAAGAGTTGCAGCATTTGGACCGGAAAATCAATAAGGGCAAGGCTGAAGCGGCCAAGTTGAAGAAGAAAATGGCAAATGCTAGGGAAGCTAAATTGATAAATGTTGTCAGGGCACGGGTGTTGGATCCGCTATAGGCGGTAATATTTTGAAATAGAGTATGAAGCTATTTTTGCATTTCATTCATTTATGTTGTAGTTTAATAGGTTGTTGGTTTGTATGTTTGTATTTGTAGGCAGTTGATAATCGTCCGCTTGGAGTTATTGTAACGGAGAAGGAGAGGGTAGTAGATACCAAATCACATTTTTGTTCGAAGGTGTGTTTTGTCGATATTCAGTAATTGATTTGTGTTATGATAGTGGGAAATGAATGTGTGGTATGACAATTTGTGTTTACTGTTGTGTTGAACAACCTGCAATTATCATATGTCGCGTGGATGCATTTAGCAAGGTTATTGATGGACTAGATCAAACAAGGAAGAAGGCAGTTCAAGAAATGGGGTTTGGGTCACTTCTGAACCTGAAGGTGAATCGATTAGACAGGAAGTTCTGCTACTAGTTGCATACTAGGGTGGATCCTATGAGTAGTGTGTTGTGATTTGAGGATGGTGTTGAGTTGCCTCTAAGTCCCATGTAGTGAAATTGTGTGCTAGGAATTCCGTACACACGCAAGCCTGTTCCTCTGACTTGTGAAAAGTTGGATATAAACATGAACAAAAGAGTTAAGCTGATTGACAAGTGGTTTGGAGTTTTGGATGCACAGGGAGGGACGCACATCTTAATTGGGCGGGTTGTAGATGCGATACAATTAGCTTTAGAAGCAAAGGGGTTATCAGGCGGGCCCTTAGTTGATGATGATGACGTGTTATATTTTAGGACTGCTTTTCTTGTTGTTTTGTTGGGTAT
Source organism: Chenopodium quinoa (assembly GCF_001683475.1). Taxonomy (NCBI): domain Eukaryota; kingdom Viridiplantae; phylum Streptophyta; class Magnoliopsida; order Caryophyllales; family Amaranthaceae; genus Chenopodium; species Chenopodium quinoa. Next base: position 714,480 of record NW_018743955.1, on the reverse strand, counting down.
GGTGTTATGTCCTTCAACTGACGACGGTAATTTGTCGATAGAGATTTTGTCGGCCGTTGCGATAGCTCATGAGGCAGAGCTGTACAATTGGGCATATCAGACAAAGTTTCAGCAGAAGTTTGGGAAGTATGGTTTTGTTGCTGGTTGTGGTGGGTGTATGTTGTTTTTACAGCTATTTTACGTTGACCATTTGAGTTTGACTCCTAATTCATAGGGTGAGATGCCGAGGATTGATGTGTGGACGCAGGAGAGAGTGAGCGGTGTTGTTAAAAAAGACAAGAGGCTATCTGGTGACTATGGAAAGTTGAAGGTAAGCTTAGGCTTGTCATTCGTCTGTATTTATTGATGGTGTTGTTGGTTGTATATTGATGTTTCCTACGGGGAGCGCCATCCTCGCCTTGCGAGGGATAGGAGATTGCCGCAGGAGTTTGCCGGATGCTCAATGGAGGATCTGATTGTTAGAAAGGTATGCGATTTTGGCTGTAGATTATTTTGATAGATATTTCAGTTTTGCATGTGTTTTGAACCTGGTTGAGGTTGTGCAGGTAGTGAAAGCATTAAATCCTCGGTTGGAATCAATCGAGCACTGGCTGGAGACATTGTCCAGGAAAAGGGTGAAAAGTGACAGTGGCAGGGGAAGTCAACCTTTGAAGGGACTGAGTGCAGTTGTAGAGGCTGCATTGATGGCAAAGGGGGCTGATGCAGCACCTTAGAAGAAAAGTGTTCAATGGGTTGACTTGGATTTAGGTAATAGGATCGTGGAAGGTGATCTTATTATGATGGATTTTGAAAATTTATCCTCATAAATGTGGTGCTTCAGAGCATATAGCTGAAGGGGTGTTTGCTGAAGTTGATGCTGGATTGGGTGGTCAGAATGCAGGAGGAGAGAATGCTGGGTTGGGAGGAGACAATGCAGCGAGGCAGCTGGACAATAGTGCTAGGTTGGTAGGAGGAGAGAATGCTGGGTTGGGAGGAGACAATGCAGCGAGGCAGCTAGACAATAGTGTTGGGTTGGTAGGAGGAGAGAATGCTGGGTTAGGAGGAGAGAATGCAGGAGTAGAGAATGCAGGGTTGTTAGGGAATAAGAATCCAGTAGCTGGGGATGGAGAAATTGGAAAGGGGGGGAAGAACGGTGGAGACGATAGTGAAAAAAATGGTGGTGGAGAGGATGCAGAAGATGATGGGGAGAGTATTCCAAGAAAGAAGAATTCTGGAGATGATGATGAAGTTGGGGAACGGAATGCAGCTGATAAGGCTGATGAGGGAAATAGGACTGCTGATGCCGAGAGTCTAGGAGACAAAGGTAATGGGGATAAAGAAGGTGAACCTGTGCAGCAGGGCAAGAAAAAAAAACGAGGAAAGCAGTTCTTTTGGGGGTAAAGGGAATCCAAAGAAGAGGGATAGGGGTAGGACTCGTAGTGCGAGTAAACGACCGCGGAGTGAGGTCATCCTGTCCTAGAAACCTAAGACTTATGGCATTGTGGAGCGGAATGTAAACACGTTGATAAAGAATTGGAAAGTAAGGACTAATGGTGTTAGTGGGTAAGTTTAAGGGTAGTTAGTTGTCCAAAACTATTAAAGATTAAATTACACCCGGTGGGTGTATCAATGTAATGTTTGAATCATTTGTATTGCAGGGGAGTTGCTCTGATCATGTGCGATGGGATGGATGCAACAGTTGGGGATTTCCATGGTGTTTAAAATGTGCGAGAACGTGTGAGCAGCCAATACATTAGGCGGCAGCTAAGCTGTATACCAAACAATGGGCTGCTATGTACACGGGTAGCTGCAGGAGAATTATGTTAGATAATACGTTCTCGGTAATAATGTTGATATATCCGTGTAGTATTGAAACGGTTGTTAAAAGGCAATCATTTAGCTGAAATTGTCCACTGTTTCTTATTTATTGTTTGGGTAGGACCGCTTAATGAGAGAAGTAGAGGCGCCTGACGTTGCAGCAAAGAAGCACGACCAAAGTTTCAATGGCCTGGGTATCAGCGACATTGGAGTGGTGAGTGCTATTTATATATGTGTTTGAATATGATTTTGTGCATTTGTATAAATATGTGTTTGTTGGGGTAGGTCTTTGTACCTAATTTGCAAAAGGACCACTGGTGGTGTGCCGTTTTTGAATTTCAGAATGAGTGCGTATGGTACATTGATACCATGTTCTCTGATCTTATTATGCAACATAGAGAGGTCCTTGAAAAGCTGGTAAGTATAAGATGTATAAGTCACTAATTGATTACAGTTGGTATTGCATATCCGTGATATTATATTCTGAATGTTATGTTTCTATAAGCGCCCGACATCGATGCTATTTTGCAGATTTGTGACAGCAAATGGGAAGGTGAGAAGCTTGTAGACTGGAAAACTGATGTTGTAAAGATCATGGAACTGTATGACAAGTAAAGAACAACCCTTAGTTGCTTGGTTATTTGTATGTGTTTATGTTTTATTTTATTGAATGTTGTTGGTTATGTTTTATGGTGCAGTCAAAGCTGTGGTGTCATCATGCTGTGCAGTATTAAGGAGCGTGCGTACCAGTTTACTTATCGCTTTGGTGTGGTATGTGATCCAAATTTTGGTGGACATATTTTTTGTTGTCTTATTTGTGGATTGATATGCCCTTTAGGAATTCCATTTGTGATGGATTTTTTTTTCCTTATGACAGGGGAGGCTGGATCTTGCTTGAGAAAAATATGTTGTATGATGATCTTCACAATGATGAAAACGAATTAAGACCCACATTTTCGGAGTTTCCAGGGGTCGAGTCGGACTCGGTTTGATTGTGGTTGATGATGAAATTGCTTTTCTTTGGTTGTAGTTTTGTAAACTGTTGGTCTATATGTAGAAGTGGTCTAACTTTGGAGTCGGCTCCATTGTTGAATGTTTTGGAACTAAGTATTTTAGTAAATTCAAGGATTATGGTATCTATATCGTAAATATTGGTATATGTAATTTGAATGGTAAATGTTGGTCTATATTAGCAGCATGTGAGTATGTTACTTGACATAACTGGTTTGGTCTATATTAGCAGAATTATGGTATTTTGTCAATAGTATTTGCTTTTAAAAATAATTGAAATAATTCATTCACCTTTACAACTTTACAACTTTGTATCAAATGTGATATAAATTTTCGCACAGTATTTTGGAACTAAGTAATTTAGTATTTTGCATAGTAAAAATAAAAATTATGTATCAAATACTTAAACGCAAGACTTTACAACTTTGTATCAAATGTGATATAAATTTTCGCTGGACATATAAATTGCACGAGGGTATACGTTAAAAAAACTATACGTTAAAAAAAAAACCTTTGTTGGTATCATAATTCATTGTGGTTTAAAAATTTAACATACTTTTGACAACTTCACACATGACATGTGAAGACATGTTATGCAGCTGTAAATGTGATTAATTGTATATATTAATAAAAAAGTAATTCGTAAAATGAATTACATTTGCAAACATTAATAAATACACACGTTTTCTTGTTGAGTTGTTGTCCTTGTTATATGTGCACCATATAGTTGGTATATTAACTTTTGAAGTTGGTATATTTACGTCTTGTGTTAGGATTTAAGGGAAAGTAATTAAACAGTCACAGCTTCATATTAAGACATTTAATGAAAAGTACAACCATTGAGCTGAAATAAATATATGATGTAGGGAGTTACTCCTTTCATAACACACATATCAAACTGTATTTTCAGCCAAAAACCTCTCATATAACCCTTTTGTTTTTAAAAAAATACTTAGCCAACAATGGATACAACACCCCCAAATGACTTTAACGGCTTTCACGGCGGTAGCCGCACCTCCCGTAAGTCAATGAACGAACAGCGACGGGGCAGACCAGCCCGTCGACTAACGTACGAGGAGAAAGGGAAGGCCAAAGTCGTCGAGGGATGCTCGGCCAAGCTAAAGCTGCATGAAGACCAAGATGATGTAATGGAATTCTTGAAGGATGGAGAACAAAGGGATGTCAAGGACTGGATAAGGGCTCTTGCAGTGGAGAAGCGCTCGGGAGAGATGATGATTCCACAGTTGCTTGCAACCTTAGCAAGGGGTGGAGAGCAAGGCATCCAAGGGCCTCAATTCCACCCCCAACACCCTTTCTTGAAACCACTTAAACTTAATAAGCCACGTAGTTCAGAAAAGAAGCCTTTTGTTTCCTATTTTATCTCCTTGATTGCTTTAAAATGGCTTTTAGTTCAATTTGTGGAAACTTCGCAAAACCCTGAAAAAGTGCATGGCTAAACTGCACTATTACCGTCACTTGATACAGTTCTTCCAACTCTTTAAATCACTAGATGAATGGTGTAAGGATGTCACATCTAGGATCTCGTACGCAATCCTTCACGAAACCGGGTTTTGGGGCTTCTTGTGTTAGGTAGAAAGTTTTCAGGCTCCACCGCAATTCTTGTTGAAGAACATTATGATATAACTTATGAATGGATGAACTCTTCCAAAGAGGACATGTTTGTTCATTTAGGAGAAGATGAAGATGCTTTTTTGATCTTCAAGAATGAGCTGATTAAGTACAATGGGAACGACGCAATGGAGTGTATGGATCTTTTGTTGGCTGACCCCTCCTGCCCTGAAGATTTCCCCCCTGAGCATGTGGTGAAGCTCACCGAAGCAACGGAGCGAGGTCCTTCAGTAGTGCATCACAGTTCGGAGGAAGGGATCAACCGATAGTGATGATTATGGGTGGGCGGAATTTGACTATTTTTATTTGTAGTTGTTTCTGATTTTGTTGTTGTTCTGTTGTTATTGAACTATTTATTTCAATGTTCTGTTGTTGAACTTTTAATTTCCATCTATGTGTTATAATTTGTGTTAATTATATGAAGTGTTTCTCAATATGAGTACTTTCATATTGCTAATATCATATTTGGTCCAGTTACAGATATGTTTTGGGAAATTCAGAAGAACATGTTTGGGAAATATTATGATATCATGAGTAGTAAATGAAAGTAGTATAAGGTTAGTAATGGATGATGGAAAGTTTGAGTTTCCATCAGTATACCAACATTTCTTCACCTTCTACCAACTGAATGTTTTACTACTACAGTAAGTTTTAGCAATTAAATAGAAAAGAAGTAAACAAAGTACCTAAATTAAATACAACACTGAGAAAGTACATATCAAATATAATATAGAGGATTTTCAGGTTTCATTTTTCCAACTACCAACTTCTTCACTTAATGTGACATGACAAGTTTAGTAGATTGGTTTAACTCTATTTAATGTTGGTTTCAAAATTTTCAATGCATATACACACTTAGTATTTTCTCACATATCATAAAATTTATAAATCTTGTGGCAATTGGTAAGTGGAAATTAATAGTAGACGCCATTTCACAGATCGACTAAGGTGGATTCCTAGGTGGTAAGCTTGTTAAATATTTTTACTTACTTATGTCATTACTTAGAAAAGAATTATGATTAATAGGTCTTGTTTTACTTAGATTTCTACAGATACATGTTGTTTGTTTTCAATTGCAATTTTTTTTTCTATGTTAAGTAGTTGATTTAGGAGATTCGATGAGTAGTTCGATGAGTATTACCGAAAAAATGCTTCTACATCAATATGCTACGATTGCAACAAGTGGTATATCTACTCTAGTTCATGGCATAGATGTTCATCCCAATTTCCCATTTTAAACACCATTAAAGCTTTGCAAACCAAGGCACTTCACGAAACATGCATATTGTTTTATGCTCTACCTACTAGATCGGTTCAAAATGGCAATGAGTTTCAATTTTAAAGATTTGAGACTTGCTTTGATTGAGTGCATGAACTACCCAAGTCAGTGTACATTCATGAGGTATTTCTTGTGTTTGTTTAAGGACCTTGGCGAGTGGTATTCCATGTTAGAGCCTATATTTTGGGACTACGTACTAGAAGGAGAGGAATGGGGACTACTCCTTCTAGGGAGGGATTTTTCCTCAAACCCGTGTAATATCCGGGTCACTTTTGAGTGGTTAAATTTCTCAACAGAAGATGTTTGTGCTCTTGTGTTAAAGGAGCCTGAAGAGTACATGGTGTTTAAGAGTAAAATGTTAGTTGAGAATGGATTAGACGAGATGGAACAACTGAAGTTAGTCATTGCTGATCGGTTTAAGTATTGCGACTACCCGACCTGGTATGTGCAACATCTTGAAGAGGCAAAGATGGAGTTCGAGAACAAGAGAAGTTACCCTAATTTTCAATAGCTGTATACTTTCGGACCTTTATGTAATTAAAGGCTCACTTGTTTGCAATTTAAATGTTTTATTTGCCACGTACTTATTAAAACTAGTTATATTAATTAGTCTAAGGCCATGTGCATGATTATTAAAACTACTAATATGTTTCAGGCTTAATTGTTGTAATGATATGAATCAAACTTGCAAGACGGGTTGTCTTTCAATTGAATTCCTCCTTGTTGGAGGGATCCCCTCCGGAATGGTGACAGAAATAAATGGCGAGAATTGGAGTGGGAACACACAATTATGTCTCCATCTTTATCTTGTATGCCAAAAAATGCCTCCCTGGGGTTTATTTGGCTCAGCTGTGTACATACAAGCGGTCAATCCCTTTCCTGTGAAAAGGCTAGCACAAATGGCAAAATTTGACCAAGGTCAATCCCTGGGGTCAAATGGTTATGTCGATGATCCTATGGAAAACATATTCGTGAAACAAATAAGTGACGTTGATGAGCCTTACTTTTCTCTACCACATTTAGAGGAACAAATAAATCGTTCCCTGGATACTTGTAGACATACGAGGGTCGTTGTGTTAGACTCAATAGGAACCTTGTTTAGGCATGGCCATGACAACACATCAAGGGGATACGACAAAAGGGATTCGGCACTAAGAAGTGTGATTACAAGGTTAGGGAATATGACACAAGCTTACAACTTAGCAGTTATAGTTGTGAATGAAGTAGTTGACGTTGACAAATCGGACGGGGAACTGCTACGCACCTACACTTCGGGAAGGGAGGTTAAAGGGGCTATGGCTCATGTAATGAGCCGAAAGATCCCAATTAGACTCTTCATAAGGAAACAACTTCCTATTAACGGTTGTACGAACGTAGTGTTGTGCATTATAAACCATGCGCATGCAAATGTAGCAGGACGATCACATGCTTTCAAAATTACTAGTGCTGGGGTGGAGGACGAATGTGAGGCTTCGGTGTTAATAAATAATGTTACTTGAAATGGACATAATAATATATTAATGTCTTTTTAACTGCATGTAAAAAAATATATTCATATATGAAGGTATTATTATAATATTTTATTGTTATTTAATATCTTGAATTTTTATCACCGGATTTGTATATTTTACATGTACAATTTACTTATTAGTGACAATTGCACTTTAAGTTTTCAAGTGTAAGATAGACCTTTCCAAAACAAAAAAAAAAAATAAAAAAAGAAAAAAAAAACCTGAGATCGTTACTAGAAGACCAACAAATGAATTCTGGTCAAGGCAAAACCCCTTTACATCATTTTTGGGGTTTGTTGTTCATTGTAAATAATTAGAGTGACAAGTAAGTGATAAGTTAGAGAGAGAGGATACATTCATAGACCTTTCAGACCAAAACATTTCAAGTGGAACTTACACCTTTCATACCAAAAATAATAGACCAATAACGCTAACTGAGAGACCAACAAATTGCGTTAATAAACTTAAAACTAATCCGAGAAATTTTATGAACACTCGCACGACTGTTTAATTATTTACATTAGTAAACTTATAATTAACCCGATAAATTTTAATAACTTATATTAGATGGTTAAAACTACCTATTAAAAACATATAAGGTAACGATTTAGATATAAGGTACGATTTCGATAACAAGTTTAAATGTTGTCACGTAAGAACATACTACTAGTGACTAGGATAATATCTATCCTTACTTGTACATTTTTCAAGGTCAGTAGTATAATTTTTGTTTTAATAATTCATCTTCCCCATGTATCTCTGTAATAGTCACATGAAGTGAACTGAATAGACAAGGATTTTCATCGTTTCGTCTCTATATAATCACATATACCACTTCACACTATCACAATCTTCCTCTCCTCTTCTCTCTCATCATCCAAAAAACCTTCTCCTTTTCTCTCTCATCATCCAAGGAAACCCCATGGCCGTCGAATCAATAGGATCAAACGATGTGCCCGTGCTGCCCGAAGACGCGTACCTCAACCCAATCGTCTTATCGGACAACGAGGTGGTCGAGGGTCCACTTGTCGCCGCCGTTGTGAACCCTGCTGTCGCTGCCGCTGCTGCAGAGGTTGATGAGGAGGAGTACGACTCCAAGAGGAAAATCACAGACTCCTCCTCCTCCTCCTCGTCCTCTTCATCCTCCTCATCCTCTTCCTCCTCCGCCTCCTCCTCGTCATGCTCCTTCTCCATTCCTCCTCGTCATCATCCTCCTCCTCCACCTCCTCCTCATCATCCTCCTTCTCCGCCTCCTCCTCCACCTCCTCCTCTGGCGCGAGCAACGAGATGGAGGTTTATGATGAGGAGATTTCCGAGGTTAACGTCAATTGGGCAGCCTCGGGTGACGAGGAAATGTCCGATGCCGAGTGGGAGGTTCCTGATGTGGCTTTTCCTGTAGTGTATGGCTATAAGTTTTATAATTGGTTTTGTTTCCGCATATATCTTTGTTGAATGTTTTAATTTCTATGGGTGTTTTAACTTTGTATTTGCCTTAAATTTGTAATAAGTGTGGTTTTATTTAGTTCGTATTACATGTGGTTGCATTAACTCGAATTTATGTTTATGTCTCGTCTTAATTACTATACGAAATGTTTCTCATTCACTAGGCGAAAATATGAATTAGCCACCGGTTCAAAACCCCCCAATGCCACCGGTTTTGAACCGGTGGTCATTTGGGGGGGGGGTGGCAATAAACCCAAGCAAGGCCATCGGTTCAAAACCGGTGGCAAAAAGGCTTATTGCCACCGGTTAACCGGTGGTAATAATAATTATGGCCACTGGTTAGCCGGTGGCAATTTAAGTGCGCGGTTTTTTTTTGGTGGAAAACTGATTTTTGCCACCGGTTAACCGGTGGAAATAATGGGGATATATATATATATATTGATTTTCCTGCAATAATTCTGCTATAATATTCTGCCATATTATTGCTATAAATTCTGCCATAATATAATTATTATTAATAATTATAATAAGATTATATATATATATTTAGACATTAATAATTATAAACCAAATGCAATACAATAAATAAAGTGTCATATACATAAATACAAACAATACTAACTAGTCAATATTGTAGTCTAAAAGTTAATTAACAAAGTATAAATTCAAAATGATGTGACATTTACAAATCGAAGGTGATGAAAGATGCGAACATGTCTCGAACTTCATTAAGGTCATTGCTTGTTAACGGATCTCCCTTTTGCACCTTGCAAAACTTGGAATATATATAAATTATGTTAGAATTAATTAAATTAGTTAAGTTAAACATGTGTAAATAAATATGTAAAAAATTAAATACTTAGGTCAAAACGGTCTAAAAGAAGGTCTAAGAGACATCTACTTTACCCATTTTCTACATTTTTTAATTAATGAGCTAGTTCTTTCTCATAACATGTCAATTATACTTATTTTAGGTGGATAAGCCTTGAAATCACAGAAAAAGAGCATTTTACTAAGTTTAAGGACGCATTTTCATCCTAAATAGCCTAAATAAGGCCTAAATGACTTCTACTTTGCCCATTTTCTACATTTTTTAACTAATGAGCTAGTTCTTTCTCTTAACATGTCAATTATACTTAGTTTTTGGTGGCTAAGCCTTGAAATCACCTAAAAAGAGCAACTTACTAAGTTTAAGGACGCATTTTCATTCTAAATGGCCTAAATAAGTCCTAAATGACTTCTACTTTGCCCATTTTCTACATTTTTTAACTAATGAGCTAGTTCTTTCTCATAACATGTCAATTATACTTAGTTTTAGATGGCTAAGCCTTGAAATCACATAAAAAGAGAATTTTACTAAGTTTAAGGACGCATTTTCATCCTAAAAAGCCTAAGTAAGGCCTAAATGACTTCTACTTTGCCCATTTTCTACATTTTTTAACTAATGAGCTAGTTCTTTCTCATAACATGTCAATTATACTTAGTTTTTGGTGTCTAAGCTTTGAAATCACCTAAAAAGAGCATTTTACTAAGTTTTAGGACGTATTTTCATCCTTAATGGCCTAAATAAGTCCTAAAAGACTTCTACTTTGCCTATTTTCTACATTTTTTTAACTAATGAGCTAGTTCTTTCTCATAACATGTCAATTATACTTAGTTTTTGATGACTAAGCCTTGAAATCACATAAAAAGAGAATTTTACTACGTTTTAGGTCGTACCTCATCAAGATGTATGGTGTTGGTACAATGAGTCGCTATGTCAAGCATGAATCTCATCACGTATATTCCACAATCAACTCCATTATCTTGTTGTGGGCACTAGGATAGGAACAAATCAAATGAATCAAACATCACATAAAATCCACAATTGTTTTAGCAATGTTTATTAAGATAATCACAATATGATGTGGCATTACCATAGGTGATTTCCATGTAGGACCCTGTGGAGCACGACCATGTATCTTCTTCATAATACTATAGGAAAGTAAATTCAAATTTGATTAGTTTGACTACTAAAAGAGTTAGGTTAAGATAATCAACACTAGGTAGGTGTAGGGAATATTTCAAGCATCATAACCCCAAGCTTGAACCCCACTGTGATCATACACTAAAGTATGGTGGCGTTCCAAAGGGAAGAAAAGAGAGCAAAAAAGTCGCCAACAAGTTTTAGGAACTTGTAAACCCAAAACGATCCAGGAGATCGTCAACTCCATAAGGTCAGGAACCAAATAGGACTCGAGGATGAGGGTACGAATCCAATCTACAAAAGAAAGGACCCGCCCTATAAAATAGGCCTCTACTTTGTTCTGCTCGTATTCATGTGCGCTTTTTGACTAACATGCAAACATTATTTTAACCCTAAACCTGTTTAATATATGTTGGTTGAATATTAATGCACAAACAAAACTATTATTGGCGATCACTTGAATTTAAAATCATATTAGCCTAAATCAAATTATTAATTATCTTATTAAGCGTGATTTCAAGTACAAATTCCCTTTAACAAGCATAAAAGGCGTGATCAAGCAATAACAATAAATAATAAATCAAGCAACATAAATAATCATAATAATAATAATCATGATAATAACAATAAAAATCATGTTAATAATAAAGCTTAAATACAATAGCAAGATCCTAGGCATGATACTAACAAGATTAATAACAAACCCTAGCATGTCACTAAACAATAAAGATCAAAGCTTTTAAAACCTAACATGGTACTAATATGCTATTAGAAAGGAGTAAAGGCACCCTAAACATGATACTAGAAAGCATTAAAAACATCCTAACATGATACTAGGAATTAATGAAATAATAACATGCTTTCTACATTGAAAGAAATAGGGAATAAGCTAGTCTACTTACTTTGAAGCCTCGTACCTCTTTCTAATAACAAAATACACAAGTAAGTAAATTTCAATGAAAATAATAAAGAATTAAATTAGAATCGAAGTAAATAAAGTTTAAACTAGATTTGGACCAAACCCTCAGAAAATATTGAACCTTGCACGTCTAGGGCGAAGGCAATTTCGAACTTGGCTAAGTGATTCTAAATCTTGTGTATGCGAAATTGTGTTTAATAAAAGGCTGGTTTAGAAAGAGAGAGAGAAAGAAAGCATATATTTCTCAAGAGAGAGAATAGAGAGAATCAAGTAATTCTTGATAAGAGTTGATGATTAAAAACGGAGGTCGAGGTCCCTATTTATAAGGAAAATAGTCCGGAAATTGACAGAATTTGATAAGGAATAAAACAACACGTTGTCGCCAGAAATTCACTTTGTCGCGAGGCGACAGGGTCTGTCGCGAGGTGACAAGGTCTGTCGCCAGGCGACAGACTTGTCGTTTGGCGACAACCTAGCTTGCACGCGCTTTCCACGCGGAATCCGATCTTTAACCAAATTTGATCTACGGAATCCGTACAGAAGATAAAACGTATCCTTGAAAATAATAATAATATAATAATAAAATAATAATAATATTTTATTCCAAATAAAAATCGATCTTAAAATAATTATTAAATCTAATAATATTAGAATCTAAAAGAACCTTCTAGAAACTTCTAGAAAGTTATAATTAATCCTAATTATTTTAGAAATAATAATTAACGTTGGGCCCTCCTCTAGATCATTGGGCCGTATGTAAATAATGAACCGGGCCCAATTTAGTATTTTGGCCATAACTTCCTCAATACTCATCGGAATTGGGCTTATAATATATCGTTGGAAAAGTTCTTTTCGAGCCCCATCCAATTACACTATTATTGGACCCTTATTATGGAACAAAACAAACTGGATTGGCTATTTTAAATAAAATAGAGTTGTTTTCAAAAACAGAGAGAAGAGAATTTTTAATAAAACTAAACCGCAACACCTGACTTTTCCACACTTTCACCTAATTTGATCTTGGTTCGACGTGAAAGGCATTCATCACCGGGTTTGGTTTTGGGGAGACACAAATGGGTGTCTATAGAAGCCCCCACTTTGACTGAGTTTGGAGAAACTTAGGTTTCGAAAACAAAAGTCAAAGTATCGATAGGGACGGAGAATGATTCAGAACGTTTGGCAATCCCAAATCATTCTTATAACGCCGATACCTGTAAAACAATGTTAGTTAAACAGATAAAAGAGTTTAAGAAACGCGTATCTTGCACCGTCGAGCACACGTCTCCGTAGTAACCGTTTTGTTGCTGCATTTTATCTTGACGACCTTCTACAAGCTAGAGAATGCCATCTTTGAAGGTAAAATTGCGCCGTCATCTTCAACATCTCTTGGTGACAATCCTCCACAGTATCTCGGGAATATCGTCGAAAATAACTGTACGTCGTTATCTTCAGGGTTGTGGCAGTACGTTGCCACGGCAGTGCGTCGCTGCTATAGACAATCTCTTCTTTATCTTGAGGGACCGTCGAAGGTGACATATCTTGTCATCTTCAGAATTTGTGACATTATCTCGCCACGGCAGTATCTCACCACTAGAAAACTCCCTCTCTACGTTGGGACATCGTCGAAGATTACCCTACGTATTGATCTTTAATATTACTCTTGTACCAATACGTCGGTGCTTCTACTGTTTTGTGAACCATTACGTTGGTGCTTTTATTGCTTATGAACCATTATTTCGGTGCCTTGTTATGAGCCAATATTTAGGCACTTTAAGCTAAGTGAGACGATCTTTTATCAGATTGATCACTTAATGTGATTGCAATCGAGCCGATTACTAAATCATGTCAATTTGCTTAGAGGGGCTAACTGGCGTACCAAGAAACAGCTGTCGCCAGAATTTGCGTCTGTCGCCTCGCGACAAACCTGTCGTTCGGTGACAGAATCGGGTTTTTAAATACCCGTCTTCTTCTTCATTTCGCTGCTGCTCTGCTTCGTTCATTTTCGCAAATTCTTCAAATTGTCCGTTCTTGCTCATTTCCTGGCCCAATTCGCTCAAACTTGTTGCAAATCGAAGCTTTTCTCATATAATTTCCCGATCTATGTAAGTTTTGCTCAAACTCACTCCGATTTTTGATGAATTACATGTTCTTGTTCACGAATTTTTGAAAAATTCGAAACTTGCTTTGCTTAATTTGCTTTTTTGTTGAATTTTATGCCTTGAATTCACTTGATTATGTTTTTATATTGCCTTGGGAGTATTTTGAGACTTATTTGACTCAATTTGGTGAAGAAATTAGCAATTCACCATTGTTAGACCTCTTAAGGTCATGAAGAACAATGTGACTCGTTCTTTGTGTTTTTACAGTCTTTTCTTTGTACAATTTGTCACAATATTTACTATATTATTGCAAGAAATTGTTTGTTTGCTTGAAAATGCTAATTATGCTTAGATTGAATTTTTGCTCTGTTTTAGTACTACGTACTCTGTTTTTTTTTTTTTCTTTTTGCGAACATAGTATCATGCGGCTAGGCGAACCTTAGATACTATAGAGCCTTAAATTTAATTAATTTTGCATAATTTAGCATGGCTAGACGACGTGGTTCCGGTTCTCAATTGTGAGATCCACGCCAGGAGGACGAGCCTGCCAGCGAGAGCGAGGATGCTCCGTCTACGTCCAGACTTGGACTTCTTCCAGAGTGGGACGAGCGCACTCTGTTCCACGCGCCTGTGCATCATTTGTTGGAGCGAGTCCGACGCGGTCTTGAAAACGGGAGGACCCGTAGCCACGGCTTGGGTAACTCCACCATCGGCACGCTCTACGACACCTTCATCAGTAGAGATGAGGGTTTACGACAGCTTTGGGAGACTTGTCGTTTGGCGACGGTCTGACTTGCACGCGCTTTCCACGCGGAATCCGATCTTTAACCAAATTGATCTACAAAATCCGTACAGAAAATAAAACGTATCTTTTAAAAATAATAATATAATAATAAAAATAATAATATTTTATTCCAAATAAAAATCCATCTTAAAATAATTATTAAATCTAATAATATTAGAATTTAAAAGAACCTTCTAGAAACTTCTAGAAAGTTATAATTAATCCTAATAATTTTTAGGAATAATAATTAACATTGGGCCCTCCTCTAGATCATTGGGCCGTATGTAAATAATTAACCGGGCCCAATTTAGTATTTTGGCCATAACTTCCTTAATATTCATCAGAATTGGGCTTATAATATATCGTTGGAAAGGTCTTTTCGAGCCCCATCCAATTACACTATTATTGAACCCTTATTATGGACCAAACTAAACTGGATTGACTATTTTTAATAAATAGAGTTGTTTTCAAAAACAGAGAGAAGAGAATTTTAAATAAAACTAAACCTCAACACTTGACTTTTCCACACTTTCACCTCATTCGATTATGGTTCGACGTGAAATGCATTCATCACTGGGTTTGGTTTTGGGGAGACACAAATGGGTGTCTACAGAAGCCCCCACTTTGACTGAGTTTGGAGAAACTTAGGTTTCGAAAACAAAAGTCAAAGTAGGGATAGGGACGGAGAATGATTCAGAACGTTCTGCGATCCTAAGTCATTCTTGTAACGTCGATACCTGTAAAACAATGTTAGTTAAACAGATAAAAGAGTTAAGAAACGCGTATCTTGCACCGTCGAGCACACGTCTCTGTAGTAACCGATTTTGTTGAATTTTGTTCTGACGACCTTCTACAAGCTAGAGTACGCCATCTTTGAAGGTAACATTGCGGCGTCATCTTAAACATCTCTTGGTGACAATCCTCCACAGTATCTCGGGAACATCGTCGAAAATAACTGTACTTCGTCATCTTCAGGGTTGTGGCAGTACATCGCCACGGCAGTGCGTCGCCGCTATAGAAAATCTCTTCTTTATCTTGAGGGACCGTCGAAGGTGACCGTATCTTGTCATCTTCAAAATTTGTGACATTATTTCGCCACGGCAGTATCTCGCCATTGGACAACTCCTCTCTATGTTGGGATATCGTTGAAGATCACTCTACGTATTGATCTTTAATATTACTTTTGTACCAATACGTCGGTGCTTCTACCTTTTTGTGAACCATTACGTTGGTGCTTCTTATGAACCATTATTTCGGTGCCTTGCTTTGAGCCAATAATTAGGCGCTTTAAGCTAAGTGAGACGATCTTTCATCAGGTCGATCACTTAATGTGATTGTAATCGAGCCGACTACTACATCATGTCAATTTTTCTTAGAGGGGCTAAATGGCGTACCAAGGAACCCAAACTGCTGCACTAGGTCCACATAATCATAATGTGGGCCCAAACATTCTGTCGCCAGCATTTGCGTCTGTCGCCTCGCGACAATCCCGTCGTTTGGCCACAGAATCGGGGTTTTAAAACACCCGTCTTCTTTCTTTCTCATTTCGCTGCTGCTGCTCTGCTTGTGCGTTTTTCACGAAAACTTCAACTCGTTCGTTCTTGCTCGTTTCTCAACCGAATTCGCTCAAACTTGTTGCAAATCGAAGCTTATTTCATCTATTTTCCCGATCTATGTAAGTTTTGCTCAAACTCTACTCGGTTTTTGATGAATTGGCCATTCTTGTTCACGAATTTTCGAAAAAATTCGAATATGTTCATGCTTAATTTGCTTTGTTTGTTGAATTTTATGCCTTGAATTCGTTTGATTATGCTTGTATGTTGCCTTGGGAGTATTTTGAGACTTGTTTGACTCAATTTGGTGAAGAAATGAGCAATTCACCATTGTCGGACCTCGTAAGGATGCGAAGAACAATGTAGCCCGTTCTTCGTATTTTTGCCGTCTTTTCTTGTACAATTTGTCACAATATTTACCATATTATTGCAAGAAATTGTTTGTTTGCTTGAAAATGCTAATTATGCTTAGTTGAATTTTTTCTCTGTTTTAGTACTACGTACTCTGTTTTTTGCGAACATAGTATCATGCGGCTTAGGCGAACCTTAGATACTATAGAGCCTTAAAATTAATTACTTTTACATAATTTAGCATGGCTAAACGACGTGGTTCCGGCTCTCGATCGAGAGACTCGCGCCGAGAGGACGAGCCTGCTAGCGAGGGCGAGGACGTTCCATCTACGTCTAGGCTTGGACTTCTGCCGGATTGGGATGAGCGTACTTTGTTTCACGCACCCGTACATCACTTGTCGGAGCGAGTCCGATGCAGTCTCGCAGGTGGGAGGACCCGTAGCCACGGCTCGGGTAATTCCACCATTAGCATGCTCTACGACACCTTCATCAGCAGAGATGAGGGTTTACGTCGGCTTTGGGAGTCATGTGGGTTGACTCCTCTTCTTCTGGCCACCCAGGCCATGCTTTCATACGACGGGGTAACCTCGTCGTCCAAGCTTTGGTGGAGTTCTTTTGGGACACCACCAACACTTTTCACTTTCCCTGGGGTGAGATGACAATCACTCCAACCAACTTTAGCTTCATCACGGGACTAGAGTTCCAGTCTGCTCCTCTGCCCTTTGATAACGACATCACGGTCTACTCACCGGTCGTTCTGGAGTTGTTGGGTCCGATCGCTATTCGGGCCCAAGCTGAGGCTGAGTCGGGACAGATGAGCTCCCGATGCGTTCGCCGCTGCACACTGGTTGCAGCTTTTGAGGATGATGCCACCACTCGTGAGCAGCGAGTGCGCATCTTTGTGCTGATTTTGTTGTCAGGGACATTTTACCCTGACTGAGGTAGTAGAGTACTTCTTTACTATCTATCCGCTGTTCGCGACCTCCACTTCGTTAGGACATATGACTGGGCCAGCTTGGCTTATGCGGACTTTCTACTAGGCCTGCGACGTTCTTGCCGTCACAGGGCCTTGTCTGGAGAGGTTGCACTTTCCAGCTTCTGGAGGGTCGTAGAGGTACATCTCTTTCCTCTTTTGAGATTTAGCTCTAGATTTAATGTAAACTTTTACTGACCTTCGCCATTCATATAGATCTGGTTCTACGAGTACTTTCCCTCACTTGCGCCTGCAAGACCTTCGCCTCGCGTGTTTCCTGTTGCTGCTAGTTGGGGAGGCCACCGAGGTCCGCCTGAGGTGCTCCGTCTTCGAGAGATGATCTTCTCGGTAGGCTCTCGTAAACACTAATTTTTCTCTTATCATTTTTTTTGTTAGTTTTTCATCTCATATGATTGTTTTGTAGGAGCCTGGCCCAGTCTATCGACCCTGGGCCAACTTCACTATTCCTGTCCTTTCTTCTCCTCGAGCAGAGTTACAAGGAGGATCTGCTACCGTCTATAGCGCCGGCTCCTGTCCTTTCTGAGGAGGCAGCGGTATGTTCTATTTTATTTCATTTGCTTTCTAATAGGTAGCCCCCAAGTGATTTCTAACCTTTTGTCTTTATCAGGCCGGTCCTAGGGAGTTCATTCCCCCAAGGATGTCCATACGCTATCAGGGCATGTACGGGCCGGTCGAAAAGCTGATTCCGCCAGCTCCGGAGGAGGAGGGGTTTGTGGAGCGCTCCATTCCCCGTCACCAGACTCGGGTAAACATACTTGTTCATTTTGTTTTTATGTTTGATTATAAACTGTTACTAACTCAGTTGTTTTGACAGTTTTCTCGCGAGGTGGTGACAGCTATGGCGAGGTGCATAGACGCCTTTCGCTGCCAGCTCGTGAGGTTGCGGAACCGTGCGACCTGTTGTAGCAATGACGCTGAGGAGGTATTACTTCTTGCTTTAGCATCATCTCTTTGTCTTATCTTTACTTATTTTCTAATTTGATTTACTCTTGCAGGGACAACCTATTCCCTCTCCACGCACTCGGTCGAGACCCGAGCCTAGGAGGGAGACTACTAGGTCCGACTCGAGGCGTCGCCGGACTACTTCAGGCGGTCGGGTTGGTCGTTCTGAGGCCGCCCCTATAGAGGACTCAACGTCGTCTCCTGAGGATGCTCCGACTGGGCCAACCAGTCGAGGTGGGATGGGTGGTGGGACATACGAGGTTGGCTCGTCGTCGCAGCAGCCCTTGCAGTCTCAGCCACTATCTATTGGATATCAGAGTGAGCCGGGTTGGGCTGGCCCTGAGTTGCAGTTTCCGCCGGGTGGCGGCTCGGGAGATGGTGAGGGACACACTCCACGGAGTAGGACTTTCTTTGATACTTTCAACATCCCTCATCATTTGCGGCCTCCCGCACCGTAGTTGTACCTGTATTTTTTTTATTTATTTGACTTTGTAGGACTTTGTCTAATTTGTATTTATATGACTCATGTATTAGACACTTTGTATATATGCAATTATTATTTATTAAATATTTTGTCTTTTGCATTTTATTTTTTATTTTATTTTATGTGCGTGTGAGTGTGTGAAAAAATGTGATTTTTGCGCAAAATTTTCGTCATTTTTATTATTAATGGAGGGTACCGAGTTTCTCCCCTAAAAAAGAAAAATTAAAAATAAAATGAAATAAAATATATTTACTAAAAATAAGCCTGAAATTAATTAAGCTTAATTTAAGCAAGAGAGAAAAAATGATAGAGGTGAAACAAAGTGGGTTTATATAAGTCAAATCAAAGTCGAATTTGAGTAAGGAAAACGCGGTTTACAAAGCGTGTGGCTGTCGCTGCTAAAAATATACTGGCGCCGCGTAATCATATTTGTCGCCATGCGACATAGTCTGTCGCCACGCGACAGACGTTGTCACCACGCGACAAACTTGTCGCTTGGCGACAACGTTGATTATCCGAATTCTTTCAGGAATTGAATTCTGACAAGAAAAAACTTATAAATATCCCCCCAGAACTAACGTTTTCTGCATAATCCGAACATATTGATAATTAAATAAATTAACAATTAATCATGTCTCTAATTAAGAAAACCTTTTGTGATTATACACGTGAGTGGTGTTGTTCTTTAACTGCTAAAGAGAGAACAGAACTAGACTTTTTTCACATGGGGGGTATTTATGGTGTAAAAGGGGTAGATCTTGACATAGATTTTATTCATACTGCCTTAGAATATTGGGATACTAGTTCTCACTGTTTTAAATTATTCTATGATGAAATTTGCCCTTTACCGGAAGAATTTGGAGCCATTCTAGGCTTTCGTTCCTTAGATGCGGTAATGCCTAGGGTAAGTGAGTATTATTACAAAGATTATGAGCGTTTCTTTGATCTAAGGGGTACAGATCTAAAAAATATAGTGCATGGTAATACAATTAACTTGAAAGAATTTGCACGTTTTTATTTTGACAAACATTGCTCTGGATTTTCTCATGTTTATGGAAGAAGAGCCTTCCTCTTTTGCATGATTAGCCAATATCTCCTTACTAATGGTAAAGATAACGAAGGCGAAGCGATAATTATATCTGTCCTAGAACAAATTGAGTCAGGGAGAAACCCAATGCCACTAATTGTTGGAGAGACTATGTTGAGTCTAGATGCATTGAAAAAGAACCCAAAAGCACCCCTTCGAGGTTCTCCGATTTTATTACAGGTATAAAAATAATATTCTTAATTACAGAAATTAAAAATATTTACATTGCAATACTAATCAAGTGCATTTTTACAGATATGGCTCATGGAGAGACTAGGATTAATTAGTCCTCCTGATAGTATTGACAAGTACACTCCCAACTGTTTAGTTCGGCAAAAGAAGCGTTTTTCTTTAAAGATGGGCCGCCGTGAGTAGGGCAAGGTGTTTGCCGCTGGTGACTTTACCATAAATTGGGTCGTCCTTTGGTGGAAGATTGAGAAGATGATTGGTTGTAATAACCAACCTTTCTGCCGTCTCCCTAGTTTATCAAAATTAACCTTTTATTATCCTTGTAGAGTTAAGAGACAATACGGGCTCGCACAAACCATCCCTGCGGGAGATCTTCGCCGTCCTTATGAATTCCCTGTTTCGCAAGAAGTTGAGCGCTTTGATAACTATTGGTGTGCTAGGCCCTTATGGGAAGTGATTACCCATAAGGTTCCACCCTCTTTGTCCAATAGTGTGAAGCAATGGCTTGATGGAAGATCTCAGAAAAACCAAGTCAAGGTTGAGAAGACCAATGTGAAGACTCGTCTGGGAGATAAGAAAGCTCCTGCTAATGAGCGTCTAGGTGAAAGAAGTGAGTTTAAGACTCCTATTATGCCTAAAAAGAAGAGCTCTAAAAAAGACAAAGGAAAAAAAAAAGTTGACTCTACAGAAAAGAAAGTTTGGGTGGAGAAGAAGCATGGAGTTTTAGCGGAGGGAGAGACCATCTATACCAAAATAGAATGCAGATCCTCTAATGGGTGCCTCCTAGCAAAGATGATGGATGAAGAAGAAGAAAATTCGGACAAGAATTGGAAAAGAATTAAGAAAGAAAAGGAAGATTAGAGCATTGTTTTTCCTTTGATTTATTAGACAATTTATATTGTTTTAAGTTAATTTCTTTAAGCTTTACTTCATCAATAATGTAATTTTTTATTAATCAATAAAATTTCAGCTTTTTTATTAACTTTACATTTAAAGCAATGAAAACACTTAAAATATTTATTTTCGGAGGATTTCTTCAAGTACGGAAGTCAAAAAAATTTCCAGAATACGCAGAATTTGTCCAGACACTCGCGGAAAATTAGCGCTACTGGTTAAATTTCCGTCACCGGCATCTTCCTTCTGTCGCCTGGCGACAGAGGCTTTTTTCTGGCGCCAGCTCTGTATCTTTGTAGTCATGAATATTTTAACTTTGGGATGCGAGATTTTGGAAGATTAAAGTGGCCGCACCCTTTTTAAGGGTTGCCTACGTATCCTTTGCTTAAGGAATCAGGCCAAACGTAGCTCTCTTGAGTGTTTTACTCAAGTAATTATGGGTAGTTCTTCTTAAGTTGGTCAAGATTTGTCATATTTGAAAACTCATTGCCATCCATGTCGGTTAATTTAGCTGCGCCTCCTGACAGGATTGTTTTGACAATGTATGGTCCGGACCAATTAGGCCTAAACTTGCCTCTTGGGTCCAAAATTTTTTTTTCTTAGTGCTTTTAATACCAAGTCCCCAACCTTGATATTTCTAGTCTTGACCTTTTTATTGAAGTGTCTAGCCATACGAGTTTGATAACATTGGGTATGATGTAGAGCTTCTAGTCGTTTTTCATCAAGTAGAATTAGCTCTTCATACCGTGCTCTAGTCCATTCAACTTCATCGAGTTTACTTTCTAACGCAATGCGTAGAGAAGGTATTTCTAATTCCACGGGTTGTACGACATCCATTCCATATACTAGGTTGAATGGCGTATTCCCTGTTGATGTTCGGATTGACGTGCGATAACCCCACAGTGCAAAATGAAGTTTGTCAGGCTAATCTTTGTAATTCTCGGTCATTTTCTTGATGATAGTTTTTAAGTTCTTATTAGCAGCCTCAACTGCTCCATTTGCTTGAGGTTTATAAGGGGAGGAATGGTGATGTTGAATACCATACTTTTGTAGCAATTCTTCACATTCAGCTTGAAAGTGAGTTCCATTGTCACTTATCATTTCATGTGGGACTCTGTATCGACAGATTATGTTTCCTTCGATAAAGAGTGCTACATGTTTTGCAGTGAGTTTAGCATATGATTGTGCTTCGACCCACTTTGTGAAGTAATCTATTGCGACTAAGATGTATTCATGACCTCATGTCCCGGGAGGTGTAATTTTTCCAATTATGTCAATCCCCCATGTTGAGAAAGGCCATGGTGAAGTGTATGTGTAGAGGAGAGATGGTGGAACATGTTGCAAATTTGCGTAAATTTGGCATTTGGGACATCTTTTTACGTATTGATGACAGTCCCTATTCATGGTAGTCCAATAATACCCTTCTCGCATTATCTTTTGGACTAGCATCTTGCCATTAACATGTGTTCCTCATATTCCTTCATGGATAACTCTCATAGCTCTTTGAGCATCCTTTTTGCCTACACATAATAAAGCTCGACCTTTAGGTACCCTTTTGTGTAACTCATCTCCTATGAGTACAAACTGGGAAGCCAAAAGTCTTAGGGCTCGTTTTTCCCTTTTGTCAGCATGAGGAGGATATTCTCCTTTGGTGACATAGTTAAGTATGTCTGTATACCATGGTTCTTCCTCTTTAACCACTTCATCATCTTCTATAGCTTGAATGTATGCTGGTTTATGCCTCTTCTCTATGGTTAAAGGCATTTGCTCAATTTCCTTAGGAATTCTAACCATAGAGGCTAGTCTTGACAAGGCATCGGTGAATTGATTTTCCTCTCTAGGTAGATAGATGTATTTGATTGATGATTAAAGAGGAGTCTCAGTTTCCTGATATGTTTGGTAAGGAGCTAAGCTTTCGCTCCTAACCTTCCATCTTTTCTATATTTGATTGATGATTAAAGAGGAGCCTCCGAAAATCCGGAGTTTCTTTACACCTAAGGCTAAAGCAATTTCGAGGCCTACCACGCATGCTTCATATTCAGCTGCGTTGTTGGTAACGTCGAAATCTAACTTTATAGAGATGGGAACATGTTCTTCTTTGGGTTATACTAATAGGACTCCTACGCCACATCCCTTTTGGTTCGAGGCTCCATCAAAGTATAAGGTCCATGTATCATCTTCCGTCATCATTAAATCCTCATCTGGAAATTCGTTCTCTTATATTAGCGTTGAATCTTCTATTGGGAAATCTGCTAGAAAATCCGATACCACTGATCCTTTAATTGCCTTTTGAGGCATGAATCTTATATCAAACTGGGCTAAGTTAACTATCCACCTTGAAATGCGCCCATTAAGTGTAGATCTCTCGAATAAGTACTTGAGGGGATCCATTCGTGATACTACATAAACTGTGTGTACAAGCATGTAGTGCCTTAATTTGGTCGTGGCCCACACCAACGCGAGGCACAACTTCTCTAATGGTGTATAGCGTGTCTCATATTCGAGCATCTTTTTACTTAGGTAGTAGATAGCATTTTCTTTATCTTCTACCTCTTGTGTAAGCATAGCTCCCATTGTTTCTTTTGTAACTGTCAAGTATAACCTTAAAGGTATTCCTGGGAGTGCTGGAGCTAATACAGGAGGATTTGCGAGATAGGCTTTGATCTTCTCAAAGGCTTTTTGACACTCATCGTCCCATATGACTGGCACATTCTTCTTGAGTTTTTTGAATATTGGTTCACATATTGTGGTTAGCTTGGATATGAACCTACTTATATATTGCAACCGGCCAATGAACCCCCGAATTTGCTTTTCGGTTTTGGGCGGTGGCATGGACATGATTGCTTTAATCTTGGTTGGGTCCATCTCTATTCCTCTAGAGCTTATGACATATCCCAGGAGTTTTCCGGAGGTTACTCCGAAAGCACATTTGGAGGGGTTCAACCTCATATTGTATTTTCTTAACCTTTCGAAGAATTTTCTTAGGGCTATTTGGTGTCCTGGACGGTCCCTAGATTTTACAATCATGTCATCCATATAGACCTCCACTTCTTTGTGCATCATGTATTGGAGTAGGGCAGTCGTTGCTCGTTGGTAAGTGGCACCCGCGTTTTTCAACCCGAATGGAATTACCGTGTAACAATAAGTACCCCAAGGTGTTATGAATGTGGTTTTCTCCATGTCTTCTTCGGCCATGAGAATTTGGTTGTATCCTGCGTATCCATCCATAAATGAGAGAAGTGCGTGATTTGCTGTATTATCTACCAAAATATCGATGTGTGGTAAAGGGAAGTCGTCTTTTGGACTTGCCTTGTTTAGGTCTCGATAGTCGACACACATTCGAACCCTACCATCTTTTTTCGGAACTGGGACCACATTGGCGACCCATTCAGGGTATTTGGATACCCTAATAAAACCTGCAGTTATTTGTTTTTGAACTTCTTCTTTTATTTTAAGAGCTACGTCGGGTTTCATTCGACGTAACTTTTGTTTTACAGGTTTCATTCCTGGAATTAATGGTATTGTGTGTTGAGCTATTTCTCTATTAATGCCTGGCATATCTTCATATGACCAGGCAAATACATCGATAAATTCTATAAGTAGATTAATTAGATCGGTTCTTTCATCTTTACTTAGTGTAAGTCCGATTTTAACTTCTCTTTTAATGGTTGGATCTTTTGAGATGTCAACCGTTTCTGTTTCTTCGATTATTGGCGTTTTATTTTCAAGTGTTTCCATTGCTTTAATTATTTCTTTGTCATTTTCATCATTAGTTAAGCAATGCTCTTCATCTTTGGTTAAAGAAAAACAAGAGGAATAAGGGGAAGAAGACATATTATTGAATTCAGAAATCATTACATCAAATAAGGAAATTTCTGTTGGGACTTGACTACTAACTATCCTAGGAGTAGAAATGGCAGATAGAGGTGCTACAACTAGAGATTTGGAAGACTCGATAGGGGAAGACTCTGACTCGGACTCTAACGACTCTTCAAACATTGGCCCTTGTCCCGTGGTTACGGACATCTTCCTTCCATTTGTAGTGGTCACCTTTACCGTTTTGCGCCATCCTCGCTCTTGATCTTCTATCGGAGTGATGAACTTTGACGGATCAAAGTTTTCACTTTGTAGGACTGTTTGAATGAGTGAAGAATTGTCCTCCACGTATCTTGGCTCATTCTTTTCTCGCCAAAAGAAGAGTCCCATGACATTAAAGTCAAAACAAGGGGGTGCTTTCTCCCTATGGTTTGGAGTTGGGATCTCATCTAGGAAGTAACAATCCAGAAATATTTCGAACCCTGGTTGTCTTATGCCATTTACAACAAAGGGTTCAGGAAATTCATAACATGGATAATCCTCTCCTTCTCTTATAAATTGTCCATTTAGGCTGAGAGGATATGGATCCATGGGTATTTCTTTCTTTTGTGTGCGAGAATTCCTACGTGCTCTTGACTTTTCCTGGGCTCGCTTAAAATCTTTGAGAGTTGGTTCAAAACCAAGTCCAAAAGTATCTAACTTAGGGAGGCCAGGTAATCCCATGTGCTTAGCTATCTCTTTCTTCTTTCCTAGAGTCATTCCAGGAAAGTGTCCTTGTTTTCTTAAGATAGTATTAGTCACCATGTTTGAGTGGAGGTTGTAGTGAAGAGGGGTACTCTCATCTTCCTCTATCAAGGAGACCTCTTCGTTAAAGCCCCACAAATATTCATCATCTTCATCATGTTCTACATTAATCAGTGGATTTTCCACTGTTTTAATCCTCATAGGTGAAGCATCAATGGTAATTGGTATTCCTCCAATTATGGCTTTCACCTGTTGGTGAAGAGATGAAGGGACGACCTTTAGGTCATGAAGCCAAGGGCGTCCCAATAATAAATTAAAGGATGCTTTAATGTCCACTACTTGGAATGTGGTAGCATGTTCAATTGCTCCCGCCGTAATGTTCATGGTAATTGTACCTAATGCTTGACGGCGTGAGTTATCATAGGCTCTTATTCCTTGTGTTGATGGGGATAAATCCTCATCTCTTATGCCTAACATTCTTGCAGTTCTAAGTGGGCAAACGTTGATTGCTGACCCATTATCTACAAGAGTCATAGGAACATTCATCTTTTTGCATATTACTGTGAGGTTGAGAGCCTTGTTGTGCTTGTCACCTTCTGGTGGTAAATCTTTGTCTGAAAAAGTGACCAAGTTGATAGGACTTGGGAGATCACTCGTGAGGACACTAGCTAACCCCTCAGGAGTGGTGTCCGAATCTATGCCTACCTTACCCAAGGCATCCATAACTGCAACCCTATGTTCTCGGGACGTGGCTAAGAGTTTCCATACATTCATTTCGACTTTGGTCTTTTTTAATTGTTTGACAACGTCGTTGTCTTCTATGATTGGTATAGGGACTTGTTGAATTTTAGGCATAGGTTGTGTTGTAATGGGAGGTTGCATTCTCCCGGACCTGGTGAGGACGTCTATGGGTGAATCTTCTTCATCCCAAATGTCACTTATTGGGTATATTGTTGATAAAGGAGTCTCTTCGATATCTTTGAGGTAGACATCCTCCTCATCACTGTCCCATACTCCATTGATTGTGGCATCTTGTGGGAGTTGGACTAGTTTCTTGTCATCAATCAGTTGTTGGACTAACCTTTTGAACTTGAAACAGTTCTTTATTGTATGTCCCCCTGATTGATGGTATGGACAATAATACCTATATGTCCTTTTGAGTGATTCAAATGGTCTCGGTTCAAGAGGCTGGATTTTACCATTCTCGGAGAGCATTTTAAACATGTTGGCATACGACGTCCCAATTGGAGTATATAGCCTATTACTCTTTTTGGGAGTGTCGATTACTTGTAGAGAGAAGGGTTTCTTCTCTTTGGGTGGAGGTCTATTTTTAAGCAACTCGTTTTGCTCTTTTAGAGACTCCTTAGCCTGAAACAGTAGCTTATTTGCTTCAGCCATAAGTAGCGTTAGTGCATGTATGTCCTGCCTAGTCACAGGTTCTTTCCCGTAGAAGTCAATGGCATCTTCGAAGATCTCTTCTTCTTTAATGGTCTCAATAGGTTCTATGAGACTCTAGATGGGTCTATTTGATTTTCTTCGCCAGAAATGGCCAAGGAATCCGACAGTGGTGCGGTGTTGATGCTTGGCTTCTTACTTGCAGGGGGCAATGGAAGTTTGTTGCTATCAATTAGATCTTGGATGGCTTCATTTAGCCTCCAACAATTTTTCGTAGGATGGCCCCTGCCTTGATGATACTTACATTGTGCATTTGGGTTCCAGCTAACCGTCCTTTTTTCGACAGGTGGGTCCCCATATGGTCCAATAGGAGTTATAAGACCTTTTGCGTGTAGGTGGTCAAACGCGGTGTCATAACTCATACCAATAGGAGTATAGTTCTTCCTAAATGGTTTCTTTTGTCCTTAGTTGTTGTTCATGGCTAGGACTTCATTTAGGTTAAAGGTGCCAACATTATTTGAGTGGGTGGTTTTGGAAGAAGAAGGATTGTCGTTCTTCTTACCTTTCCAGCCACTGTTGGAGTTATTTTTAGCAGCCTTTTGTTTGGCTAGGTCGTCTTCAATATTGATACCAATATCATAGACGGCCTTAAAGGTGTGCAAATTACTTTGGTACTTAAGGTGTTTAGAATATTTTTCTTGGAGGTTTTTAATGAACATCCTTACAGATTCCTTTTCACTAGGTACCTCAACCATCTTTGCGGTAGTCTCCCTCCATTTGTTAAAGAAGGAAGTAAAGCCTTCATTTTCTTTTTGTTTTAAAATTTCAAGTTCTCTGTGATCGGTTTCGACTTGAATATTACATTTATACCTTTCAATGAAAGCACTTACAATGGACTCCCAACTAGAGGTCTTCTCTTTATCAAGAGAAAAGTACCATTGTTGACACACAGTTTCTAAAGACAAAGAAAATACAGAATGAAAGGCTTTCTTGTTTATCCCCTTAATATTCATTACAGTTTCAAAAGCTCTTAAATGAAAATAAGGGTTATCCATAGGTTTGAATTTCGGGATGTCGTTGGCATTGAACTTCTGCGGAAGAAGGTCTTTATCCACCGAGACCCCTTGTGAGCTAATGTTTTGGAACCTAAAGTCATTGGACAGTTTGCTCAAGCTTTCCTGGATTAGGTGCATTTGTTGCTTTTTCACAGGGTCATTGATTTGAAGGGTTAAACCTTTCAAAATCTCAGCCAAGTTAGCTACCTCTCCCCTAACTTCATTAAGTTCTTCTTGACTAGCCATTATCTTCTTAGCCTTCCTTTTCCTACCAATTGGTTTGTCAAAAAGTGCTACTTGAATGAAAGTGTTGTCCTTGATTAGACGCCCTTCTTTTCTTGTCCACGCGCTGTAAATTAAACCATAATCGTTTTAATAACTCGACTCTAATCGACTTAGATTTTATGGTTTAGAATAAACAATAAAAAGGAAAAAAGCGAAAATAGGGTGCATATTTTGGGAATAGGTTCAATGAAGTTGTTGATTGGAGGATTAATATCCGACTTACCCCCCTAAAAGAAATGACGGAAAATACGCATTCAAGACTCCCTAGACTTGGTC
The DNA here is from genome assembly GCF_001683475.1 of Chenopodium quinoa. NCBI lineage: Eukaryota > Viridiplantae > Streptophyta > Magnoliopsida > Caryophyllales > Amaranthaceae > Chenopodium > Chenopodium quinoa. The sequence continues at coordinate 685,977 of NW_018743955.1, read as the reverse complement.
ATGGTGTGACAAACATGTTATGTGTATGCATTATAAATGTGTTAGTGACATGCTTTGACTCTAATGTATGACCATGGGACTTAAGTGCCTAGACTCAATTAAAGACTTGGACACGGTTTGAACCGTTGATAAATCAGTAAACTGATTAGTAGACTGTTTAATTAGACTCATCGTGATGACTCGAGCAAGAAACTGACTGTCGCTATAACAACAGGACTGTCGCCACTGTCTAAAGCCTGTCGCCAAGCGACAGACAATAAACAGAGGCGCCACAGCCCAGATTTCTGCGCCATTGCTGGAACATTAATCTGGACTGTTTCCAGTAATTTTACTCTAAAGGGACATGCCTAAAGTCGTACTAAGTCAAGTTGATTAATTTATTATCCTTTAATTAATCCTAAATTAATTAATTTATTAATTAGACAAAGTCCTTTTTAGTCATTAGTCAGTTTATTTAGTTTTAAACACAAGTCAAACAAACGGTTAGCACATATATAGTATGCACAATCAAGGATGCACAAGTATTTCATATAGTCACAATATGATGCAATGAGTTTGCAACCTAACCATGGCTCTAGTTCTCTAAAGTTCAAGGATATGGGTTAATTCAAAGAGGGTCCATGGTTATGAGTCCGGATGCATCGCGCAGAAGCCTAACTGTGAAGGGTTGGCGCGTATGGATGGGACCCCGCAAGTTAAAAACTTGCTTCCATGGTTTGGTGGATTCACAAACTTGCATGTACCCGTCGTTGCAAGGAGCGTTCGATTGGGTAGATGAAGCGTGAACCCCCAGAGGGTTATGTCCATATGTAGAACACATATGGGTTTCAGAAAAGTGAGAAAAGCTCAATCAGGAAGTAGAATCGAGCCAACAGTACTAGAAATGGTCAAAACAAGAAGGCAGAGTTCTGGCTCGGTATTGGAAGAACTTGGCGCCAGACTACAGGAACTGTCGCCGCAAAAGAACCTGTGTCGCCAGGCGACATAAGCTCTTTACAGGCGACGGTCTCTGTTTTCTAGACGCTAGTTCCTACATGCCTCAGCAGCTATCTGTGTTCTTAGAATTTTCCAGATTTCGCAGTATTATTTCGATCCTAGTTGTGAAAGAAATTTCTCAAATTTCCTACGTGTAAAATCCTATGTTTTTTACTCATTTCGGATGGTCTATCCAATGAGGACCTTTTTTTATGCATATGACAATAATGTTAATCAAAATTACGCACATGAAATACTTAGAATTTTTCGAGTCTCATCCGCTCATTCTAAATCATTGCCGAAATAAATTTCAGGAATTAAAATAGAAATCCTCCCCAGCGAAGTCGCCAAAAAAACTGTGGGGAATATTTCAAGCACTATGATCGCAAGCTTGAACCCCTGACGAGCGGTGAAACGGTAGGTCGTTGGGCTACCTCCCCCGATCAATCAAACAAAATTTATATACTTAACTAACCCCTATACGAGTATAGTAGCAAGTCAAGATCGAACCCAAGGGAATGGTAATTGAGAGTCTATTGTCTTACGCTAAGCTATTTCGAAGTCTAGAGCGGGGTTGTAAGGCTAAACTAGGGGTAATCACAACTAAATACTTGTAAATCAAAAATAACAAACACTAGGGCTAGGATCCACATGCATTCATAATGAAAATCGACTAATTTGGGAGGTCAATCAATTAAGTCAAGCAATGTGAGGGAAAATCGATATTGCAACCAAAAGAGCATATCAAGCTATTCTCCTAGAGGTCTAACTAGCGCCAACTACGATAAACTCTAGCTAGGAAACGTCACAAGATACCTCAATCGTGTAAATGCAAGCCACAAATCAATGGTCCGTATCAATGTGAACTTACAATGCAATCTAGTGTGAATAACTAGGGTGATCAAGCCTAAATCAAGAACACACATGCACAAAATCAATCAACCAATTTAATCACATTATCAACTCAATCAATTTCCCCAAATTAATTTCAATTCATTAATAATACATGCTTCACCATTACCCTAGAAATCAAACTACTCACAATCCATTAAGAACATCAAGATCAAAGTTAAACTAATCAACAAATTCATATTCATCAATTGAAATAAACAAATTCAAACTAAATCAATCAAACTATCAACAAACTTAATCAATCAACAAAAACAAATGAAATCAAACATAAGATTGTATTAAAGAGTAAAGAATTCTTACAAACTTGATAGAAATCAAATCAAAATGTAGCAATCTTCAATCATCAATCATCAAACCCAAAGTTTCTCGCTCTAAAAATCTAAGAACAAGTGTTTTCTCTCTCCTCCCAAAATTCTCTCTAAAACCAATTCTAATCTATGCTAATGAAAATCTCATAATGATCCTAAAAATAGAAGGAAACAACTATATATACAAAGGAGAAGTTGGTTATGACGTCCAAAAATAGACCCACGCCGGTGCGGTCGCACGTAGGAGAGAGAAGGGGCGCACGGGCACAATACCCACAAGGGTGCGCCCGCACGCGCCAGATGTGCGGCCGCATAACTCCCCTGTGCGCCCGCACCTACATGGGTATTCCCTTTCCCTTCTTCATCCTTGCTCATCCGGTGCACACGACCTTTGGTGATGGTGATGAACAACGAAGTAGGCAGCAAGTTATGGCCATTTTGGTGGGCACAAGGCATAGATGGTGTCCACACTGCTTGCGTGCACCGGTCTTGAAACTTGCTCTCCGAGTTCCTCTTGACTTAAAGCTCAAAACACTAGCACAAGGCATCAAAAGCAATGATAATCGTTGAAGGGAAACTCGGAAATCTTTGGATGATCGATCATAACCTACAAACAAAAGAAAAGAAACAAATAATAGAGAAAAACAACGAATAAACAAGAAAATGCAAAAAGTAAAGAAACTAACTACAAAAAGCACAAAATGAAGAAATAAAGAGTAAAACTAAGGAAAACTAAAGAAAAGAGCTATAAAATGAAATGAAATCCATCCAAAAAGAGATCAAATGAGTGCCATAAATGTCACTCATCAAATTCCCCCAAGCTAAACTTTTGCTCTTCCTCGAGCAAAACAAAGCAAGAAAGAATGAGGATGAAAAATTTATTAAAATTGAAAAAGAAAGACTCGAGATAAGAATGTACACTAAGACTCACTGTCGTAGCAATCACGGTTGTTTTTAGCTACAACAAGCCCTTTAAACCCCAAAGTCGCCTATGAGGACGAGTGAGGTCTCGTAAGGGTGTCCTAAGAGTTTGACCCATAACACTCACAAAGAAAACACGAGGAAAAACAAAAAGACAAAGTCAAAACAAAAGGGAAAGGGAAAATATGAAATTCTACAAGTTGGACATTTCACAATGACTACAATTCCAATGAATGACAAACTTTCTCTAACAAATAAAGGTGAGCACATTTCAAGATATCCAAGGTTGATGAAAGAATAAAACATTCTAAGCATAGAGAACTAAGTATCACACTCCACTTTCATCCCGTTCGTTCTTACCGCGTTCCCCCTACTAGCTTCAAATCAACCTCTAGTGAGCGTCCCAATGATTCCCCTAAGGAACCGGAAAAAGGAAAATTTTTAGGCTACTCGACATCTTGACTTTTGAATCCCCTCTCCTTACTCCTAAAACTCACATTCCTCTCCTCCGATGAATGACTCAGCCACTTAGATCAAAAGGTCTTTCCCAAAGGTTGTAACGTTAAGGTAAAAGGGTGAAGGTAGGCTAAAATTTAAAATTTGGTGGTTAACCTAAATTGTGAAGCAAAGAATGCGCATTTCTTTACACCAAAACCAAGTTATCACCAAACAAAAACAACAACACCCCCAAGCTTATTCGAAGCTACAAATCACAAATATATACATAAAAAGCGTAAGCGCTCCTCCCCCAAGCTAAAATGGAGCATTGTCCTTAATGCTCGGAAGGAGAAAAGAATACATCAAAATATTTTTGAATTTCCATTTTTCAATTTTTTCTCTTTTTATTTATTTATTTATTTTTTATAATATTTAAAAATGCACTGTCCTTGCCTCTTTTAACTTTGGACGGCTTTTCCAACTTTGCACTTATTTGTCCATGCCATTTATAATATAGGACGACCTTTACTCAAATTCATTTGCCATTATTCACAAAATATGTACAAAACACAAACATGCTTGCATTTAGAACCAAACCTAAACTTATACACCACAACTCCAAAAGATGGTCATTTGCTTCACAAAAACCAAAAATGGAACGAAAAGAAACAAAAGGCTCAAGAATCTAAGTACTTGGCTAGAAAAGAAAGGTATAGGCTCAAATTGGTTAGCAATGAGGCAAATGTAAACCCAAAAATAACATAAATGAATAAAACTATCCTAAAAATAGAAAAATACGACCCCGAAAATATGCCTTTTTCCTCCCTAAATGGTTCGGTCTCGGACTCAAAATCTATGAGTTAAGTTTCAAGATTAGGTTTGCAAGAAGTCAAGGATCCATGCCGCTCATACAAGTAAGGTAGAAGGCTCGAAAAACATAGAACTCACATGGTTGTAGCAAAAACTCACTATTAGCGTCAAATCCACCATAGGGGGCAACTACCAACATACCACAATCAAGTAGAATCCGGTTTCATGATCCTCTTAGTTCTAACCAACCACCTTAGCATATGAATTAGTTCTTAAATCAACCAAGCATAATCTCAAAATGTGCAAACCTCTAACGTTTAGGAAGAAAATCATTCAAAGGCAAAAGTCGAGTGATATAAAGACCAACTCATAAAAAGAGGGGTAAAGAAAAGAATAAGCCTAAAAAAGAAACGCAAAGCAAAAAGAAAATGCAAGAAACAAAAATAAAAGATCAAACTGAAAAATTCAAAGAAATAGGAAGAGTAAGAGATGAAGATAATAACAAGAATGTATATGCAACACATAAATCCCAATCGAAGAACTAGTGATCTTAACGGTATCAACACCATAAGATCCCAAACACGCTAGGTGTTAAACACATACATCCTCGAACCATTCAACTTCCCTAAACTAATCCTATTCTAAGCAACCAAGAAAATAAGAGAAGGTAAAGGAAAGGTCTCACCGGGAAATCCATGCAAAGCGAAGAAATAAAAGCAAAAACGTGAATCATCAAATAAATCTCCAAGCAGATGCAAGATAGACAACCCGGATAGAGCAAAAAGAAATAAAGAAAACTATATACAAAGAAAATTGTTAGTAACTTCTAGACAAAATCAGCCGAAAATTCGGCAGCATAACGACAGGACATCAAAATATATATATATATATATATATATATATATATATATATATATCAGTGGGACAGACAGAGAAATATCATAGTAGTAGATAGGAAACATCATCAGAAAATAAAATCAGCAGAACAACATCAGAGCAATCATCAGAAAAATATCAGAGCAAACATCATCAGGAAACCAACATATCATCATCAGAGAAACAACTTTGCAGATACAAGACAGGGAGACTGAAAAGCAACAATACCGAATGAACCACTAGCAAGGGGAAAGATATGCAAAACACAACCAACCAGAAATAATTCCCCCAAGCTAGATACGAGCCACCCCTCCCCCAAGCTAATCCCAACACCAGGGCATGCAGAAAGACATAATCATAATACAAGCATAAGGAGGGGTAGCCAACAAGGCTCACTCGGCACTGTGGTAGGGGGTAGAGCTAGAACTCCCCCCACCAATGTCATAAACGACACTGCAGACTAAATCATCAGCAAGATACGCATCCTTCCCCTTAGACCTACCCAACCTCCTAAGGGAATCAGCGGCCAAGAAATGGGACCAATCATTAAGAACGGGAAGGCCCGAACGTCCCCATCTCCCCTCAGTCTCAGGGGAAGGGAAAGGAGCAGGGTTACCAGGATCATATGCCCAATCACACCCCTCCGGTCGCCTATAATCATAATCCCCTCGAGAAGTCCCACGGATGGCACTATGTGCAACATGTGGACCTTCCCAATAAGGGTAGCAAGGTCGGGGTCCAATAGCCTTGTCAAAAGGCTCCCACTGAGGTATAGGTCCCTCTTGGACCGGAAGGTAGGGGTAGTTCAAATATGGCTCAATCTCTACCCTAGAAACATGATAATAAAAAACTCTCCTAGCATGATAGTCATAACTACCCACACAACCATTCCCCATAGAAGAGGAAGAAGACAAAGCAAAAGCAAGGGCATCAACCTTAGCATGCAAACTAGACAAATCATGCATAGAAGGAGAAATAGGAGAAGGTGGAGGACTAGGGTTACCTCCCTTAGAAGAACTTTCCTTGGACTTAGGAGGAGCACTCCTCTTTTGCCGAATGGAGGGTAAAGATACCCGTCGAAGGGAGCTATCTATATCCCTCTTGTAAGGCTTCCACGGGTAGGCCGACTCCAAATCCCTCACCATTGAACCATCATGGGGAATAAGACACCAATCCGTAGTGCGAGACACTTTCCATACAAACAAATCATCCTTGATAGTCCGCTCCAAGAACTTTTGGTTGATCAAAGCAAAAATGCTCAAAAGGTATGAAGGGGTCTTCTCTCTTACATCTTGAATCGGCTTAAGCTTTTGGAGCATACCACCATACTTCTTCTCTAGAGATAAGACAAGTATGGTTATCATTCCTCCTATTTGAATGCTTCCGGAGAGGAAAATCCCATCAAGAATATCAATAAAACAATCAAGCAAATGCCTAGAGAAATCAATCACTTCAACCTCTTCATCCCTTGGCTTATCCTCCAACCAAAGCCAACTTAACTCCTCTTGAGACATGGCTCCAAGAGATTCCTTGGAGAAGAAAGCATAGGTGAGAATCCGGCTAAAGTAGCGCGTAGCCGCATGGATGATTGAAGCGGACTTTGAATTTTGTGCTCGATAAGAGTCCTCAAAGGAGATTCTATCCCACCATTCATTCTCATCATACTTGTGATCCCTATGTAAGGTCTCATAAGCCGGGTATAACAAAGGAACACCTTCAATCGGGTCGGGAAAATGAAACATTTCATTGAGATAAGAAAGAGGGATGGAGTGATCTTCATTGAAGACTTGGAAGAATAAGGTAGGAGGCTCATCATCATCACTACCACCATGAACATCTAGTGAGGCAAGAAACTCAAAAGTGATTCGAGGAAAGGTTGGAGCATTAAGATCGATGAAGTTTTCAAGACCAAGGTTCCTTGCTAGCATCCTCACATCGTCATCAATTCCGAAAAGAGTTGTTGTCTCTTGATCATAGAACCGAGTGGAATAAAGCTTCCTAGATGAAAGATTTGCAAATCTATCCCAATGCTCTCTCTTCCGAAATCTTATACCATAAGTTTCTTCAATGGAAGAAGGCGGCTCAATTACATCCCTTGGGTTGTAATGTTTAGCACGTTTTGTGCAGCGAGGAGTAACCATCTACAAGCAACCAACAAAGAAAAGGGCTTCAAAATATAGCAAATAATGTGCTAAAAACTAATCATGATAATGGTGAAACTAACAAAGTCCACAATAATCAAAGAAGTAGGCAAATATTCAATTCAAATGAATAATGCATAAACAAATCACCATTATTGTCACAATTGTTGTCCCATATCACAATTAGTAGAAGCAACATAACATACTATGAATAACAAACCCTTGTCAACATCATCACCATCAACACCAACAATAAACCCACAAACTAATCTATCAACAAATCCAACAAAATTCATGCCAAAATATTTAATTTGCTCAAGTAAAACCATCATCATAACAAAAATCAACATCAACAACATCATCATCTTCATTATCATCAAGTATTGAAACAAGTAGTAGCAACATGGGTATGCTAGTAGAGGTAGTACTACCAAAATCAAATTCTCATGAATCATAAAAATTGAAAATTTATCACAAAATTGATGCAATTACACCTTCAATTGATAAGAAAACACAAGAAATCAACAAGAAAATACTACTACTTACTAACATCCCTTATAACATACTACAAAATTTCAATTAAAGAATACCCAAAAATCTCAAATTTAGGAGAGAGAAAGTTACCTTGAATGTGCTTGAATGAGAATTTGAGCAACAAAAACTTGAAAATTATGAGCTTTAATGAAGAATCAATGAGAAATATATGATGGAGATGAAGGAAGAACTAGAGCAATAACCAATTAGATCTAGAGGGTAAAAATGAAGTAGGAGAGAGAAGGAGAAAAGGGGAATCGAATTTTAAAAGGGGGCAAAAAGGGAGGGCTCGACCAACCCTTGTGCGGCCGCACAAGAGAATGGTGCGCCCACACACGCCTCGTGTGCGGCCGCACATCAGCTGTGTGCGGGCGCACCCACGAGGGTCTCCTCTCCTCTTTTCCTTCCTCCCTCACCTAGGTGCGCCCACCTACATGATGGTGATGAAAACCCATATAGGCAGTAGAAAACCTTCATCTTGGTGGGTATAAAGTATGAAAAACAAGAATTTAATCACAAGAACCCACCAAGCTCCATACTTACAAAATTTTCCAACTCAAGAAATGGGACAATTTTACCTCAAAAATGGCATCAAAGTTGTTGGATTTCAACTCAAACAAACCTACATCACAAAACAAAACAAAACAAGATTATAAGACAAAATCATCATCAAATCAAAAGGAAAAATGAAAAGAAAAGGAGAAAAGGTTAGAAACTCGGGTTGCCTCCCGATAAGCGCTTATTTAAAGTCTTAAGCTTGACATTCTCCATCCTTTTCAAGGTGGATCATAGAGAGTCATGTCACGAATGACTCCAACAAAAACGTCTTCATAATAACGCTTGAGCCTATGTCCGTTGACCTTGAAAGTCCTTGAAAGTTCCAAAGGTGAAATTTCAATAGAACCATTTAAGAACACCTCTTGCACAACAAATGGACCGGTCCAACGAGACATCAATTTTCCGGGAAAAAGCCTCATTTTTGAATTGTAGAGAAGCACCTTATCTCCCAGAATGAACTCTTTCTTCTCAATTAGCTTATCATGCACCTTCTTGTTTCTAGCCTTATACAAGCTAGCACAATCATAAGCATCCAAACGAAGCTCTTCCAACTTATGTAAATCCAACCAACGTTGTTCTCCCGCACTAGCCAAGTCAAAATCAATCTTCTTGATTGCCCAATGAGTGCGGTGCTCAAGCTCCACCGAAAGATGACAAGACTTCCCATAAAACAAACGATAAGGAGTGGTACCAACAGGAGTTTTGAAAGCCGTTCTATACGCCCACAAAGCATCATCAAGCTTATTTGACCAATCTTTCCTACTCCTTGCAACCGTCTTCTCAAGAATCAACTTAATTTGACGATTAGATACCTCAACTTGTCTATTGGTTTGAGGATGATAAGGAAGACCAAATCTTTGGTTCACCCCATGTTTCTTCAACATTTTTCGGAAAGCATAGTGCACGAAATGAGAGTCATTATCACTTATAACCGCCTTGGGAATGCCAAACCTTGGGAATATAATCTTCTTCAATAACTTCATAACCACCTTATGGTCATTTGTTGGAGAAGCAATGGCTTCAACCCACTTTGACACATAATCAATGACAACAAGAATGTATCGATTCCCAAAAGAAGATGGAAAAGGACCCATGAAATCTATACCCCAAACATCAAAGATCTCCAACTCAAGAATTGGTTGTTGGGGCATCTCATTCCTTTTTGAAATATTCCCGATTCTTTGGCATTAATCACAACTCTTGACGAATTCCCAAGCATTCTTGAAGAGGTTTAGCCACCATAAACCACATTGAAGCACCTTAGAGGCCGTTCTTGAAACACCCATATGACCACCACTAGGATCCGAGTGGCACATCTTCAAAACATTTGGTATTTCCTCATTTGGCACATACCGGCGCAACAATCCATCCACACCTCTTTTATAAAAAATCGGCTCATCCCACACATAATGCCTAGCTTCTCTCTTGAGCTTCCTCCTTTGATTGTTGGAAAAAGAAGGAGGGAACTCCCCACAACCAAGAAAATTTACCAAATCGGCAATCCATGGGAGCTCCTTCACATTAATAACATATAAGGAATCATCCAACATCCGATCCTCAATAGGGGAACCATCATCTTGAACTTGAAAATCCTCAAGCCTAGATAAATGATCCGCAACCACATTTTCCGCACCTTTCTTATCCCGGATCTCAAGATCAAAAGATTGAAGCTCAAGAACCCAACGTATCAACCTTGTTTTGGATTCCTTTTTCCCAAAGAGATACTTTAAAGCCGCATGATCGGTGAAAACTATAGTCTTAGACCCCAATAAATAACAACGAAACTTTTCAAAAGAATGAATAATTGCCAAGAATTCCTTTTCTGTTGTTGTATAATTCCTTTGAGCACCATTAAGGGTCTTCGACATGTAATAGATGACATGAAGCTTCTTATCAATTCTTTGACCCAACACACCCCCAATGGCCGTATCACTAGCATCACACATGAGCTCAAAAGGCAAATCCCATCTAGGGGCTTGTACAATAGGAGTGGAAGTCAAAGCTCTCTTCAATTTGTTAAAAGCTTCCAAATAAGCATCATCAAAGACAAAATCAACATCTTTTTGGAGAAGATCATTTAAAGGCTTAGCATTGAGAGAAAAGTCTTTGATTAACCTTCTATAAAACCCGGCATGGCCCAAAAACGATCTTACTCCCTTCACATTAACCGGAGGTGGCAATTTCTCTATCACCTCAATCTTGGCTTTGTCAACTTCTATACCCTTATGAGAGATTTTGTGTCCAAGCACAATCCCTTCTTCCACCATGAAGTGGCATTTTTCCCAATTTAGCACCAAGTTGACCTTTTCACACCTTTCAAGACACTTCTCAAGATTTTTGAGGCAATTCTCAAATGAAACTCCTCCCACGGAAAAATCATAAAAACCTCCATTTCCTCTTCAAGCATGTCCCCAAAAATGCTCAGCATACACCTTTGAAAGGTCGCCGGAGCATTACACAATCCAAAGGGAATTCTTCTATATGCAAAAGTACCATAGGGGCATGTGAAGGTTGTCTTTTCTTGATCCTCGGGATGAATAGGAATTTGAAAGAATCCCGAATATCCATCAAGGAAGCAATAGAACTTGTGCCTTGTCAACCTTTCAAGCATTTGGTTAATAAAAGGGAGAGGGAAGTGATCCTTTTTGGTTGATGTGTTTAGACGTCTATAGTCTATACACATCCTCCAACCGGTGACCGTTCTAGTTGGAATGAGTTTACCTTTCTCATTCTTAACTACGGTCATACCCCCCTTCTTAGGAACGACATGCACGGGGGAGACCCACTCGAGCTTGAGATGGGGAATATGATTCCCGCATCCAAAAGCTTGGTGATCTATTTCTTTACTACTTCTCCCATTTGGGGATGTAGTTTCCTTTGTCGTTCAATAGAAGGTAGGGTGACCTCCTCAAGTGTTATGTGGTGTGTACACAAGGCGGGGCTTATGCCCTTAAGATCATCAATTGTGTACCCCAAAGCACCTTGGTGCTTTCTCAAGACACCACATAACGCTTGAGCTTGGCTCTCACTCTAGGATGCACTAACAATGACGGGATAAGTAGAGTTAGGGCCTAAGAATTCATACCTAAGGTGTGATGGTAGAGGTTTGAGCTCTACCATGGGAACACCTTTACCTTGTTTGGTTGAGGCCACATGCAAAGCATATTGACTTGATATCCCCATACAAATTTGATCATCACTCCCTTTATTGCTTACATCAAGCAAGTCTTCATACAATTGCACTTCCTTGCTTAGGATACCTATCTTTTCCTTGTTCAACAAAACACACTCAAGGGGATCATTAGATGTGAGCAAGTGCTCATGCATGGATTGCACAATGTTATCAAGAACTTCAACTCTCATGCAATTCTCAAAAGAAGAAGAGGGATATTTCATGCCTTCATTCAAATCAAATTCAACTACCTCCTCTCAAATCTTAAGAGAAATCTTAGCACTTTTGACATCAATCATAGCCCCCGATATAGCAAGGAATGGTCTTCCTAAGATGAAAGGTATAGTAGAATCTTCATGCATATCTAACACTACAAAATCAACCGGAATGACAAATTTCCCAACCCTAAAAGGAACATCTTCTACCTTCCCCTTTGGAATCTTAATTGATCTATCGGCTAATTGCAAGGTAATCTTGGAAGGTAAAAGTTCTCCTAGACCTAATCTTTGATAAACCGAATATGGCATAAGGCTAACACTAGCTCCTAAGTCACATAGGGCATTATCAATTTGAGTCTTATTAATGGCACAAGGGATGGAGAAATTTCCGGGATCCTTCAACTTAGGAGGCATCTTATTCATGATTATTGCACTACAATGTTCGGGTAGGCTAATTGTTTCCATCATGTCACATGTCCTTTTTCCACTCAAAATATCTTTGAGGAACTTAGCATAGTTTGGCATTTGTTCTACAACATCGGTGAAAGGAAGAGTTAGATGAAGTTGCTTAAGCATCTCTATAAATTTCCCAAATTGCTCATCCAATTTGTGTCTATTATACCTTTGGGGATAGGGAAGCTTGGGTTTGTAAAACTCTTTCTCTTTCTCTTTCTCTACTTGCTCCTCATCAACCTTTTCATTCAAAGGACACTCATCTCCCTCAATTTCGATGGGACTCTTACTAGTGCTCTCTCTAGAGACACTCTTCTAAGGCACTCCACCCTCAAGGATCCTACCACTTCTAGTAACAATAGCATCCATAGGGTTCTTAGAATCTAGACTAGGTGAAGTCAAAGAAGAGGAGTTTGCACATTCCTTAAACACACTAGCCAACTGAAAGAGTTTATCACCTAAATCTCTATTATAAGACAACATGTGATTGAACTTCTCATCATTCAAAGCCATGTAAGTTTCTAGAATCTTAGCTTGTTTCTCAATAATTCCTACCAAGAAATTCCTAGAAGAAAATGATTGATCATAGGAATCATCACTTAAACTTTGAGCATTTGGAACTAAACTAATTGGAGAACCTCTTTGAAAATTTTCTTGAAGATATCCCCTACTTTGATTATTCCAATTACCCCTAGTTTGATTTTGGCCTCTTTGTTGACTATGGTTACCATAACCTTGATTATGATCCCCATGTCCTTGGCCATGACCTTGACCATTATAACCATTGTTATTGTAGCTACCATGAACCCCTTGGAATCCATGATTTCTACAACCTCCATTTTGGTTATAATTATCATGGTTCACATGATTATGATAATTCCTATTTCCAACATTTCTTTGAACATCAATTCTAGGTCACATTCATGATCATTAACATAATTCACATGCTCAACTTCAATTCCATCACATTCATCATAAGGAACATTGGGGCACATATAAGCATCATGATCATTCATTCCACATAAATCACAAGGCCAACATTCTCTAACCATGCAACAAAAAGAAGGATTAGAGTTAGGGTAAGAAAATGTACCTCTCCCCTTAATTTGGGAGGGAAGAATCGGAGCTTGCGAAGGTGGTTTCTCAAGCTTTGCTTTGAGTGACACAACTTCTTTCCCTAAATCCGCAATCAAAGTAGTCAAATCATTAATGGCACTAAGTTGTTAGATTGAGAAACCTTTTCTTGTTGGCTCTTTCTCCACTTCTTGCCAATTCATATAATGTCAAACCACTTCATCTATTGCATCCACCACTTCTTCTTCCTTTTTGTTCATTATTGGGCCTCCGGCTCCGACATCTAAACTTGCTCTTCCATGAGAACTCAAACCACCATAGAAGATTTGTATTATTTGATAGGTAGGAATCCCATGGTGAGGACACTCTCTTTGATACTCCTTGTATCTCTCCCATGCTTCATAGAGACTCTCACTAGGCCCTTGCTTGAAATCTTGAATCAAAGTTCTTGATTCCGCCATCTTCTTATGTGGGAAAAAGCGAAATAAGAAAGCCTTTGTAACCTCATCCCATGTTCTTAAGGACCTTGGTTTGACCTCTTTGTCCAACCACTGTAGAGCTCTTCCAATGAGAGAGAAGGGAAACAACTTGAGTCTTATGTACTCTTGAGCAACTCCGGTTACCACAATAGTATTGCAATATTTCTCAAAATCTTTGAGATGATTGAGAGGATTTTCACTCTTTGTACTTCCAAATTGCTTCCTCTCAACTAAAGTAATCATGGACGGTTTAATTTCAAAATCATGATCCGGAACCATCAATGGAACAATTCCACTCTCATACTTGTAAGCTCCCGGAGTGCCTAATTCCTTTAATGTCAACCTTTGAGCTTCTCCCATGTTAACTTGCACACACAATTCTCAAACAAAAATTATTAGTAGCACGGCTACAAATGTAGCCTAAAAGAAAATCTTTTTGTATTTTTTTCAATAAGATGGAATAGACTCAACAACAATACACAATCAAGACACCATTCCTCGGCAACGGCGCCATTTTGACGAGCGGTGAAACGGTAGGTCGTTGGGCTACCTCCCCCGATCAATCAAACAAAATTTATATACTTAACTAACCCCTATACGAGTATAGTAGCAAGTCAAGGTCGAACCCAAGGGAATGGTAATTGAGAGTCTATTGTCTTACGCTAAGCTATTCCGAAGTCTAGAGCGGGGTTGTAAGGCTAAACTAGGGCTAATCACAACTAAATACTTGTAAATCTAAAATAACAAACACTAGGGCTAGAATCCACATGCATTCATAATGAAAATCGACTAATTTGGGAGGTCAATCAATTAAGTCAAGCAATGTGAGGGAAAATCGATATTGCAACCAAAAGAGCATATCAAGCTATTCTCCTAGAGGTCTAACTAGCGCCAACTACGATAAACTCTAGCTAGGAAACGTCACAAGATACCTCAATCGTGTAAATGCAAGCCACAAATCAATGGTCCGTATCAATGTGAACTTACAATGCAATCTAGTGTGAATAACTAGGGTGATCAAGCCTAAATCAAACACACACATGCACAAAATCAATCAACCAATTTAATCACATTATCAACTCAATCAATTTCCCCAAATTAATTTCAATTCATTAATAATACATGCTTCACCATTACCCTAGCAATCAAACTACTCACAATCCATTAAGAACATCAAGATCAAAGTTAAACTAATCAACAAATTCATATTCATCAATTGAAATCAACAAATTCAAACTAAATCAATCAAACTATCAACAAACTTAATCAATCAACAAAAACAAATGAAATCAAACATAAGATTGTATTAAAGAGTAAAGAATTCTTACAAACTTGATAGAAATCAAATCAAAATGTAGCAATCTTCAATCATCAGTCATCAAACCCAAAGTTTCTCTCTCTAAAAATCTAAGAACAAGTGTTTTCTCTCTCCTCCCAAAATTCTCTCTAAAACCAATTCTAATCTATGCTAATGAAAATCTCATAATGATCCTAAAAATAGAAGGAAACAACTATATATACAAAGGAGAAGTTGGTTATGACGTCCAAAAATAGACCCACGCCGGTGCGGTCGCACGTAGGAGAGAGAAGGGGCGCACGGGCACAATACCCACAAGGGTGCGCCCGCACGCGCCAGATGTGCGGCCGCACGCGCCACTTGTGCGGCCGCACAACTCCCCTGTGCGCCCGCAACTACATGGGTATTCCCTTCCCCTTCTTCGTCCTTGCTCATCCGGTGCACACGACCTTTGGTGATGGTGATGAACAACGAAGTAGGCAGCAAGTTATGGCCATTTTGGTGGGCACAAGGCATAGATGGTGTCCACACCGCTTGCGTGCACCGGTCTTGAAACTTGCTCTCCGAGTTCCTCTTGACTTGAAGATCAAAACACTAGCACAAGGCATCAAAAGCAATGATAATCGTTGAAGGGAAACTCGGAAATCTTTGGATGATCGATCATAACCTACAAACATAAGAAAAGAAACAAATAATAGAGAAAAACAACGAATAAACAAGAAAATGCACAAAGTAAAGAAACTAACTACGAAAAGCACAAAATGAAGAATAAAGAGTAAAAATAAGGAAAACTAAGGAAAAGAGCTATAAAATGAAATGAAATCCATCCAAAAAGAGATCAAATGAGTGCCATAAATGTCACTCGTCAACCCCACTGTGATGATACACTAAAGTATGGTGGCGCTCCAAAGGGAAGAAAGCTAGAGCAAAAGAGTCGCCAACAAGTTTTAGGAACTTGTAAACCCAAAAACGATCCAGGAGATCGTCAACTCCATAAGGTCAGGAACCAAACAGGGTTCGGGGATGAGGGTACGAATCCAATCTACAAAAGAAAGGACCCGCCCTATAAAATAGGCCTCTACTTTGTTCTGCTCGTATTCATGTGCGCTTTATGACTAACATGCAAACAATATATTAATCCTAAACCTGTTTATCTGTGTTGGTTGAATATTAATGCACAAATAAAACTATTATTGGCGATCACTTGAATTTAAAATCATATTAGCCTAAACCAAATTATTAATTATCTTATTAAGCGTGATTCCAAATACAAATTCCCTTTAAACAAGAATAAAAGGTGTGATCAAGCAATAACAATAATATAATAAATATCAAGCAACATAATAATAATAATATTCATGTTAACGCATAATAAATCTTAATAATAATAGCAAGATCCTAGGCATGATACTAACAAGATTAATAACAAATCCTAGCATGTCACTAAACAATAAAAATTAAAGCTTTAAACCTAACATGGTACTAACATGTTATTAGAAAAAGAGTAAAAGGCACCCTAAACATGATACTAGAAAGCATTAAATAACATCCTAACATGATACTAGGAATCATAAATACATCCTAACATGATACTAGGAATTAAACAATAATAAACATGCTTTCTACATTGAAAGAGAGTAATAAGATTACATACTTTGAAGCCTCGTACCTCTTTCTAATAACAAAATACACAAGTTAGTAAACTTCAATGAAAATAATAAAGAATTAAATTAAATAAAGTTTAAACTAGATTTGGACCAAACCCTCATAAAATTATAAACCTTGCACGTCTAGGGCGAAGGCAACTTCGAACTTGGCTAGATGATTCTAAATCTTGTGTATGCGGAATTGTGTTTAAAAGGTTGGTTTAGAAAGAGAGAGAGAAAGAAAGCATATATTTCTCAAGAGAGAATAGAGAGAATTGATGATTGTGAGTGAATAAAAACGGAGGTCGAGGACCCTATTTATAAGGAAAATAGTCCGGAAAAGCATAGAATTTGATAAGGAATAAAACTACACGCTGTCGCGAGGCGACAGTGTCTGTCGCGAGGCGACAGTGTCTGTCGCGAGGCGACAAGGTCTGTCGCCAAGCGACAGACTTGTTGTTTGGCTATAGTTTGACTTGCACACACTTTCCACGCGGAATCCGATCTTTAACCAAATTGATCTACGGAATCCGTACAGAAAATATAACGTATCTTTTAAAAATAATAATATAATAATAAAAATAATAATATTTTATTCCAAATAAAAATCCATCTTAAAATAATTATTAAATCTAATAATATTATAATTTAAAAGAACCTTCTAGAAAGTTATCATTAATCCTAATAATTTTTAGGAATAATAATTAACATTGGGCCCTCCTCTAGATCATTGGGCCGTATGTAAATAATTAACTGGGCCCAGTTTAGTATTTTGGCCATAACTTCCTCAATATTCATTGGAATTGGGCTTATAATATATCGTTGGAAAGGTGTTTTCGAGCCCCATCCAATTACACTATTATTGAACCCTTAATATGGACCAAACTAAAATGGATTGACTATTTTTAATAAATAGAATTGTTTTCAAAAATAGAGAGAAGAGAAATTTAAATAAAACTAAACCGCAACACTTGACTTTTCCACACTTTCACCTCATTTGATTATGGTTCGACGTGAAAAGCATTCATCACTGGTTTTGGTTTTGGGGAGACACAAATGGGTGTCTACAGGTCTGATCGCTATTCGGGCCCAAGCTGAGGCTCAGTCGGGACAAATGAGCTCTAGATACATTCGCCGCGGCACACTTGTTGCGGCTTTCAAGGATGATGCCACCACTCGCGAGCAGCGGGTGCGCATCTTTGTGCTGATTCTGTTGTCAGGGACGTTTTCCCCTGATAGAGGTAGTAGAGTACTTCTTTACTACCTGTCCGGTGTTCGCGACCTTCACCTGGTCGGGATAAATGACTGGGCCAGCCTGGCCTATGCGGACTTTCTACTGGGCCTGCGACGTTCTTGCCGTCATAGGGCCTTGTCTGGAGAGGTTGCACTTTCCAGCTTCTGGAGGGTCGTAGAGGTATATCTCTTTCCTCTTTTGAGATTTAGCTCTGATTTAGTGTAAACTTTACTAACCTTTGCCATTTATGTAGATCTGGTTCTACGAGTATTTCCCCTCACTTGCGCCTGCGAGACCTTCGCCTCGCGTGCTCCCTGTTGCTGCTAGTTGGGGAGGCCGCCGAAGTCCACCTGAGGTGCTTCGTCTTCGAGAGATGATCCTCTTGGTAGGTTCTCGTAAACACTACTTTTTAATTATCATCTTTCGGGTTTGCTTTTATCTTATATAGTTGTTTTGTAGGAGCCTGGTCCGGTCTATCGACCTTGGGCCAACTTCACTGTACCTGTGCTAGCTGCACAGTATACTGCTGAGCGTCGGTACATTTTGGGGACATACGACGCAGTGGTCTACCTAGGAGAGAGGGTAGCCATTCAGCACTCCTCAGATGTTTTTGTCGTCCCTGCTCCTCCACCTCGGCACATGTTCCATGATGCCTTGCAGCGGGACCGAGCGAGCGGATCGTCTCGGGGTACTCCTTGGAGATCCTACATTCTCCTTGAGCAGAGTTACGAGGATGATCTGCTACCGTTGCTAGCGCCGGCTCCTGTTCTTTCCGAGGAGGCAGCGGTATGCTTTTTACTTTGTCTTATTTGCTTTTCACTAGGTAGCCCCCAAGTGATTTCTAACCTTTTGTCTTTACCTCTATCAGGCCGGTCCTAGGGAGTTCATTCCCCCGAGGATGTCCATACGATATCAGGGCATGTACGGGCCGATCGAGGAGCTGATTCCGCCAGCTCCGGAGGAGGAGCGGTTCGTGGAGTGCTCCATTCCCCGTCACTAGACTCGGGTAAGCATGTTTGTACATTTTTATTTGTATTTGATCATGAAATGTTGTTTTGATAGTTTTCTCGCGAGGTGGTGACAGTTATGGCGAGGTGCATAGACGCCTTTCGCAGCCAGCTCGTGAGGTTGCAGAACCGTGCTACTTGTCGTTGCAACGGAGGAGGTTATTTTGACTTCTAGCATTATTTCTCTATTTTATCTTTACTTGCTTTCTAACTTGATTTACTTTTGCAGGGACAGCCTATTCCTTCTCCACGCACTCGGTCGAGGCCCGAGCCTAAGAGGGAGACTACTAGGTCCGACTCAAGATGTCGCCGGACAACTTCGGGCGGTTGGGGTGGTCGTTCTGAGGTCGCCCCTATAGAGGATTCAGCCTCATCTCCTGAGGATGCTCCGGTTGGGCCGACTAGCCGAGGAGGGATGACAAGGGCTCCTTTCGTGGGTGGTGGGACGTACGAGGTTGGCTCGTCGTCGCAGCAGCCCTTGCAGCCTCAGCCACTGTCTATTGGATATCAGGGTGAGCCGGGTTGGGCTGGCCCTGAGTTGCGGTTTCCGCCGGCTGGCGGCTCGGGAGATGGTGAGGAACATACTCCACGGAGTACGAATTTCTTTGATACTTTTAACATCCCTCATCACTTGCGGCCTCCTGCGCCATAGTTGTACCTGTGTTCTTTATTTATTTTGACTTTGTAGGACTTTGTCTAATTTGTATTATATAACTCATGTATTAGACACTTGTATACATGCAATTATTATTATTAAACTCATTTTATTTCTTGCATTTTTTTTTTATTTTTTTTTATGTGCGTGTGAGTGTGTAGAAAAAATTGTGATGTTTGCGCAAAAATTCCGTCATTTTTATTATTAATGGAGGGTACTGACTTTCTCCCCGAAAAAAAAATGAAAAAAATAAAATGAAGTAAAATATCTCGACTAAAAATAAGTCTAAAATCAATTAAACTTAATTTAATCAAGAGAAAAAAGGATAGAGATGAAACAAAGTGGGTTTGATTAGTCAAATCAAAGTCGAATTTGAGTTAAGAAAAACGCGGTTTACGAAGCGCATGGCTGTCGCTGCTAAAAATAAACAGGCGCCTCGCGTTTACTTCTATCTCCACACGATAGAGTATGTCGTGTTTACTCTTGTCTCCACGCGATAGAGTCTGTCGCCACGCAATAGACGTTGTCGCCACGCGACAAACTTGTCGCTTGGCGAAAGCGTTGATTTTCCGAATCCCTTCAGAAATTGAATTCTGACAAGAAAAAACTTATAAATAGCCCCCAGATTTTCTGTATAATTTGAAGAGATTAATAATTAAACAAATTAACAATTAATCATGTCTGTAATTAAGAAAAACTTTTGTGATTATACACGTGAGTGGTGTCGTTCTTTAACTACTAAAGAGAGAAAAGAACTAGACTTTTCACATGGGGGGTATTTATGGCATAAAAGGGGTAGATCTTGACATAGGTTTTATTCATACCGCCTTAGAATATAGGGATACTAACTCTCACTGTTTTAAATTATTCTATTATGAGATTTGCCTTTTATCGGAAGAATTTGGAGCCATTCTAGGCTTCCCCTCCCTAAATCTTGCGGTAATGCCTAGGATAAGTGAGTATTATTATAAAGATTATGAGCGTTTCTTTGATCTAAGGGGTAAAGATCTAAAAAACATAGTGCATGGTAATATTATTGATTTAAAAGAATTCGCACGTTTTTATTTTGATAGACCACGCTCCGAATCTTTTCATGTTTATAGAAGAAGAGCCTTCCTCTTTTGTATGCTTAGCCAATATCTCCTTACTAGTGGTAAAGATAATGAGGGCCAAGCAATAATTATGTCTGTCTTAGAACAAATTGAATCAGGGAGAAATCCAATGCCATTAATTGTTGGAGAGACTATGCTGGGTCTAGATGCATTGAAAAAGAATCCAAAAGCACCCCTTCGAGGTTCTCCAATTTTATTACAAGTAGAAAAATAATATCCCTAATTACAGAAATTAAAAAATTATTTTTGTATTGTAATACTAATCAAGTGCATTATTACAGGTATGGCTCATGGAGAGACTAGGATTAATTAGTCCTCCTGGTGATATTGACAAGTACACTCCCAACTGTTTAGTTCGGCGAAAGAAACGTTTTTCTTTAAAGATGGGCCGCCGTGAGTGGGACAAGGTGTTTGCTGCTGGTGACTTTTCCATAAACTGGGTCGTCCCTTGGTGGAAGATTGAGAAGATGATCGGTTGTAATAACCAACCTTTTTTCCGTCTCCCTAGTTTATCAAAATTAACCTTTTATTATCCCTGTAGAGTTAAGAGACAATATGGCATCGCACAAACCATCACTACGAGAGATCTTCGCCGTCCTTATGAATTCCTTGTTTCACAAGAAGTTGAGCGGTTTGATAGATATTGGTGCGCTAGGCCTTTATGGGAAGTGATTACCCATAAGGTTCCACCCTCTTTGTCCAATAGTGTGAAGCAATGGCTTGATGGAAGATCTCAAAAGGACCAAATCAAAATTGAGAAGACCAATGTGAAGACTCGTCTGGGAGACAAGAAAGTTCCTGTTAAAGAACGTTTAGGTGGAAGAAGCGAGCTTAAGACTCCTATTATGCCTAGAAAGAAGAGTAAAGACAAAGGGAAAAGAAAAGTTGACTCTACAGAAAAGAAAGTTTGGGTGGAGAAGAAGCATTGAGTTTTAGCAGAGGGAGAGACTATCTACACCAAAATAGAATGCAGATCTTCTAATGGGTGCCTCCTATCAAAGGTGATGGATGAGGAAGAGGAAGATGCGGATAAAAATTGGAAAAGGATTAAGAAAGAAAAGAAAGATTAGAGCATTGCTTTTCTTTTGATTTATTAGACAATTTAAATTTGTTTTAAATTAATTTCTTTAAGCTTTATTTTATCAATAATGTAATTTCTTATTAATTAATGTGTAGACACCCATTTGTGTCTCCCCAAAACCAAACCCGGTGATGAGTACCTTTCACGTCGAATCATAATCGAATGAAACGAAAGTGTGGAAAGGTCTGGTGTTGCGGAAAGTTTTATTTCTTTTATTTTCTCTTCTCTCTGTTTTTGAAAAACTTTATTTTAAGAAAACAGCCAATACAGTGTGGTTGGTCCATGATATGGGTCCAATATTGGTGTAGTTGGATGGGACTTGCAAAGACCTTTCCAACGATATATTATAAGCCCAATTCCGATGAATATTGAGGAAGTTATGGCCAATTTACTAAACTGGGCCCGCTTTGAGCTTTAAGTACGGCCCAATGATCTAGGGGAGGGCCTAATATGATTTATCATTCCTAATGTAATTAGGAATGGTTTTGGTCTTCTAGAACATTCTAGAAGGTTCTTTTCATTCCTAATTCAACTAGGATTCTTCAGAGTTTTAATCAAGATCAAATAGCATTTTCGACTGAAATTATATTATTTTATCTTCCAGTATGGGAAACTTATCAGATTTTCGAAAACGCGTTGATATCCAATTTGGCGTCCAACCCCAGGCCTTGGCGCCTGGAATCAGGATTGGCGCCAGACGCCAGCCATTGGCGCCTGGCGCTAGCCACTGGCCCTGGCGCCAATGAGCCAGGGCTGGCGCCAAGGTTGTTTTGTGGTCTTCAGACTCTGTTTTGATAAATTATCTTTTTTGGAATATTTTCTTTATAAATATCGTATCAAAACTCCGTTTTTATTCATCAATTACCAATAATCAACTCTCTTCATTCACAAAATTATTCATCAATTACCAATAACCAACTCTCTTCATTCACAAAATTATTCATCAATTACCATTCATTTATTCTCTTCATTCATCATCTACATCATTCATTCATCAATTTTCAATAACATTAATTCTTTGGCATTCTTTCTTCCTTGCTTTTTCATACAAAATTCCGCATTCGCAAGATCTAGAAACACTTAGCCATATTCGAAGTTGCCTTCGCCCTAGACGTGAAAGGTTTTAATTTCTGAGGGTTTGGTCCCAAATCTCTATTTCAATTATTTAATTTAATTGTTTTGATTATTATTTTCCTTGAAGTTACTAACGTGTGTATTTTGTTATTAGAAAGAGGTACGAGGCATCCAAGTAAGTGCTTTAATTGATTAATTGATATTATGATGTAGATATCATGCTTAGATTGTTATTTTGATTCCTAGTATCATGTCTAGGGTATCTTTAATATTAAGTATGATTAAAATTATGATGCTTCCTATGTTCTTCTTAATATTTATGATTGTTAGTATCATGTTAGGGTTAAAGATGTGATTTTTATTGCTTAGTGACATGCTAGGATTTGTTATTAATCTTGTTAGTATCATGCCTAGGATCTTGCTATGCTTTAACATGATGATTATGATTATGATTTATATTATTATTATTAATGAAGTTGATTATTTATTATGTTGCTTGATATGTATTATTTTATATTGTTATTGCTTGATCACCTTTTATGCATGTTTAAAGGGAATTGGTATTTGCAATCGCGCTTAATAAGATACTTAATAATCTTGTTAGGTTAATTGTGATTATAAATTCAAGTGATCGCCAATAATAGTTTATTTGTGCATTAATATTCAACCAACATAGATTAAACAGGTTTAGGGTTAATCCTATTGATTGTATGTTAGTCAGAAAGCGCACATGAATACGATCAGAATAAAGTAGAGGCCTATTATTAGGGCAGGTTCAATCTCTTTTAGGTTGGATTTGTACCATCATCCCCAAACCCTTATTTGGTTCATGACCTTATGGAGTTGACGATCTCTTGGATCGTTAAGGGGTGTAACCTTCACCTCGTGAACGGTTTACAAGTTCCTTAAAAACTTGTTGGCGACTCTTTTGCTCTATCTTTTTCCCTTTTGGACGCCACCGTACTTTAGTGTATGATCACAGTGGGGTTCAAGCTAGTGGGATTTTTAAAGGCTTGAAATTATTCCCTACATAATGCAATTTCAGCTTTTTTTTATTTAAATTAACTTTTTCATTTAAAGCAATGAAAACAATTAAAAATATTTATTTTCGGAAGATTTCTTCGAGTACGGAAGTCGAAAAAATTTCCAGAATGCACCAAATTTGTCCAGATACTCGCAGAAAATTAGCGCTTCAGGTTTTGATTCTGTCGCCAGAATATTCCTTCTGTCGCCTGGCGACAGGGGCTTTTTTTGGCGCCAGTTTTGTTTCTTTGCAGTCATAAATATTTCAATTCTGGGATGTGAGAATTTGAAAAATTAAAGTGGCCGCACCTTTTTAAAGGTTGCCTACGTATCCTTTGTTAAGGAATCAGGCCAAACGTAGCTCTCTTGAGTGTTTCACTCAAATGAATATGGGTAGTACTTCTTAAGTTGGTCAAGATTTGTCATATTTGAAAACTCATTGCCATCCATGTCAGTTAATTTAGCTGCGCCTCCTGACAAGATTGTCTTGACAATGTATGGTCCTGACCAATTAGGCCTGAACTTGCCTCTTGGATCCAAAACATTTTTTCTTAGTGCCTTTAATACCAAGTCCCCAACTTTGATATTTCTAGTCTTGACCTTTTTGTTGAAGTGTCTAGCCATACGAGTCTGGTAGCATTGGGTATGATGTAAAGCTTCTAGTCGTTTTTCATCAAGTAGAATTAGCTCTTCGTACCGTGCTCTAGTCCATTCAACTTCATCGAGTTTACTTTCTAACGCAATGCGTAGAGAAGGTATTTCTAACTCCACAGGTTGTACGGAATCCATTCCATACTCCAAGTTGAATGGTGTATTCCTTGTTGATGTTCGGATTGACGTGCGATAACCCCACAGTTGCAAAGTGGAGTTTGTCAGGCCAATCTTTGTAATTCCCTGTCATTTTTTCGATGATAGTCTTTAGATTCTTATTGGCGGCCTCAACTGCTCCATTTGCTTGAGGCCTATAGGGGGAAGAATGGTGATGTTGAATACCATATTTTTGTAGCAATTCTTCACATTCGGCTTGAAAGTGAGTTCCATTGTCACTTATCATTTCATGCGGGACTCCATATCGACAAATTATGTTTCTTTCAATAAAGAGTGCTACATGTTTTGCAGTGAGTTTAGCATATGATTGTGCTTCAACCCACTTTGTGAAGTAATCTATTGCGACTAAATTGTATTCATGACCTCCTGTCCCAGTAGGCGTAATCTTTCCAATTATGTCAATCCCCCATGTTGAGAAGGGCCATGGTGAAGTGTATGTGTAGAGGAGAGACAAAGGAACACGTTGCAAATTTGCATAGATTTGGCATTTGGGACATCTTTTTACATATTGATGACAGTCCCTATTCATGGTAGTCCAATAGTATCCTTCTCTCATTATCTTTTGGACTAGCATTTTGCCATTATCATGTGTTCCACATATTCCTTTATGAATAACCCTCATAGCTCTTTGAGCATCCTTTTTGCCTACACATAATAAAGCTCGACCTTTAGGTACCCTTTTGTGTAACTCATTTCCTATGAGCACAAACTGGGAAGCCAAAAGTCTGAAGGCTCGTTTTTCCCTTTTGTCAGCATGAGGAGGGTACTCTCCTTTGGTGACATAATTGAGTATATCGGTGTACCATGGTTCTTCTTCTTCTTGTTCTTCCTCTTAGACTACTTCATCATCTTCTATAGCTTAAATGTATGCTGGTTTATGCCTTTTTTCTATGGTTAAAGGAATTTGCTTAATTTCCTTAGGAATTCTAACCATTGAGGCTAGTCTTGCCAAGGCATCAACGAATTGATTTTCCTCTCTAGGTAGATAGGTGTATTCTACCTTTTCCAATTGATCAGTGAGGGTTTCCAGGTATGTTTGGTAAGGGGCTAGGCTTTCGCTCCTAATCTTCCATCTTTTTGAGATTTGATTGATGATTAAAGATGAATCTCCGAAAATTCGAAGTTTCTTTACACCTAAGGCTAGAGTCGTTTCGAGGCCTACCACGCATGCTTCATATTCGGCCGCGTTATTGGTAACGTCGAAATCTAACTTTATGGAGATGGGAACGTGTTCCTCTTTGGGTGATACTAATAGGACTCCTATGCCACATCCCTTTTGGTTTAAGGCTCCATCAAAGTATAGAGTCCAAGTATCATCTTATGTCATCATTAAATCCTCGTCTAGAAACTCGTTATCTTCTATTGGCGTCGAATCTTCTATTGGAAAGTCTGCTAGAAAATCCGAGACCACTGATCCTTTGATTGCCTTTTGAGGCATGAACCTTATATCAAACTGGGCTAAGTTAACTATCCACTTTGAAATGCGTCCATTAAGTGTTGATTTCTCGAATAAATACTTGAGAGGATCCATTCATGACACTACATAGACAGTGTGTACGAGCATGTAGTGTCTTAACTTGGTTGTGGCCCACATTAATGCGAGGCACAACTTCTCAAGTGGTGTATAGTG
The DNA here is from genome assembly GCF_001683475.1 of Chenopodium quinoa. NCBI lineage: Eukaryota > Viridiplantae > Streptophyta > Magnoliopsida > Caryophyllales > Amaranthaceae > Chenopodium > Chenopodium quinoa. Next base: position 659,521 of record NW_018743955.1, on the reverse strand, counting down.
TGTTTCATATTCGAGCATCTTTTTCCTTAGATAGTAGATAGCATTTTCTTTGTCTTCTACCTCTTGCGCAAGCATAGCTCCCATCGTTTCTTTGGTAACTGTCAAATATAACCTTAGAGGTATTCCTAGGAGTGCTAGAGTTAATACAGGAGGATTTGCGAGATAGGCTTTGATCTTCTCAAAGGCTTTTTGACACTCATCGTCCCATATAACTGGCACATTCTTCTTGAGCTTTTTGAATATTGGTTCACATATTGTGGTTAACTTGGATATGAACCTACTTATGTATTGAAACCGGCCAATGAATCCCCGAATTTTCTTTTTAGTTTTGGGCGGTGGCATGGACATGATTGCTTTAATCTTGGTTGGGTATATCTCTATACCTCTAGAGCTTATGACATATCCCAAGAGTTTTCCTGAGGTTCCTCCGAAAGCACATTTGGAGGGTTTCAACCTCATGTTATATTTTCTTAACCTTTTGAAGAATTTTCTTAAGGCTACTTGATGTCCTGGACGGTCCTTAGATTTTACAATCATGTCATCTACATAGACCTCCACTTCTTTGTGCATCATGTCATGGAGTAGGGCAGTCGCTGCTCGTTGGTAAGTAGCACCCGCGTTTTTCAACCCGAATGGCATTACCGTGTAACAGTAAGTACCCCAAGGTGTTATGAATGTGGTTTTCTCCATGTCTTCTTCGGCCATGAGAATTTGGTTGTACCCTGCGTATCCATCCATAAACGAGAGAAGTGCGTGATTTGCTGTATTATGCACCAAAATATCGATGTGTGGTAAAGGGAAGTCGTCCTTTGGACTTGCCTTGTTTAGATCTCGATAGTCGACACACATTCGAACCCTACCATCTTTTTCGGAACTGGGACAACATTTGCGACCCATTCGGGGTATTTGGATACCCTAATAAAACCTGGAGTTATTTGTTTTTGAACTTCTTTTATTTTAAGAGCTACGTCGGGTTTCATTCGACGTAACTTTTGTTTTACAGGTTTCATTCCTGGAATTAATGGTATTGTGTGTTCATCTATTTCTCTATTAATGCCTGGCATATCTTCATATGACCAAGGGAATACATCGATAAATTCTTTAAGTAGATTAATTAGATCGGTTCTTTCATCTTTGCTTAGTGTAAGTTCGATTTTAACTTCTCTTTTAATGGCTGGATCTTTTGAGATGTCAACCGTTTATGTATCTTCGATTATTGGCGTTTTATTTTCAAGTGTTTCCATTGCTTTAATAATTTCTTTGTCATTTTCATCATTAGTTAAGCAATGCTCGTCATCTTTGGTTAAAGAAAAACACGAGGAATAAGGGGAAGAAGAAATATTATTAAATTCAGAAATCATTACATCGAATAAAGAGATATCCGTTGGGACTTGACTACTAACTATCCTAGGAGTAGAAATAGAAGATGGAGGTGCTACAAATAAAGTCAAAGCAAGGGGGGGCTTTCTCCTTATGGTTAGGAGTTGGGATCTCATCTAGATTGTTCAGTCCAGAAATATTTCGAACCCTGGTTGTCTTATGCCATTTACAACAAAGGGTTCAGGAAATTCATAACATGGATAATCCTCTCCTTCTCTTATGAATTGTCCATTTAAGGTTAGAGGATATTGATCCATTGGTATTTCTTTCTTTTGTGTGCGAGCATTCCTACATGCTTTTGACTTTTCCTTGGCCCACTTAAGGTCTTCGAGAGTTGGTTCAAAACCAAGTCCGAAAGTATCCAACTTAGGGAGGCCAGGTAATCCCATGTGCTTAGCTATCCCTTTTTTCTTTCCTATAGTCATTCTAGGGAAGTGTCCTTGATTTCTTAAGATAGCATTAGTCACCATGTTTGAGTGGAGGTCGTAGTGAAGAGGGGTCCTTTCATCTTCCTCTATCAAGGAGACCTCTTCGTTAAAGCCCCACAAGTCTTCATCGTCTTCATCATCTTCCACATTAATTAGTGGGTTTTCCAATGTTTTAATTCTCATAGGTGAAGCATCGATGGTAATTGGTATTCCTCCAATTATGGCTTTCACCTGTTGATGAAGAGATGAAGGGACGACCTTTAGGTTATGAAGCCAAGGGCGTCCCAATAGTAAGTGAAAGGATGACTTAATATCCACTACTTGAAATGTGGTATCATGCTCGATTGCTCCCGCCGTTATGTTCATGGTAATTGTACCTAATGCTTGACAGCGTGAGTTATCGTAGGCTCTTATTCCTTGTGTTGATGGGGATAAATCCTCATCTCTTATGCCTAACATCCTTGCAATTCTAAGTAGGCAAACATTGATTGTCGATCCGTTATCTACAAGGGTCATAGGGACATTCATCCTTTTACATATCACTGTGAGGTTGAGAGCCTTGTTGTGCTTGTCACCTTCTGGTTGCAAATCCTTGTCTGAAAAAGTGATCAAGTTAATAGGACTTGGGAGATCACTGGTGAGGAAATTGGCTAACCCCTTAGGAGTGGTGTCCGAATCTATGCCTACCTTAGCCAAGGCATCCATAACTGCGACTCTATGTTCTCGGGATGTGGCTAGTAATTTCCATACATTCATTTCGACCTTAGTCTTTTTTAGTTGTTTGACAACATCGTTGTCTTCTATGATTGGTATGGGAACTTGTTGAACTGTAGGCATAGGTTGTGTTGTAATGGGAGGTTGCATTCTCCCGGACCTCGTGAGGACATCTATGGGTGAATCTTCTTCGTCCCAAATGTCACTTACTGGGTATATTGTTGATAGAGGAGTCTATTCGATATCTTTGAGGTAGACATCCTCATCATCACTGTCCCATACTCTATTAATTGTGGCATCTTGCGGGAGTTGGACTAGTTTCTTCTCATCAATTAGTATTTGAATAAATTCTTTGAACTTGAAACAGTTTTCTATTGTATGTCCCCCTGATTGATGGTATGAACAGTAATACCTATCTGTCCTTTTGAGTGATTCAAATGGTCTCGGTTCGAGAGGCTGGATTTTACCATTCTCGGAGAGCATTTTAAACATGTTGGCATAAGACGTCCTAAATGGAGTATATAACCTGTTACTCTTTTTGGGAGTGTCAATTACTTGTAGGGAGAAGGGTTTCTTGTTTGCTTCTATGATCTTGAATGAGATTTTGAAATCTATAGCATTCATCTGTGGTATGACCATTTCCTTGATGGTACTTGCAGTAAGAATTGGGATTCCAACTCGAAGATCGCTTTTCTGGCGTCGGATCTTCAGTAGGGCCAATGCGTTTGATTAATCCTTGACCATAGAGGCGACCGAAAGCAACATCATAGGTCATTCCAATGGGTGTGATCTCTCTTTTGGGTTTCTTCTCCTTTGGTGGAGGTTTATTTTTGAGTAACTCATTTTGTTCTTTTAGAGCCTCCTTGGCCTGAAACAACAGCTTGTTTGCTTCTGCCATAAGTAGTGTTAGTGCATGTATGTCCTGCCTAGTCACAGGTTCTTGCCCATAAGAGTCACTAGCATCCTTGAAAATCTCTTCTTCTTCGATAGTCTCAATAGGTTCAATAAGACTCCATGGGTCTACTTGACTCTCTTCGTCGGAAATGGCCAAAGAATCCGACAATGGTGCAGTGTTAATGCTTGGCTTCTTACTTCCAGGGGGCAATGGAAGTTTGTTGCTATCAATTAGATCCTGGATGGCTTCCTTTAGCCTCCAAAAATTTTCCGTAGGATGGCCCCTACCTTGGTGATACTTACAGTGTGCATTTGGGTTCCAGCTAGCCGTTCTCTTTTCGACATGTGGGTCCCCAAATGGTCCAATGGGAGTTATAAGACCTTTAGCGTGTAGGCGATCAAACGCGGTATCATCACTCATACCAATAGGAGTATAGTTTTTCCTAAATGGTTTCTTTTGTCCTTGGTTGTTGTTCATGGCTTGGACTTCATTCAGATTAAAGGTGTCAACATTATTTGAGTGGGTGATTTTGGAAGAAGAAGGATTGTCGTTCTTCTTACCTTTCCAGCCACTGTTGGAGTTATTGTTAGCAGCTTTTTGTTTGGCTAGGTCGTCTTCAATATTGATACCAATATCATAGACGGCCTTAAAGGTGTGTAAATTACTTTGGTATCTAAGGTGCTTAGAATATTTTTCTTGGAGGTTCTTAATGAACATCCTTACAAATTCCTTTTCACTGGGCACCTCAACCATTTTTGCGGTAGTCTCCCTCCATTTGTTAAAGAAGGAAGTAAACCCTTTATTTTCTTTTTGTTTTAATATCTCAAGTTCTCTATGATCAGTTTCAACTTGAATATTACATTTATACCTATCAATGAAAGCGCTTACAATGGACTCCCAACTAGAGGTTTTCTCTTTGTCAAGAGAAAAGTACCATTGTTGACACACAGTGTCTAATGACAAAGACAATACAGAATGAAATGCTTTTTTGTCTATTCCCTTAATATTCATTACAGTTTCAAAAGCTCTTAAATGAAAATAAGGGTTGTCCATATGCTTGAACTTCGGGATGTCGTTGGCATTGAACTTCTGCGGAAGAAGGTCCTTGTCCACCGAGACCCCTTGTGAGCTAATCCCTTGGAACCTAAAGTCATTGGACAGTTTCAAACTTTCCTGGATTAGGTCCATTTGTTGTTGTTTCACAGGGTCGTTGATTTGAAGGGTCAGACCCTTCAATATTCAGCCAAGTTAGCTACCTCTCCCCTAACTTCATTAAGTTCTTCTTGACTTGCCATTATCTTCTTAGCCTTCCTTTTCCTACCAATTGGTTTGTCAAAAAGTGCTACTTGAATGAAAGTTTTGTCCTTGATTAGACGTCCTTCCTTTCTTGTCCACGCGCTGTAAATTAAACCATACTCGTTTTAATGATCCGACTCTAATCGACTTTGATTTTATGGTTTAAAAATAAATAATAAAAAAAAGAAAAAAGCAAAAATAGGGTGCATATTTTGGGAATGGGTTCAATCAAGTGGTTGATTGGAGGATTAATATCCGAATTACCCCCCTAAAAAAAATGACGGAAAACACGCATTCAAGACTCTCTAGACATGGTCATGGTGTGACAAACATGTTATGTGTGTGTATTATAAGTGTGTGTGAGTGAAATGCTTTGACTCTTGTGTATGACCATGGGACTTAAGTGCCTAGACCCAATTAAACACTTGGACATGGTTTGAACCGTTAATAAATCGGTGAACTGATTAGTAGACTGTTTAATTAGACTCGTCGTGATGACTCGAGCAAGAAACTGGACTGTCGCTATAACAACAGGGTTGTTGCCACTGTTTAAAGCCTGTCGCCAAACGACAGAACTGTCGCCAGGCGACAGACAATAAACAGAGGCGCCACAACCCAGATTTATGCGCCATTGCTGGAACATTAATCTGGACTATTTGCAGTAATTTTACTCTAAAGGGACATGCCTAAAGTCGTACTAAGTCAAGTTGATTAATTTATTAGCCTTTAATTAATCCCAAATTAATTAATTAATTAATTAATTAGACAAAGTCCTTTTAGTCATTAATCGATTTATTTAGTCTTAAACACAAGTCAAACAAACGGTTAGCACATATAGTATGCACAAGCAAGAATGCACAAGTAGTTCACATAGTCACAATATGATGCAATGAGTTTGCAACCTAACCATGGCTCTAGTTCTCTAAAGTTCAAGGATATGGGTTAAGTCAAAGAGGGTCCATGGTTATGAGTCGGAATGCATCGCGCGGAAGCCTTACCTTTGGAAGGGTTGGCGCGTATGGATGGGACCCCGCAAGTTCAAAAACTTGCTTCCACGGTTTGGTGGATTCACTAACTCGGATGTACCCGTCATTGCCAGGAGCGTTCGATTGGGTAGATGGAGCGCGAACCCCTAGAGGGTTATGGCCATATGTAGAACACATATGGGTTTCAGAAAAGTGAGAAAAACTCAATCAGGAAGTAGAATCGAGCCAACAGTACTAGAAATGATCAAAACAAGAAGGCAGAGTTCTGGCTCGGTATAGGAAGAAGTTGGCGCCAGACTACAGGAACTGTCGCGGCAAAAGAACCTCTGTCGCCGAGCGACAGAAGCTCTTTACAAGCAACGGTCTCTGTTTTCTAGACGCTAGTTCCTACATGCCTCAGCAGGTATCTGTGTTCTTAGAATTTTCCAGATTTCGCAGTATTATTTCGATTCTAGTTGTGAAAGATATTTCTCAAATTTCCTACATGTAAAATTCTATGTTTTTGACTCATTTCGGATGGTCTATCCAATGAGGACCTTTTTTTATGCATATGACAATAATGCTAATCAAAATTACGCACATGAAATACTTAGAATTTTTCGAGTCTCATCCGCTCATTCTAAATCATTACCGAAATAAATTTCAGGAATTAAAATAGAAATCCTCCCTAGTGGAGTCGCCAAAAACTGTAGGGAATATTTCAAGCATCATAACCCCAAGCTTTAGGGAAGAAAAGAGAGCAAAAGAGTCACCAACAAGTTTTAGGAACTTGTAAACCCAAAACGATCCAGGAGATCATCAACTCCATAAAATCAGGAACCAAATAGGGCTCGGGGATGAGGGTATGAATCCAATCTACAAATGAAAGGACCTGCCCTATAAAATAGGCCTCTACTCTGTTCTGCTCGTATTCATGTGCGCTTTTTGACTAACATGCAAACATTATTTTAACCCTAAACCTGTTTAATATAATCTATGTTGGTTGAATATTAATGCACAAACAAAACTATTATTGGCGATCACTTGAATTTAAAATCATATTAGCCTAAATCAAATTATTAATTATCTTATTAAGCGTGATTTCAAGTACAAATTCCCTTTAACAAGCATAAAAGGCGTGATCAAGAAATAACAATAAATAATAAATCAAGCAACATAAAAAATCATAAAAATAATAATCATTATGATAACAATAAAAATCATGTTAATAATAAAGCTTAAATATAATAGCAAGATCCTAGGCATGATACTAACAAGATTAATAACAAACCCTAGCATGTCACTAAACAATAAAGATCAAAGCTTTTAAAACCTAACATGGTACTAACATGCTATTAGAAAGGAGTAAAGGCACCCTAAACATGATACTAGAAAGCATTAAAAACATCCTAACATGATATTAGGAATTAATGAAATAATAACATGATTTCTACATTGAAAGAAATAGGGAGTACGCTAGTCTACTTACTTTGAAGCCTCGTACCTCTTTCTAATAACAAAATACACAAGTTAGTAAACTTCAATGAAAATAATAAAGAATTAAATTAGAATCAAAGTAAATAAAGTTTAAACTAGATTTGGACCAAACCCTCAGAAAATATTAAACCTTGCACGTCTAGGGCGAAGGCAACTTCGAACTTGGCTAGGTGATTCTAAATCTTGTGCATGCGGAAGTGTGTTTAATAAAAGGCTGGTTTAGAAAGAGAGAGAGAAAGAAAGCATATATTGCTCAAGAGAGAGAATAGAGAGAATCAAGTAATTCTTGATAAGAGTTGATGATTAAAAACGGAGGTCGAGGACCCTATTTATAAGGAAAATAGTCCGGAAATTAACTGAATTTGATAAGGAATAAAACTACATGTTTTCGCCATAAATTCACTCTGTCGCGAGGCGACAGACCTGTCGTTTGGCGACAGCCTGGCTTGCACGCGCTTTCTACGCGGAATCCGATCTTTAACCAATTTGATCTACGGAATCCGTACAGAAGATAAAACGTATCCTTAAAAATAATAATATAATAATAAAATAATAATATTTTATTCCAAATAAAAATCCATCTTAATCTAATAATATTAGAATCTAAAAGAACCTTCTAGAAACTTCTAGAAAGTTATAATTAATCCTAATTATTTTAGAAATAATAATTAACGTTGGGCCCTCCTCTAGATCATTGGGCCGTATGTAAATAATGAATCCGGCCCAGTTTAGTATTTTGGCCATAACTTCCTCAATACTCATCGGAATTGGGCTTATAATATATCATTGGAAAGGTTTTTTTCGAGCCCCATCCAATTACACTATTATTGGACCCTTATTATGGACCAAACTAAACTGGATTGGCTATTTTAAATAAAATAGAGTTGTTTTCAAAAACAGAGAGAAGAGAATTTTTAATAAAACTAAACCGAAACACCTGACTTTTCCACATTTTCACCTCATTCGATCATGGTTCAACGTGAAAGGAATTCATCACTAGGTTTGGTTTTGGGGAGACACAAATGGGTGTCTACAGTAGGTATATTTACTTTTTTAGTATAGACATCACGAGATACTTCTTTGTTGATCGAGCTGAATCAAGGTGAAAGATTGTGTTATTAGTAGGACAAATCACCATGAGGAACCAATGAAACCTACATAAATTCACAATACACATACAAATCAATAATTAGGGTACAACATATAATTCAAATGTAGAAAGAATTGAATTACACATGGTTAAACGTACTCCTCATAACATGGGGCGAATATGAACTCGTCTCCCGCACGCATTGATTCCCTAATACTATGATTAACATTATATCTCACGTAACTCACTATGCCAAAACTAATAGATTGAAAACTACCTCATGTATCTCATCTTCTCCATGTTTCTCATCTTCTCCTTGTCTTTTTGGGTGACTACTTGAGTCGACCGGTGTAGTCGAGGGGAATGACAAGGGTAAGTTCATTTGCTTCGCCCAAGCATTGAATTCACCTACTAACTCATTGCGTACTTGTTCCTTGATGGATTCCACCTTGGCATCCAAGTCATCAGGTGAGTTAACACTTGCTCGAGATCTTCCCAATTTTGTGTATTCTGAACCCATCACCTTTTCCCATCCTAGCAACGTCCCTCCCATACCTACTACCCGGCCTGGATGGTAGGGCTTTCCCAAAGCCAAGGTGAAATGGTCTTTCTCTATAGTCAGGACCAGCTTGCCTTCAACAACTTCTGTAGTGTACTCAAGCTGTAGCATAAGAAAAATTGTTAACATGAATACATATAATGTTTTTGTATGGTAAAGTTATGCAAAAGTTTCAAATAGCTTACAAGTTTATCAGCCACTTTTTTTTCTGGTTCCTTGATGACCCATTTTCCGGTTTCCTTATCAAAGGAATGTAGAGAACAAATGAAATCGCCAGCACGACTAACCAACGTAGTGATCGTGGAGTTGGAGGGTTCTTTGGATGACCCTTGAAGCAAAGTGGGGTATAAACCCTCCTTCATCCAAGTTTGCCTCCATTCACCAAATGTCTTGGCCCCCGTACGATGGAGGTACTCCTTCTGCAATGCATTTTCCATGTTTTGCTCTCGAAGTTCCTACATAAATAGAAATTTTAGCATCATTATTGCAAAAAGAGTCAATATATTATACAATTCTCATTAGATTTACTAGTTCTTACAATTGCTTTGGGTCGACTTTTTTGAATAACAAAGTCTTTCCACTCGTCCTCCGTCACGCTTGGCCATATTTTCCACGGTGGTTCTTGTTCCTCAACATCTTCCTCATTTCCACCTTCACCATCCTTCCCCTTGGAAGCTTTCTTCTTGTGTTTCTTCTTCTTATAGATCCATCCATTGGTCAAGTGGGTCTTGAAGCCTCTAAATCTCTCCGCTATTAAAGAATCAAACACCCTTCTCTTCTCGGGATCATTAGGAATATTAAACAGCTTCTGCAATCACAAATACAAGCAATTATTATTTTCCATTTATAAACAACCATTAGGTAAAAGTATTTGTAATTGTGTAAATGTGCATTAAAAAAAACACTTGCCCTGGTATCATCCCAAAATGTTTGAATCAAGCCTGGAGGTACTTGCCGCCAACTAAGTGTAATGGGGATTTTGCGCGAACACATGCCAACTTGGTTTGCATATTTCCGAAGCCATTGGCCAGTAGGTCGGCCTCTTTTATCTTACTCCAGGACCATGGGAACGGTTGGCTTCTTAAAACTTGTTGTCGGACCCCTACCCTTTCTCTTAGCTGGTGCCTTTACCCCCCCCCCCTCCACCACCTGTGTTCAATTGCTCCTGTCCTTGGCTTTGATTTTGAGGAGTAGTGTTCTCACCAACAATCTCAACAATTGTAGAATCAATAGGAGGCGCACATTCAGCTGAAATTTCAAATTCTTCAAGCCTGCGCTCAAAAGCATCTTGTTCCTGATCTTCTGGCTCACCCAAATCAGTCTCCTTTTTGACATCATATGGCTCGTCCTTGTCCTCATCCTCACCCTCATAGCCATCATCATCATCCTCCAAATCCTCTACTAGTGGGTCATAATCGTCATCCATGAGTTATAAACACCTGTCATTACAAATATAACACGATATTAGGTCCATAAGAGATAAAAATGTTGACATATAGGTCATAATACATGTTAGCATATAAAATAGGCAAGAAAGTTCACATATAGATCATTTTTATTCTATTTTCATCAAATTGACTCTATAAATTACGTAACTTTTTATTTTCTAGTACCGTTAACACTAAAAATATTAAATTCTATCATATTTGACGCATTTTGAGATATACTTCATTCATTAACAAGAACTTGTAAAAATTTAGCAACTAAGCTAACACTTTCATTCATTTTCCCCAAAACTATTCATAAAATTACCTAACTTCTGATTAAATAATACTTTTAAATGCTTACAATCTCAAATTAACTGTTATAGTACCTCATTCTAATATTCCTTCTTTGTGGTCTGACCGCATATAACATGTCTGGCCGTCTATGTCATTTCATGCGATAGGTCTAGGAACAGTGAAAGGTGATGAATCATCAAACACATCGTATACTTCCTCATCCTCAACATCTCCAATGCCTAGGATTCTTCTTGTCCCAGCTAGCACAATGGACCATTTTGAATCGACTGGGTCAGTTTCATAGAACACTTACTTAGCTTGAGATGCTAGGATGAACGGTTCTGCACTATCATTCAAGTGGCCAAGATCTACAAGAGTAAAGTCATCATACTTGAAATTACGCCTGATATTATCAACCCACTTACACTTGAAAAGAGAAACCTTGAAGTTACAATAACCAAGCTCCCATATTTCTTGAATTCGACCGTAGTATGACTCTTTAGCACTTGCAAACTCCCTTGACAATGCCACAAGCGTTACTCCACTGTTTTGGGTCGACGAAGATTTCAAATCCCAACCCTCTGTCTAAAAAGTGTACCCATTGATGTCATAACCCTCAAATGAGCGAACATCATCCCTAGGACCATAAGCAAGCCACCTTACTGTATCAGACACTATCATCCAAACGACTCGTCACTCGATCACTAAACCAACTCACAAACCTCTTATTATGCAACTGCATTAGTGCCCTATCACCTTTCGATGGAAATTCATCACGCAAACTAGCCATGAGCTCATCTAAATATGGGTGAACATCTACAACATGGTGCAACACATAAAGGTGTGCTTGTAAGAACTGATCTCGATCAGGTGACATTTGTTTTGACCCAATTGTGCCATGAACATCTAGTCTCCCTTCATGTCGAGAAGTAGGAAGACCAATAGGTTCAGCAACGGCTAAATAGTCGGCCATAAAATTATCAATCTCCTCACTCACGGTCCCTTGAATCATGCTTCCTTCCGGATGAGCCGGATTCCTTACTTTATCTTGCAATGTGCCCATGTTTCTTTCAAAAGGATAGAACCTCCTCAGGAAAACTGGACCGCACAACTTAATCTCATGCACCAAATGAAGAATGAGATGCACCATTATCTCAAAAAATGAGGGTGGGAAATACATCTCAAATTTGCACAAAGTCACAACCACATCCGTTTGCAAAGCATCAAGTGTACAAGGATCAAGCACTTTGCTGCATATGGTATTGAAAAACGAACATAGGCTTGTAATAGCTTCCCTCACGTGCTTCGGTAAAATACCACGTATTGCAATTGGTAGAAATACTTGCATCAACATGTGACAATCATGGGATTTCATACTTGTCAGCTTCAATTCTCCACTTAAGGATACAAATCTTTTCATGTTAGATGCGTACTCGGATGGAACCTTAATGCCGTAAAGACATGCACAAAACATCCGCTTTTCTACCCTTGACAATGTGTAGCAAGCCGGTGGTAAATACTTCTTCTCAACCTTGCCTTTACCCTCATCTCTACTCTTTGAAGCATCCGCGGCCTTTCCCTTGCTCTTCCCCTTTCCTTTTTTCGAAACATTTACATTTTCATGTTCCGATTCCTTTCCCTTTCTATCCTTCCCCTTTCTAACCTTGTCTTGAGGCCACAATTCCGGACGAATCCCCATCTCTTGCAAATCTAACCGTACACCCTTTCCATCCTTTGTTTTGCCTGAAATATTAAAAAGCGTTCCCACAAGAGCATCACACACATTCTTCTCTATATGTATCACATCAAGACAGTGCCTAACATCATGTTTTTTCCAGTACGGAAGCTCCACAAGATTGATTATTTTTTTAAAAAGACTTGTTGAGACCGGAGCTTTTTCAGATTTTCCAAACACCGTTTGTATACCCTTAACTCGAGCATAAACCTTAACACCGGTCAATGGTCTAGGCGCAGTCTCCTCTTCCACTGTCCCATCGAAAGCCTTTTTTTGCCTACGGTACGGGTGATCACGCCTAAGGAACCTTCGAGTCCTTAGGTACACATCTTTATGAGAATTCTTAAGGTATATACTTGATGTATCATCAATACATATGGGGCATGCTTTTTTCCCTTTACCCTTGTACCCACACAGGTTGCCATATGCAGGAAAGTCATTCATGGTCCACATAAGGGCCGCACGCAATGTGAACACCTCGTTCTTGTGAGCATCAAAACAAGAAACCCCTTCGTCCCACATCTTTCTCAAATCGTCAATTAGTGGCGCAAGGTAAACATCTATGTCATTTCCAAGTTGCCTAGGCCTCGTTATTAGCAATGAAAGTATTATATACTTCCGTTTCATACATAACCAAGGAGGAAAATTGTAGATCACTAAAAGAACCGGCCAAGTGTTGTGTTGGGAACTAAGAGTTCCAAATGGATTCATCCCGTCTGTGCACAACCCAAGTCTTCAATTTCTGACTTCATTACCAAACTCCAGAAACTTCAAATCAATGTTCTTTCATTGCGGGGAGTCAGCCGGATGCTTCAGCGTTATGTTTTTCTTTCTTCCCTCGGCATGCCACCTCAAGTTTTTAGCGTCTTTTAGTGTTGAGAATAGACGCTTAAACCTTGAAATAATAGGAAGATACCACAACACCTTAGCAGGAGGTCCCTTCATACCAGGATTGCAACTCATGCGGTATCGCAACTGCTTGCATCGTGGACACTCCTCCAATTGTTCATACTCATTACGATACAAAATACAATCATTATGACATGCATGTATCTTCTTATACTCCAAACCAAATGGACAAATAAGCTTCTTTGCATAATAGTAAGACTTAGGAATTTCATTCCCATCAGGCAACATCTCACTTAATGCGGTTAACAAAGAAGTAAAACTAACGTCTGTCCACCCATGCTTCGATTTAATGTTAAAAAGTGTTAGCACGGTAGAAAGTTTGGAGTATTTTTTGCACCCAGGGTACAAAGGCTTTTTGGAAGCCTCCGATAGTAATTCAAACACATCACCTTCGACATTATGCAACATCTCATCCACGTCTTCATCCTCGACCTCATCCAGTGGATCATCCTCAGCTCCATCCTCACCACTATCAATAACATATTCATCATTCTCGCATTTCTCGTCCACACGAATCTCATTGCTTCTATCATGCACATCATTCCCATCAAGATCCCTACTATACTCTCCACTTTCACCATGCCAAATCCACACATGGTATTTAATTCTAAACACACGACAAAGTACATGATCTCTAATGATTTCAACACTATTGACCACCTTCACATTATTACAATCAACACAAGGACAATATAAGCCTTCCTCACCCATTTTGCGCTGATAAGATAAAGTCGTCTCGCAAAACTCTTGAACCCCATTCCAAAATTCCAATGTATCACGTCTACCGTACATCCAACCACGATCCTTCTCCATTTAGTAAAGTGTCTCTAAACATATATAGCAACATATTATGAATAATGTACAATTGCTACATATTTTATGTAAATCAACTTCAAGTACACACCGTGAATATACCATTCATATAGTGAAAAAATGCATGTTTCCAAAGTGTCCTTATCACTCCAACATAACCCATCCTTGAATGTCTACTCTCACTAGTGAATGTATGTCAACTTTCCAATTTTAAGGAAAATTCGAAAGCACTTCCCCCCAGTTCTCCAAGTACACGATGTAGATAATTACTTACCCACATATGTACCCAGAGAACATGGTGAAGAAATGGAAAGCCAAGATGTTCCTTAAAATCGAAAAAAAAAGACAAACATTCACCACCTAAGTGAGAGTAAACATTCAACAATAGTCCCAACCGGGGACTATTGAAGACTTCTCCTAATGAGAAAGCCTTGAACGGGTATCTAGGCATATGATGATGCAAACATTCAACATATTATTGTAATTATTTATAATTAAACAAGACACAACTTGTAATATCATGAACAAACTTTTATCAAATGGATAAATAGAAAGAAATATAGCTGCATAAAGTTTATAGTTCATACCAATATAGCAAGTACAATGGATGTAATGTCTCGAACTTCCCACTTGAATAGCTAATAAATTTTTGCTTCACTACATATGAATCTACAAAAATAAAAAATAAAACAAAAAATAAAAGTTAGTAATTTTGTCAAGAATTATAAAACAACCTAAAATTACACATTAAAACATACTACCAAAGTCCACTAATTAAGTAACAAGGTTACTAATAATCTCTAAATTTATTCAAAATTACCCATTAAAACTTACCAAAATTGAAATAAATAATAACAAGGTTACTAGCTAATCTCTAATTTATTCAAAATTTCCTAATAAAACAACCTAAAATTCAGACAAAATAGAGTAAAATTATATTCAAAACTTAACTTTAATTTGCCTAAAAATTGTTCAAAATACAAAATAAATTAATACTAACCCTAGGTGGAGGTGGAAAGGGAAGAGAGATGGACAGTAGAGGACGGCGGTCGGTGGTGGAGGGACCTCGGTTAGGGCCCCAACGGCAGAGCACAGTGGCGCGGCGGCTTGGGCGAACAGGTGGTGGAGGGACCTCGCTTCTCCTTGCTTACTGCTTGTGCTCAGTGTTGGAGGGAGTGCGGAGGTGTGCGCATGTGGAGGAGGGAGTGCGGAGGTGGTGGAGGGTGGTGCGGTGGCTGTAGCGGCTGTGGCGTCACCGGTGGAGTTTGTGGTGGTAGGGTTTGAACTGATGGAGAGACTGAGCTAGTTCCTCGTGGTTTTGGTCGAATGAAAGTGAAAACAGAAAGGTGAAAGAGAAGGAAAAGGAGCACTTTTTTTTTATTTTATTTCCAATATTGCCACCGGTTCAAAACCGGTGGTCTTAAGCATTTTTGCCATCGGTTCGGTTTTGACCGGTGGCAATATAAATCGTCTAATCCCGCCCATTTTTTAAGCCACCGGTTTACAAATGCCGGTGGCTTTTAAGCGGTGCCTTTTTCAATTTTTCTACTAGTGATCCTTTCATCATGTTTTATGATTATTTTTGTATCGTAGTTATTTGTTCACTTTTTTGTTTGGGAAAGTTTTTTTTAATTTTTTTTCAAATATGCGACAATTAACAATTCAACCCAAATCTGCTACAATTAACAATTCAACAAAAGTAGCTCTAGATTTATGACCATTTTTTTACACATGAGGTTTAATACACTTGTATACCAAACTCGTTAGTTTTAAGACCAACAAACGACATTTTGATATTTATTGAACGTCTAAGGTTTTCTATGTAAAAAAAGTTATGAAACTACTCAATATTTAGGACATCATCCCTTAGTTGTTAAGTAATGGATGAGAAATAGAGTTAATGAATGAAGACATAAAAAATCGAGAGATAAAGTACGGAGATAAATAAATGTAATGATGTAGTGAGAGAAATAGGTAGAGTAATAAATTGTTTTTTTTTTTGGGAAAGAGTGATTTATTAATTAGTGAGAGAGAAATCAATCTACTGTAGAGTGATAAATTAGAGAGAGAAAGAGGGGAGATGTCATTTAAAGGGCACAATAACCAAAGGCCATTTCCTTTGAGCTATTTCCATTATAACGTTTTTATAAACAATATTATGAACAAAAATAATTCATGTTAGTATCCTTTCTGTAGGGTTATCACTAATAAATATGTTACAAACTACTGAAAATATAATCATTAAGTTTAATTGATTTATAAAATATAATTATAGTAAATATAAACTTGAGTTTACTTGAGTTAATTAAAAAGGATAATAATTTAGTTTTTGAATTGAGTTTTACGTTGGTTCGCGTATCGTTTGGGACACTAATATATATTTTACACGAAGTATGTCATCCCAAAAAACGCGCCAAAAATATTAAACAAGATACTAACATACTTAGACTTACGTGATTATTTCTCCAAAAAAATTATGAACAACTGCACCCTTCATTATTATTGAAGATAGAACTTACTCAAATATTGAAGTTGGGAATCTTGGGATGGATACAAAATGATTTTCATATTTATATTTTCAAATCTTACATTTAAATTATAGTGAGAAACCCATTTAAATTAAATGAAGTAGGGGAGAGAAATTAGAGAGAGAGAGGGAGAAGTGGTAAGAGTAGGAAGTAATACGAGTGGCAGTAGATTAGAAATATTATTATAGCAGGGAACATTTACTGATCTATAGAGAAAGTAAAAAGATGTCATTTACTTTGACTTTAACCCAACAAGTACGAAAATTAAACCAACATGTGTAAACAATCACAATTTTTAGTCCTTAAGTTAATAACATCAAATGGAATTTGCAAAAAACACACGACTTTTTAATTTAAGTAAACATCGAACGGATTTACGGCTTGTTTGTTTATTTTCTAAGCATGAATTACCTTCCCTATTACATATTAGACAAAATGGCACGAGTTAAGGTATACCAATTTTGTTCTAAAATATAACGTAGTATATATATATATATATTTTTTTTTTGAGAAAACGTAGTATATTAGATTAAATTGAATTCAATTTAATATTACTATAAAATTGGAATTAAATTCAATGAAGTAGGGGTGAGAAATAAGAGAGAAGTGGTAAAAGTAGGAGTTAATAAACCTGCCACAAGGATTAGCAAGAGAGAACATGACCATTTACTAATTTGGTGAAAAGTACCCAAAAAAAAAAATTAAGGGGGCTGTCATTTCAGCCACTTTGACTTTAACCCAACAAATACGAAAATAAAACCAACATGTGTAACATTTTTAGGAGGAGAAGTATGTACAAATTGAGATGTCATAAATTAATACATAAAATGAAATTTGCAAAAACACACGTTCGTTTACTTTAGGTAAACATCAAACGGGTTTTTACAGCTTGTTTGTTTAATTTTTTAACCATGAATTACCTCCCCTAATTCATATTAGACGACATAACACGAGGTAAGGTTTATTGAAGTCATTCTAAAATGTACATCATAACCTTTAATTAGTTTTCGGAAATTTCATCAAATGCTCCTGAGTTATTTTTTTTATTCACCAAATACCCATCAAAACTTTAAAATTCACCAAATACTCCTGAGTTTAAGAAAAATGTCATCAAATGCCCTTAATGACTAAAGGCGGTTAACACCGTTAGTCATTAATGACTAATATGCCACGTGGCAGCCTCTAAGTGGTTGTTGTAAAATTAATTAATTAATTATTAAAAAAAACTTTAAAAATAAATAAAAAAACTTTAAAAATAGAAAAAAAAATTATAAAAAAAAAATTACCCCCACCACCCAAGACCCACCCCACCCCCAACGGCTGACCACCGGCCACCACCCCCAGACCCTGCGCCGGTGGTCCATTTTCGCCGGCGAGGGCAGCCCCCACCCTCCGACACCCCCCTCCCTACCCCCAGCCCCTTATCCCTCCGTTTCCCCTCCCCTAAACCCTTCCCCCACCTCGAAAAACCCCCCTCCCTTCACGGCCGGCGCCCAAACCCCCACCCCGGCGCTGGCGAACCAATTTCGCCCCACCCCCTACCATCCCCACCCCCTTTCCCCCCAAACCACCACCCAAAAAACCAAAAACCCTTTAATCGAAAAAACCCCAAATCGAAATCTAGGGTTTCGATTTGGGGGTTTTTCGGTTTTTAAGGTGGTGGTTTAGGGGGGAAAGGGGGTGGGGCGAAAAAGGTTCGCCGGCGCCGGGGAGGGGGTTTGGACGCCGGCCGCGAGGGGGGGTTTCAAGGGATAGGGGGGTTTAAGGGGAGGGGAAACGGAGGGAGAGGGGGCTGGGGGTAGGGGAGGGGGTGTCGAGAGTGGGGGGGTTGGCCTCACCGGCGGTCGGTTCCGGCTGGGAGATGGCGGCCTGCGCCGGCGCCGTCTGCAAGGATGGTGGGGCGGGGTGGGTCTAGGGGGTGGTGGCCGGTGGGGGTACTTTAAAAAAAAATATAAGTTTTTTTTTTAAAAGTTTTTTTAATAATTAATTTATTTATATTACAACAACCAATTGGATGCTGCCACGTGGCGTATTAGTCATTAATGACTAACGGTGTTAACCGCCGTTAGTCATTAAGGGCATTTGGTGAAATTTTTTTAAACTCAGGAGTATTTGGTGAATTTGAAAGTTTTGATGGGTATTTGGTGAATAAAAAAATTACTCAGGGGCATTTCATAAAATTTCCGATTAATTTTACGTAGTATATTACTCTACAAAAATGTAATATCATAAATGGGTAGGTGAATGGTATATATCACGTAATAAATAGTACAAAGTTGATAGTTCCCATGTAAAAACTAAACCCTCTACCAAAAGTAAACATGATTCATGACAATTGAAGTGAACAGTCACGAATGATTTCCACTGATTGTTCTATAAATAATCATCACCCTTCCCAATTATTTCAATCATCTATTTCTTCTGTTAAATTATATTTTCTATTCCTTCGTTTTCCTCCAAAAAAAACTGAAAAAAACATGGCAAAACTCACCTCCACCACCGTTGTTCCACCACCACCACCAGGCGGTGAAGTAACAAACCCCATCATCTTTCTTGATGATGAGGAGGATGCCCCACCACCACCACCACCAGGAAGTGAAGAAGCACACCCCAACAAGTTGGAGTCAGGGATGAATCCTCCTCTAAGTCATCCACCAAGTCGTCCAACAACAAGTCTTCCTCGTCATCCACCACGAACTCCTGTCCACCCCCTCAGTCATACAGTCCTAGTATGTCCTCGTCTTCCTCTGGTGATCATGGTGGGTGCGACGATGACGTCAGTGACGGGGCTTGTTCGGAGAAGAGCAGGAACTCGTCGGACCAGGAGGACTAGACGGTGATATTCGAGGAGGAAGTGCCTGAATCCGCTGTCAGGAAGTCGTTGTTTTAATATGTTGTTAGTATGGTTATGTTTTTAAATTTTATGTTTAAGTTTATGAAGTTTTAATAAGGTTTTAATTGTAGTTATGAACTTATGAATTATGTAAATTATTGTAGTAGTTGTTGGTGCTTCTTTTTGTTTAGTAATGTATATATTATAATTTATGTGAATTAAGTTGTGAATTATGAATTATATGTGAATAATGTGAAGTTTTAATTAATTACTAACTCCGTTTTTTATTAGTTAACACGTTTTGACTTTAGCACTATTCACACACTTTCCTTTGACCATGTTTTGTGATTTATACGTAATGAAAAATATAGTAATGTGGGGTCTTGTTAGATTCGTCACGGTATATATTTTCAAAATATCAACTTTTTATAATTTTTACTTATCGGTAACTAAAGATATTAACGTTTTGATTTGTGCATTGGCAAACGTGACTAAATAAACTTGTCAACTAAAAAGAAACGGATGAAGTAGTTCATTGAAATGTTGTTGAATTAGTTCATCCATATGTGAACTTTTTATGAATTACTACATCCGTATTTTGTTTAATTCAACTATTTTTGTTTTGATCTTGTTTGGTGATGTATATACAATATGTAAGTGAAAACGTCTAACACTGTCATAACTTCACTTTATCGTAGATTATTTGCATGAATTATACTATACTATCCCCAACACCAATTGATCTTAAAAAAAGACTTTTCATGTAACTAAGCCATAATTTTGAATTTTTTGGGTTGACTGATATGTTTTTTAGTACAAAAAACCATTCAAGGGTCATCGTTACATTATGTCAACCAACAAATGACATACATAAATCAACTGGGAAGAGAGTCCCATACAAATACCAACATGTGTTTAAATTAAACAAACAACAAGGCTTTGCTTGAAAAGGCTTTTCGATCCCAAACTATTTGCTTGAAAAGGCTTTTCGATCTACTCGTTTAAATATGTTTTGATATATGAGAAGCTAATTACACTCCGATGTATGAAAGTTGTATAATAGGAATCTTCTCCGATAAGAGGAATATAAAAAAGAATAATGTCCAAAAAAAATGGTGTACATAATAATAGCTGTTTTTTAGCTTCTATTAATCTAAATTTAAAGATTAATTATTTGTTCTTGGTTGAATCAAATCACATTATACCATACTCAAAAGATTCAAGCCACTAGATGAAGTTAACTAAACCAAACTAATCATATCAAATCTTAATATTCTTACTTTATTAATGATAATCAAAACAAAGACAAAGTCAAGATAAGCTTAACAGGTATAGTAAATCTGTTGTTGATAGATGTATGTGTCATCTTTGCATATGCATTAGTAGATACAATATGAAGTACATTTATGTAGTCATCTTTTGAGGGATTGAAAATTGGAGGGCTTAATGATTTCCAATATAATTTCTGAACCACAATTTTGAAGTTGTTGGGGTGACGGGTATGTTTTTTAGTACAATAAACCATTCAGGGGTCATCGTTTCAATATGTCAACCAACAAATGGCATACATAAACCAACTGGGATAGAGTCCCATTCAAATACCAATATGTGTTCAAGTTAAACCAACAACAACCAATTTAAGAGAATGCATTGCCTAAATTACAAAGATGGAGACACGGTCTCTTCTAATAGTGTCTCTTCCAACAGATCAATGGGTCATCAGCTTCATTCACAATGGCCCCTTAACCTGCAACCATTCACTTATCAAAGTCACTCACATAATTCATGTACTTATCATACAGACTTGGGTATGGACTTAAAGAAACACCTTTTCAGCAACTCGATCTACCGTGGTCTTGTGGTCACATTCTCTAGGAATCAATGGGTGATACTCCTCATACGCAATATTCAGTGACTGCAGAACACATTAAGAATAAGCTGTGAGACTCACATTTCATGTAGTATTACTACCCACTAATCAAACCCACATTTGCAACAAACTTATCATACCAGCATGTCACCATACAAATCATCGCCCTTCTTGTCCTGCAACACAACATTTTTTTGACTTTGTCTTGGGTCCAAACAACCAGTCTTGGGTAGACACCCCATTTTACAGGAAAACGCTTCAAATGATCCAAGTAGAACACCTGCAACAAACACACAGGTGAAAAATATAGGAACTTAACAACTAATAAACTGATTCGTAATAGATAAATAATAGAGATGAAGCTCACTTGAATTTAGATAACGACAACAGACCAGCAGAAACAGGATACAACCACCACAACCAGCGCGGTACCCATTTTTTTGAAAACATGATTGAAACCCTTTTGCCGTCTCAAGAACCCAGTAAAATATGAAAGAACACCAGTCGTACTGCGCATTTTTTTCCCACCAAGACTTTAGCAGGGAAGGAAAGAAGATGCAAGATTCAATTCGTTTGTCGTTGTGTATAATAAGTGACCAAGAGCAACTACTAGGAACGTGTCCTTGAAGTATTCCTTTTGTTGTGCAGTGACCAACTCCAGCACCTTATCGTCTTCCTCATCTTTCTTGAAGGTCAGCAAAGCATCAGCTGCTGCACTGACAAGGATACCATCACTTTTACTATCGCCAAATCGAGCAGCAACCTGACGAACCTTACGCACCACTTCAGTGTTGCCGGCGTCGACAGTCTTAGGAACAGGCTTAGAACCCATAGGAATACCAAGTACAGAGTGTATTTGTTCTGGACATAAGGGCAGTAATTGCCCATCGCCAAACAACAATGTCCTATCACCACAAATCCTCGTCATCAGCCAGTAACAAAACTGACAGGGTAAATGAGTCAATTTCAGATCAAGCAAGCCATCAAACCCCATAGATTTCACAGCCTCCCTCCTAGACTCATCAAACTTGCTGACCAATTTAGAAAAAGCATCAACCTTACAAACCAAATGTGGTTACTTCTTAGTCTTCTCCCAATGAGTCTTCATACTCCTCACCACACCATCTTGTGTCGGGACCTGCTCCCCTTCACTCAAAATGTCCTACAATTACAAAATATATTACATTGCTAACATAGTTACATAAAACGAACAAACATAAACAAGACTGGCAGTTAATCATACCTTATTCTGTGCAGCCTGTTTTCCAGTACATTGAGTTTCCATCTTGTGGTTGATGAACAACTTAAACTCATCAATTAGTCTAAGAAGAGGGATCCCTTCATTGTTATTGCCATCTTCTGGTTGAACACTATGGATATTGTCCAACCCATAATTCAGTGTACACTCTTCAGCTGAATTAACAATTACCCCGCCTTTGTTGATGTTTGCAGCAGCTGCTTCGCGTCTCAGTTGTCTCTGCCTTTGCTTCTCAATGGCTCTGTTTTGAAGCATCAATTTCCTGAGGTTTCCCTAAGGAATGACACAAAACACGTAAGTTCGTCTCTGTTGGCTTACTTAATTTTAATAATGCAAATCAACCACATAACGTTCATACTCACCGGATTGTGTTTCCGGTCACCAATTGGGCCTGCCTTCATCTTATCTGCGCATTATAATTTAATTATACTTTAATTTTAATAACCAAACATAAACACTCAAACAGATCGTAGTTGACAATAAATCCTTCACGCCTAAACAGCATCACAGAAATTATAATTGGCTGCTACAGAAGTTAAACTGTCACAAAACTTCAAAGAATAATTCAAACAAATCATTGATAACAACAACCGTACACAGAACTACAAAGAATAATCCGGGAAAATCATGAAAAAAATAATAAAAAATTAAAAACCCTATAAATTATTTAACAGAAATGGAAGGTGACCAACTTGAGTACTGAGAAACACGTACCTCGTAAATTCACCAACAGAATGCGAGCCTGCAAGAACCGAGGTTATATGAGGGAGGAACGAAGAAGCTAAAACCCAGATTCACGCGTTATCCCAATGTCTAAAAATAAAGAAATAACCAAACAGAGATGTTCATTCTATTTATACCCTTGAGTCCCTGAGTAAGTATGTTCTACATCTGACCAAACTATGCATATCAACAATGGTTATCAGTATAACAACAAATAAGACAGTGATTAACAAGTACCAACATAATAAGCCGAAACACAAACAATATAATGTCAACTGATATAAAATCTCATAATACTTAAATTCACAATCATACGCTTTCAAATTCAGAAGATAATGTTTAAAACTGCAATTTAGTACATATTTCTAAATCCATATAATATTCTCTAAATACGAAAACACATCAAAACAAAAACAATGAACATCGTTGACAGCAGCATGGGTTTGATAGTAGTTAAATTCCCCCGAATTTCCACCACCGAGTTTGCTATAGGACCTAGCCCAGCCTCAACGAGTCGCGTCGGGATCAAAACAATAAACCATATTATGTTTTCCTCTTCTACCCATCTGAAGGAGTTGCATTTCCTGCACTTGTAGTAGGGCCTACCTGGATTCGTACTGGATTTGGAAAATCGTACATCTGAAAGATTAGAGACATAGAATGGGCATTGATAAGCTTCGACCCACAATATTTTGTACTCAAACCGGGACATTTGATTCAATTTGAAAAGCGAATTTGTATTTTGGAGTGAATGCAATTGTGATTTTGGTTCAATGTAAGATGTCAAATTGTTTTTTTTTCCTCTGTTGTGAGACTTCTCAATTGTGTTCTTTTAGGGAATTGAGATTTAATTGTGTTGTTTTAAGGTTTAGACAAATGCCTTAGTATACCAACAGTAAACGGTTTAACAAAGTTGTGGTAATATGAACACAAATGCCAATGTGTTGTGGGTGATGAAATACCTCGATTATCTTTTAACTTCCAACGGTAATTTAGTTAATTCAATTAAGTTTCATTCAACGCCACTTTCATCTTACTCGATCGACTCAGTTTTCTATGTGTGTACAAATTTCACTATCATATATATCAATGGACTCCGTTGCCTAATGTGTTAGATGAATATCACTTTCATCTATATCAATCAACTCCATTACACCTTTGTAAAAGATAATGACTTTAATCTACATTAATTGACTCCATTACCACTTTGTGAGTGAATTGGACTTTCATGTACTTCAATCGATTCAATTGCCGAATGTGTGAATCGATTCAATTGCTTATGTGTGAGTGAATTAGACATTCATCTATATCAATGGACTCCATTACCTAATGTGTGAATGAATTTGACTTTCCTCTATATTAATTAACTCCAACTTTGAGCTATATTACTCGACTCCTCATTGCATAATGTGTGAATGAATGAATTTGACTTTCATCTATATCAATTGATTCAATTGACTATGTGTGAGTGAATTTAACTTTCCTCTATATCAATAGAATCCGTTGCCTAACGTGAGAATGAATTTGACTTTCATCTACATCAATTGACTCCACATTGCCTACTGTGTGAATGAATTTGACTTTCATCTACATCAATTGACTCCTCATTGCCTAATGTGTGAATGAATGAATTTAACTTTCATCTATATCAATCGATTCAATTAACTATGTGTGAGTGAATTTGAGTTTCCTCTATATCAATTGAATTGGTTGCCTAACGTGAGAATGAATTTGACTTTCATCTACATCAATTGACTCCTCATTGCCTAATGTGTGAATGAATTTGACTTTCATCTATACTACTCGAATCCATTGCCTACATGTGAATGAATTTGACTTCCATTTATATCAATCGATTCAATTGCATATGTGTGAATGAATTTGAATTTCCTCCTCTATATCAATCGAATCCGTTACCTAACGTGAGAATGAATTTGACTTTCAGCTATATAACTCAACAACCATTAGCGTATGTGTGAATGAATTTGACTTCCATCTATATCAATCAATTCAATTGACTATGTGTTAATGAATTTGACTTTCCTCTATATCAATCGAATTGGTTGCCTAACGTGAGAATGAATTTGACTTTCATCTGCATAAATTGACTCCACATTGCCTAATGTGTGAATGAATTTTACTTTCATGTATATTAATCGACTCCATTGCCTATGTGTTGAATGATTTTGATGATTTCCCTATTTCAATTGATTCAATTGCGTATTTCTGAATGAATTTGACTTTCCTCTATATCAAGCGACTCCAATACTCCATCGCCTAATGTGTGACTGACTTTGACTATTCTCTATATCAATCGAATCCGTTGCCTAACGTGAGAATGAATTTGACTTTCATGTACATCATTTGACTCCACAACCTCTTTGTGAGGGAATTTGACTTTCTTTCCGCTACTTCAATCGATTCAAATGCCTATGTGTTGAATTAGGTGTTGTGTGATTTAAATTGACTTTTCGCAAAACGTCAAATTAGCAGTATCTGTGAGCGAAGTTAACTTTTCTCAAAATAGCGAATTTGATATATGTGACAAAATGTGACTTTTCCACCTCATTCAAAACATCGATTTAGGTTTAATCATGCATGAGTGATTTTGATTTCTTCCAAGTAATTCAGTACATTGAATTAGCTATTTCTGGTGAGTGAATTAGACTATTCAACCTAATTCCAAACATCGAATTAGTTATATTTTTGAGTCAATTTGACGTTGCAATCTAATTTATATGTGTGGTTTTGAGTGTGTCTTTTCCATCAAATTCTACTTATCCAAGTTAGCTATAAATTTCACTTCCATCTAATTGAAAACATCGAATTAGCTACATGTGTCATTGAACAAATTAATTACGAAACATTAACAAGTAGTTTGATTATGAAAAGTTTGATCGTGAATTTATGTTTCACAAATTTGTGACATTGACCTTCGGGTTAATGTAAATTTGAATTAGAAATTTGATTATGAAATAAACGAATAAATTAACCAATTTAAAACTATTAAATCAGTATAACCCATTAATTACACACACATAACATGCATATTTTTCAGAGTATAACCCATTTAAGACTAGAACCAACCAATTATGCTTGTTTTTTGTGGTTACTCGATCCATTTAGTACTGTAATATGATTTCATTAAGTCATGAAATTTTAATTTACAATATCAGCAATTTCACTTTAGGAGGAAAAAATCCCGCCCAAATACCCGTCATTGTCACGGGTCATATCAACTGTACTATTACCTTAGTAAATATGATATGTGTCTCCCTACCATATTCATAACATTTTATACCATCAAACGGTGATTGTGGCTATGACTATTTAACTGAATTTAGTGAATTCAGTAGTGAATTTTGTCTGCATTAATTTCATTTCAATGGTTTCTATTTACCAAATGACATACACAAAAAAATTACAAAGCTGGAACTCATAGCTGTGTCAAAAATATTTTTAAAATAAAAAAAAAAATCAGAAAATTAAAAAATCCTTAACATTTGGTTTCTTCTTTTGTATGAAATGCAGAGGGAAAATTCCCGACCATAACTTCGCCAGTACACATCATTGTCACGGTCTAATCAGTAGTACGAATTCCTTGTTTCTCCCATCCCATTCCCCATCCATAATTTTACAAAATTATATCCCAACGTTGTTGTCTACCATACCAACTAATGTTTCTACATCAAATATGGTATATGTTGTCAACGTTTTGGTATATATATTACACCAAACGTTAAGCACTTAAACTGTCCAGTCTTCAAACATAATCTTCTACGGTATGTATTAGTCAGGTAGATCAAATACACTCTAACCTTCCCCACCACACTATAAAATAATCTCTACCCACTGTGAAAAATAAAAATGGCTAGGAAGCCACTGTCCATTACCCACCGTCTTTTCGCCTAACAAATGAATAGCAACAAATTCGTATCGCTCAAATTACATCTGAAAAAATGCTACTACTTCCAATTTCCAAACAATCAAGCCAAATAATCCAGAGCTCGACTACACAAAGTGTAAGTACTACGTTAGCGAAGCAGCAACGACTTTGGATGACGCCATTCTAGTTGAAATTGCGCGGGATGAAATATTGGCGTCGAGGGAGGTTAAGGATTTGTTAAGGTAATTTGGTACGACGGCCAGGTTCATGAAGGCTGGTGATGATAAGGTCACTCCTCCCATGTACCACACATGGAGGACCTAAGCGACTATACGGGAAAACTTGTCAATTTTTTTTAGATGGTGCTTCGCTAACAGTGTGGAGGACACTCTGGTTCCTAGATTCTTACTTCCCTTGATTGATCCAGAGCCCATAGTTCGGCCGGACTTGACTACTTGCTACAGGTTACCTCAGTCGCCCACCTACCTGTTCATAGGATCATTTACAGATACGCTGCACGTAATGGTTGTGGACACCGAGGTTTATGATATGTACATCAAAGTGGAATCACTTGAACTGAGCAAGACAAAAATAAGGTACTTTTCCTTGGAGGTCTGCTCTAGTTCAGTTGTAGCAGATAATAGAGACCCTTTTGAAATTGAAGACCACATTGTGTTTTGGAATCCAAGAGGCTTAACTAGGTGGTCTTTCCAGGACAATTTCCGGAAAATTAACGACTACTTCAACCCAGTAGTCATTATAATCACGGAAATTTGATTTCCAGATTCACTTACAAATTGATTGTTGGAACAATTACCTCCTTCTTACGCAGTAAAATCGTACAGAGATGATGGACCTGGAGGTGTTGTTATGGTATGGAATGCAATTGCTATTAAGCCACGATACATGCACCAAGGTATAGGAGTGAGATTTGGTCTGCTGTTGGAAGTGGAGTTTAAGGTAATATTTACTTTTGTTAATTAACAAATTTTTGTAATCACTTGCAATAGAAGTAACTCTCTTGGTAATTCGTATCACTTGTAATCACTTTTTGTTAATTCGTGAAGTGCGCCTTTAAGATTCAGCCTTTAAGATGAGTTCATATAGTAGAAATTCATTATATGTTACCTGTTGGTCGTTTGCATTAAAAAGTTGGTATGGGAACATCAACATGAAATATCGTGATATAATAAGCTTATTTACGATCGTTTTTGGTATTGTTATCTTACGTGTTTATTCTGGTTTATCACACTGCTAAGTTGGTATCGTGATATGATTAGCTTATTTACGATCATTTTTGGTATTGTTATCGTACTCGTTTATTCTGGTGTATCACACAGATAAGTTGGTATCTAGTCCTACAATGTCTACTAAGAAGTTCGATTTTCTCAGTTTCGTTTAACTATTTTGATTTTTTAATATTTTTTGCTCATCCTTAAATACAGACATACAAGACTGATGACACTGAGAACTACGAGCCACAGCAAGATGATGCAGCAAGATGATCCTTAAATACAGACATACAAAACTGATCCGTTTGAACATGATCTTTGATGTTTTGAATGTACTTCGTATTTTAATCTGTGTATCCGCCACTCCAGTACTGAACTGTTACTATTTTTATATACAACTTAGGTTTCTTCTGTGTATCATGGCATAGCCATATAACTATTGACTCCTAAAGAAACATACATTTTACATTGTAAAACTGCAATTTTGTTCCTCTGCTAAAACATCGTAAAACTACAATTTTGTTCATCTGGTAAAATTATTCGTAAAATATTGAAGTGTGGTTTTGTTCGACATTTGAATTCCTCCTGCGGAAGAATAATTTATTGGAGGGGGGCCTTGACCATTGTTATGGGGTCCTTGAACATCAGTTATTCTTCCCTGTAAAAAAAAGCCACCATGAACACAACTTACACGAAAAATAAGTAAATTGTTTAACATAAGAAACTCTTTTGAAGGAAATATACCATGTTTGATGTCGGGGGTAAAAAAAATGTGTTGGTTACAGTTACCACGAGCCGTTGGAATTGGTTGGCTGGGACCCATACACATATCTCCTTGGTCAGTTACTCCACCACAGTCCCGCTACTGGTTGTTTACCACCTGGTGGAAGTTGTGTTATTGATGGACAAATAGCTGCTGTTGTTGGCTGTGTTGTTGATGGACAAATAGCTGCTACTGTTGGCTTTGTTGGTTGCTCTGTTGTTGACCAAAGAAGTGATGTTGGTTTTGCTGCCCAAACTGCTGTTGTTGGTTAAGCTGCCCCAACAGCTGTTCTTGGTTCTGTTGCTGAACAAAGATCCGCTTGTTTTGTTGTTAGGCATAGAACATCGAATTCTGAGTCAAACCATTCTCATGTGGTTGGCATGTGAATCAAAATGCCTGTCCTACTACTGCTGCTGGGGCTTTACGATTCTGTTTCACAAGGAACAAATTAATACTAGGGGAAATAAGCAAAACAGTACAACAAAAATCAATGAGGACTAAATTCAAACCAAACAACCAGCACAAAATGTAAACAACACATTCAGCATTAGCAATATCAGAATGGGGGTTTACTTTTTGTTGAATGTCTACGCTTTTGTCAAATTCATCGCTGCTTGAGCTGCTTGAACTGTGTTTTCTTTTTCCCATCTTCTTCCTCTTTTTTTTCTTGGCAGACTTCTTCTTCTTATCGCTGCTGTTGTCGGATTCATCATCACTGCTTGAGCTTGAACTGTCCCTCCTTTTCCCCTTCCCCTTTCCTTTACTTGGGTTCTTCTTCTTCTTTATGTTGGATAACTTCTTCTTCGCCTAGTGTTTACTGGGTGCCTTCTTCCTCGCTCGACTCACTGGTTCTTGAACTAAGGGAGAAACGGTGGTGGCAGTTGGATCGGTTGAGTTTTGAATAAGTGTAGATGTCGGGATCTAAACTGGGGTAGATTGGGTCATGGGGGTAGTGTCACCTAGAGTGCGTGTGTCATTTGCTGCCCCCCTGCCTTGTTAACAGAGCAAGGGGTAAGTGGCAGTGGCACCTCATTTTGGTGTTTGGTCGGCTCCTCAGTGTTGTTGCCTCCCAGACTCCACTCCTACCCTACCTTCCTTCTCATCAAGTTGCATTGCCATGACCCGAATTCGTTCCATCAGGACCCACTCAACTCTTCGGACATACTGGCTCTAAGTAGAATCGATTCCAAGGCAACCATTGCCTTATCATATCGCTGCACATCTTCTGTTTTAGAGGGATCATGGTACGCAACCTTTACCATTGTACGTTTCCGATTAATATCTTTCCGCCACCTGTCTAGAACAAGTTCTTTCGGCACCTCTTTCACAGAATGCAGATCCAACACCTTCACAATGTGGCTACAAGGTATCCCGTGGCATTCAAAGTGTTTGTAATCACACACTGGAAACGACGTTTCCAAACAGAATTTTACCACCACAATCCGTTTCTCATCTCGATCGGGAACCTCTTTCTTTTTGAAGTTTGACCAAATCCATACTCTGTCCTCGATCACATGTTCAACAAAACCATCTGAGATGTTCCTCCTGGACAGAGTGGTCAAATACATCAGACTCTGACATTGAATCTGCACTTCCTTAAACTTTACGTCCGTGTACAATTTTTGGAACGCACGGTCCATAGCTAACTCAGTTATTAAAGGGCGAACAAACCGTCTGCTGTTCGCATCAGCCGTCTGCTCATCTATCGCTCTGCTCTCCATGGCCTTGCAATATCTGGGAGCAAACTGGTACAACCGCGTGCTCCTCCTCACATACCCATCAAAAAAGCTGTTCATGCTTTCCACTCTCTGGGTTGTTTGCATACTGGCCCAAAAAACATGTTTTAGATATGCCGGGATCCACATCTCCCGCTCGTTATACAAACCTAATAACAACAAACATTATAATGTAAACAAATCACTACCACAAAAAAGGCCTCAGAGAACGGTTAGAATAGGCTTTATAGACCGCCTTAGGGGCGTTCTTCTGCTAAGCGATGTATAAAGTATAGAGAACGGGTCGTATAGGCGTTTTATATAATAACAAATAGAGAACGGTTGTTAGTCACAACCGTTCTCTTTTCCCTTCTTAAATTCGTACACTAAGGAAGGAATACAGAACGGTTTAGACCACTTAACCGTTCTATATTGCATTACAATATAGAACGGTTAAGTTAGATAACAGTTCTCTAATTTTTTTTTTTTTAAAAAAAAATCCAGCCATATGTATTTAATTATTCGAATTACCCCTCTACGTATTTTATACCGTATTATTCCTGTATTTTAATAATCTGAATTATTTTTGTATTTCATTTTAGACCTGTATTCCTGTTTTATATCTTGTATCCTGTAAGAAAATCTTCACATTTCCTTTGTAAAAAAAATCCAAGATCCTGTACATGAGATATAACTTTCTGTATAATAAAATTAACAAAAATATTTCCAGATACGACGAAAGCCATCAAAATATACTTCATATATATAATTTTAAACATCTAACCACAATCAAATTGAATCATTCATACAAAATTTGTTCTATACAAACAAATACGTGAGTTAAATATCAAAAACCTTTCTAGTTAATGTTGATTTAAATAAAAAAATTGATGCCCCAAAATATACCAATACCATATTGATCTACAATTCACATAACTCATCGTCGTTGTCATTTGGTTGATGGTATCCGGTAACATATGAAATCCACCTTTCCCTAAGCTCGTCAATCATTTGTTGAGAATATGTATGAGCAACTTGCTTAAAATACTACAAAACAATGTAAAATACATACATATTAGTTAATAATATATTAGTTCAAAATAGAGTGTCATTGTGGGGCATGGATAACAAATAAGCCTCAGTCAACAACATAGGTATACATCCGAAGTTGCCAACAAGGCACAACCAAACAAGCAAGAGTAACAGACCTTGCAAGCATTTACACAATATCTCATGAAGTCATGATAGCAACAGCAAAGTAACAAATTTCAAATAGTAATAACAATTTGATCTCTTTATGTGCCATCAATATCATTACAGTTATAATTGAATTCCCTTGAGCACTACTATTGTGTTAACTAGCTTAACATTAAGGCACAAGTTCTTCTATTTAATATAACCAAACTCTACTAGTTAAAAAAATAAGCAATTAGCTAAATATATCTACTGCCACTGATACAATCAATATCTTTATTGATTTAAAGTGCACATCTACTGCCACTGATACATTAAAGCTATGAAAATGAAGCCATAAAATGGGTGTCCCACTCCCACTTATGAGAAAATCCCTTTGAAAAAACAAAAGAAAAAAAAAAGAGGATGAGAATCCTCTATCTTACCTCATCATATACTGCCACTGATACATTAAAGCTGCAACTATCAAATGCACACGTTACCTCGTATAGGCATTTAATAATCACATTTGGATTTACTCCCTTGGTGTCGTACATCCAATCCTTTCTTAATCTGGCCTTGAAAGCTCTCCAGCGGATTGAAGCTCTCCCTAATACATAATTTCTACGTTCTTCCGGCACTATAAATCCTCTCTACACAATTCAAATAAAAGATATCAGATATAACAATACCGAAATTCATATATCAAAAAATACCTGAATTCGAATAAACAAGCTTTTATGAGGATTGATCATTCTCTGGAAGCCACACTGCAATCTTGATTTTTTCTTTTAGGAAACCCATCAAGGCAGAAATTATATATAGATAAATCAGAAATAGCTACATCAATAATATCATCAATGATGAAATGGAACGAACTAGAATCTCATCAATGATTATTTTCATCAGCCTAGCCTCTCTAGCAAGCTGTAAACCCCACCAGATAGCTTTGCTTTAGCTTCAGCAGCCTTCAGTTCCCACATATCACAACACTGGACAACAGAGCAAACTGCAGCTGCTTGTTCCCAGCATGCGTGTGCACAATATCCTCCTGTACTTCTTTACATATAAGCCTCACCCATGAAATTCAATTATTCCAAAGTCTATTGTATTTTGACTCTAGTCTCTATGTATTAGCCTCACCCATGAAATTCAATATTTTGAGAAGAATAAACTTGACTCTAGTCTCTATGTATTAGCCTCACCCATCAATTTTTTTCCTCATTACCATCAAACCATTGTTCCATAGCCTAATTTGTTAAATCTCCAATATTAATTAATTACAATTTGCATTAATAAAAAGCAAAAAACGGACAATTATGTGGGACAGAGTGATTAATGAAGGATACAATACAGGACAGTCAAAACAAAGTTGGGCTGACATTTAAACTCTCAGACATTCCTGCAGCACCTGCTAAAGACTATTTGATTTGCATAAACCTCATCACATATAATCTAGTTCAAAATCCCTAGCATAAATTAAGTACTTATATTTTATTAACAGCTTGATTATTACTTCTTATATAATCACTACTTGGTACCATTCATATTTGTTTTCTATTGACTTCACTGCAGCTTGATTATTACTTAAGGAAAGTGTTAAAACATAGGCATATGAGTTAAACATAAAAGAGTACAATAAAATTGAAAATTATGCCTTTTTCCTATGGTAATTATTCATGTTTCATTTGGGATAAAATAGATGCCACTGCCAAATCTGCCACGACTCATGAGTATCGACGTTTAATTTTCATGTATGTATGTATAGGCATGCTCTGAAGCATATGCAACAAGGGTCCAGCATCATTAACACAACATCAGTTCTTGCATATAAAGGGAGTCCAACATTGCTGGACTACACCTCTAACTCATGATCATGGAACTAATCAAAAAGCCTTTAATCTTACCGTGATGAATTTAAAGAGGTCATCAATAACTTCTTTCGGAACTTCCTCCCAGTCTCAATAATTGATATTCACTCTTTCACGAACAACTACACCAATGTATGATGAAAAGATATATCTATTTTCCCCAATTGGCACTTTATTGTGATTCCATTCCATTCCAAATTACACAACTAGTACATTAAATTACACTCTCCCTAGCATGCTTTGCAAGGATGTCCTCTCTATTTGTTCCTTTTTTTTTTTTTAATCTGATTAGGGTTCTAAATTGAACTTAGTTAAGATTAATTTGGCTAAATTAATTTTGATTACAATTGAAATTAAAGTAAATTCGACAAAATTAAGGGTAATTTGATTGAACTTACTGCAATAATTCGGCATTTATCCCTAAAACTATAACTGTGAAATTTTTTTCAATCACCTAAAATTCGAATTGCAAATTACTTTAATAGATGAAAACTACGAATTCACTTCTATTTCCTTCATAATTTGAATGATGCATGCAATTAGATTGACAATTATCAGAATCCAATTACTCTTTGAGAAGAAAAATTCGAACCAAAAAAAAAAAAAAAAAAAAAAAAAAAACCATCGAGCCTACCTCAATTTACTGGTGCGGTGCTGCAGACGTGGAGCGGCGGTGGAGCGACACTGTAAGCGGCTGATGAAGGTTTTGATATGGAGGTTTAATGGAGGTTTCAATTTTTTTTTTTTTTTTTTTTGTTGATGAATGAGTGAGAAGAGGTTTCACGTATTTTTTGATTTAGTATTCTAGTGAAAGTGAAAGAGAAGCGCGCTTCACTTTTCCCATTTAGCCGCCTTAGATAATTTGGGTAAATTATTACTCGGTACGTATACAATTTCATCCTAATTTAAAAAAAAAAAAGTTAATACAATATAAAACGGTTGTCAAGATGACCGTTCTATATCATCTATAATAAATAATTATTTTTTTAATTATTTGAGTAAAAAAAATAGAGAACGGTTAACTATGCTAACCGTTCCATATGTATTAACATACAGAACGTCTCTTATATAAAGACGATCTATATTCTTCCGGAGAACGTCTTGCGTTCTATATTTTGCGATCTCTAATCTAGTTTTTGGTGTAGCGAATATAAAATCACATAATCTGAAATTCAAAACATCAAAATCACATACAAAACTAACCTTCAAGCCAAGTGTAACAATCTCGTTTTTCGGCCACATTGTAATTCTCCATAACAACCATCCAAGACGCCTCAAACTCCTCCGGAGTCAAACTATTGTAGATGACATTCTTGAGGTCCTCCTCCAGTTCTTCATATTTGGACAAAGCTCCAAGCTTGGCTCCAAATTTTTGCATGATATGCCACATGCACCATCGGTGATACGTACTTCGCATCGGATATCTCAGCAATTGCCTTTCTCATCGCCGCATCTTGGTCAGTATTATGGCATTCGAGGGTTTCCCCCCATACAAGCCAACCAGGTTCTGAAAAACCACACAAATGTCTCTGCATCCTCGTGAGACACCAACGCACAACCTAATAGCACGCTTTGACCGTGATGGTTTACGCCTACAAAATTAGAAAAGGGCATGTGATATTATTGGTCATGTACGTTGAGTCAAAACAAACCACATCCCCAAAATCTTGATACACAACTTTGCTACGCGCATCCGCCCACATCACATCCTTCAACCTCCCTATCTCGTCAACCCGATAGGCATGGTAAAAATTCTTGTTATCTTCAGTCATTTTATGGAAATACTCAAGCATAGACATCGTATCTCCGTCTTTCAACTTCAGTCGTGTCTTCCTATTCACAATATTATACATGCCTTTTTTTTTTAAATCCCACATTTTCATATCCATTCCTCTAGTGTGCCATATTGTTGTAAATAGCAGGAATAGAGGATCCTGCCCCATAATCATTATCAATTCTCTTCTCTACTGCCTTGTTTATTTTGTCTTTTTTGTACATTGCAATGTGGTTTGATTCCTTGGGTTCCATAGTGTGGTTATGACTATTATTTACATTAACCACCCTCCATTCACCAAACTCAGTCATTGACGCATACAAAACAACATGACACTCACACTTCTTAAACTTCCTTTTCACCAAATGGTCGTGACTCACAGTCACCCTCTTACCATTTACTACACTCTCATACTTTGTTGTGCCATAGGCCTCACACCTAAACACATAATTGTAGATTTTTTTTACGATGACCCATCCTTTTTAGGCTTCCTGCCACCAACACACACCACACCAAATCCTTCCTGTTTCCCGTACTCCCTATAGTAACTATACAGTTCTTCCAAAGTGGAAAACACCATTCCAACTGCAGGTGCATCCATTTTCATAGGACAGCCACCATCATCCTCATCCCCAACATTTTCCCCTAAATGAGTGCCACCAGTAATGATACAGTCATCTTCCTCTTCACCATCTTCAATGAAACCAGTGATCATACATTCATCCTCATCACCATCTTCATGCTCATCACTATCTTCAACCAACACCTCGTCACCTCAACATCATTGTCATCCAACTCGTGATCATCAAAACAATAATCAACATCATTTTCCAAATTACTTTTTCGACCAAATCAATGTTCTGCAGACATTACATTTACAAGTAATTAATTCAAACTTTTTCCCAACAACAAACAATTAGCTTGTAAAAAACAATACCAAAAAAACTAGCACTATCAAAATGGTTTGACAGTTCGGGTTCGGTTCGATTTGAAATCGGTTCGGTATTAAATTGGGTCGGTTTGAAATCGGTTTAAGTGTTTCGCGGGTCGGTTTCAGTTCGCTTAAATAGTTATCGGTTCGATTTGGTTTCGGTTTATTCTTGAACGGTTTTAATTCGGTTCAGGTTGTAAACAGTTTGGGTAGTAAACGGTTCAGTGCAAACGAGTTGCAGTTTGTTAACGGTTCGGTGTAAACGGTTTTAATCCCGGTTCAAACAGTTTCGGGTTGGGAACGGTTTTGGGTTAGAAACAGTTTGGTTCTTTTTCGGTACAGTTTATAAATAGTTCAGTTCTTTTTCGGTTCAGTTTATAACTGGTTCTGTTCTTTTTCGGTTTAGTTTATAACTTGTTCAATTCTTTTTCGGTTCACTTTATAACTAGTTCGGTTCTTTAATGCTCGATCGGTAGTAAACATGTGTGCATAATTTAATTTCATTTAAAACACCTCTTTACTTGATTCTAATATTCTCTTTATAGTAAGCACTTTGTATCCGATTCGTTTATAAGCGGTCCGGTTCATAAACGATTCGGTTGGCAAGCGGTTCGGTTTATACACGGTTCAACGGTTTGGTGTAAACGGTTTTTATCCTGGTTTAAACGGTTTCGGGTTAGAAACAGTTCAGTTCTTTTTCGGTTCTGTTTGATTTCAGTTCGGTTTAGAATTGGTTCGGTTCATTAACGGGTTCGGTTCTTATATGGTGTAACATTATTCGGATCGATTGGGTTTCGGGTTCATTCAAATGCAGATCGGGTCAGTTTTCGGTTTCAAAAAAACGGTTTTTAATCTGTTCGGTTCTCACTTGGGTCTATTCGTTTCGGGCTGTTAAACGGTTTCGGTTTGAAATTTGACAGTACTAAAATAACATATTAATAGACTATATCATTTGTAAAAGAATGAAATTACCAACAAACTACAAAAGTTTAACAACAAATACATACTGGAGCACAGTCAATCGGATTTTAATTTCCTGACTTTCAATTGGAGATAATCTAGACTTTCAACAAGCATTTATCAAATGAAAGCAATTACATGGATCTTAACAATCTTCAATCAATTCTTAAGACAAAAATCAACACATTCATTGCAACAGGAGTGGAGCCAATCGAGGCACACGCATTCACTACCACCAATACAAGGCAACACAAATTCACTAACACAAACAACATTTAACAATTACCCAGTATTCATAGCTAATCGAGGAATGAGAATTTTGCAGATCTAAGCAACTACAAATTCCAAAATATGAATTCTAATTTAAGGAAAGACAACGACTTACAAGATCTAGACAATGCTTGACGCGAACATTCTCCTCCTCCATTACCGGAGATTTCCCACCAACCGATGTTTCTTAATCCTCCGTTCTCCGCCTCCATTGCCGGAATTCGCCAAACATCCGGATTCCTTAGTTTAGTCGAAGCTTACTCTTTATTTTGCTTTCAGTGTATGAAAGACTGAAAGTCCGTTTCCCGTTCTCATCACGTGACTCATTTTCCTTTTCCCTCAATTTTCTTTATTTTTAATTAGCAGGTGATATTACAATGATACCCCTGGATGGAGACATGCTTGTATCTAGTTGCTATATGTTGAGAAGCGGCCGGAGGCAATAGGCTAATCAGGATTTATCTGCCTTTAATAACTTAAGTCATGAATGGTCTGATAACAATAGGGGGATATTTTTTTTAGACAATGGCTAAAGAAGAAACAAAACAAACAATTAGCTAACACCTTCTCATTTACCCTGCTGCTATATGTGCTGGATGAACGAGTTCCCTTTGGACTTTAAGAAAATGAAGAAATCGATTTTCCCTGCCATAAACCTAATATCCTCTATAATGTTCCTAAATTGTAATGGAGCTTGATCTGGTTTGTTAAGAGCCTTGACCACCAGTTTGCAATCTGTCTTGATAATAATGTTTTTGAATTGAGACATATTATCCTTCAAAGCCCAGAACACAGCATAATCTTCATCTTGAAGGGCATTTTGAGCTTGAATTTTCCTCGCTTCTCCTGCTATATGTTGTCCTTTCACTTCACTCTGCCATGCTACAGCCACACTCCATCCTGACTTATCTTAGCTTTCCTTTGTTTCCATGCTGCATCCACTATGATTGAGATCCTGGTACCTAAAGAAGGGATACCTACATAGAAAATACATTGGATTTGCATTAGTTTAACTTCGTGTGGAATCTGCGCGCCTGCTCCTCTGTCTACAAAATTTCTGCCTTCATCCATTTCTGAGCATGTACCTGTGCTGACTCCAAAATATTTTTTGGCCTAACACTCATGCCTCTGAAAATAACTTCATTTCTATGTAGCCAAATCGCTTGTAACACCAACAACATTGATTTTGACAGCTCTCCTTCATTTCCCATCTTGAAAGAGTAAATAAGTAGGTCCTTTAACCACTTCTCAAATGGGATGTGGAGATTAATCATAGGTCTCATCCCCAGCAACCCCCATCATGCTCTTCTGGTTACCTCACATTCACTCAACAAATGCACTACAGTATCTTCCTCCTTGTTGCATAATGCACAATGCCCTTCCATCATCATTCCTCTATTTCTTAGATTGCTTCTTTTAGGGAGCTTATTGTGTATAATCTTCCAACCAAGAACAAGCACCTTTGGCCACATTCTAAACTTCCAGAATTTCTTCCAGAAGTATTCTTCCTCCATGGAATACACTTGTGTAAACTAGCTCCAATACCCAGATTTCATAGAGTAGGAACCCTTCGAATCAAGGAGCCAAATCTTTTAATTTGTCCTTGTAGAAGGTAAGAAAATGCTTAAAATCTTCCTTGCATCCTCTTCCGAAATGCTTTCCATATGAGGTTTGTATTCCAAGAGTGATGAGGTGTTATTAAGTTTGAGACTTTCCTTATTTCTTCACACCCCTCAAAATCTTTCATAATTACCTGATGAGTGTCATTTATGGCACTCAATTGGCTTCTTTTAGGATGAATTTCATGCTCTATTATAGCTTTTTCTTTAGTTTTCCTTAGTTTCGTTCTTTATTTCTTTAGTTTGTGCTTTCCTTAGTTAGTTTTCTTTCTTTGTGCTTTTCTGAGTTTATTTAGTCTTTTTCCCTTTTATTTGCTTGTTTTTGTGTATTTTCAGGTTATGATCGTGTCCCGAGGATTCCCGAGCCTTCCTCTCATATTCTTCATCATTTTGGATGCCTCTTGCTTGCCATTTGGAGCTTAAGTTTGAAGGAATGCAAGGAGCAAGTTTATGAGTTGG
Source organism: Chenopodium quinoa (assembly GCF_001683475.1). Taxonomy (NCBI): domain Eukaryota; kingdom Viridiplantae; phylum Streptophyta; class Magnoliopsida; order Caryophyllales; family Amaranthaceae; genus Chenopodium; species Chenopodium quinoa. The sequence continues at coordinate 619,654 of NW_018743955.1, read as the reverse complement.
TGCATGCATGCGGTGGGGGCATAATTTTTGGTGTTGAACCCACCACGGAAGCCATTTCAAGACTGTCTACCTTAATGTTCATCATCATCACCAAGTGGAGCGCACGACGATGAGCTAGATCGAAGAAGAGGGAGGTCCCCTGCTACCAGGTGCGAGCACGCACGATGTTGGTGCGGCAGCGCACCCAGGCGGCGCGGGCGCGCCTAGTGCGGGTACGGGCGCGCCTGCCTGGGTCTCTGTTTTCGTACCCATTTTCTTGCGGCCGCGCCTCTCTTGATGCAACCGCACCTTCCCGGGGTTCTCTTGGACGATCTAACTAACTCTCCTTTTGTATCTTTCCTATATATAGTTTTTCCTTCTATTTTTAGAGAGAGAATGTTTTAGAGAAGTATTTAAAGATAAATTAGAGAGATTTTAGAGAGAGAAACTCTAGGTTTTTAGTGAGAGAATTTCATGGTGGATTGTTGATGATTGAAGATTTCTACATTTCATTTGGTTTTTGATCAAGTTTGTAAGAATTCCTTTGCTTTAATTCAATCTTAGTTTGATCTTTAGATTGATTTAAATTGTTTTGTTGATTGTTCTAGTTTGATTGAAGTTTGTTTGATTTTTGATTGATTTTAGCTTGTTTGATATGATCATGATAAATTTGTTGCTTAGTTTTGTTTTGATCTTGTTTTCAATGGCTAGTGAGTAATTTCCTTGCTAGGGTAATGGTGAAGCATGTATGAGTAATGGATTAATGCTAATTGGGGAAAATTGATGGAGTTGATGATGTGATTAAATTAGTTGATTGATCATGTGCATGTGTGTGATTAATTAAAGAGTAGCTAACTTTGATTGTTGCATTAGATTCCATTGTAAGTTCACACTGATACGGACAATTGATTTGTGGCTTGCATTTGTTGATTGAGGTGTCTTTTGACGTTCCTAGCTAGAGTTTCTCGTAGTTGATGCTAGTTAGACCTCTAGGAAAACAACTTGATATGCTCTTTTGATTACATGATTGGTTTTCCCTCGCATCATTCGACTTAGTCATTTTGACCTCCCAATTAGTTGAATCCATTACGATTATATGGGGGTCCTAGCCCTAGTTTTTTATACACTTGATTTCAAATCGTTTGCTTTAGTTGTCCTTGTCCTAGCATTACACGCCTTACCCTACTATTTCGGAATAGCTTGACTTAGACAATAGATAATCGCCCTCCATTCCTTAGTGGTTCGACCCTCGACTTATCATTATACTTGTATAAAGGTGTGTTGAGAGACTATAAATTTTGTTTGACCTAGGGTAGAGTTAGTTTCAACGACCTAGTTCCACCCCTCGTCAAAAATGGCGCCGTTGTCGGGGACTGGTGTTGTGATTGTGTATTATTGTTCAGTCTATTCCATTTTATTCAAAAACACAAAAAGATTTTTCTTCTTTCTTTTAGGCTACACTTGTAGCCGTGTTACTAACAATTTCCTTTGAGTTTTTGCATGCATAGTAGAACTCGTGATAGGTCCTTAGTTCCTTTGGATCCGGAAATTGAAAGAATCCTTTCACGAAGAAGGATAGCTAACCAATATTTGAGCCTAAGTTCCTCAAGTGAAGAAGAGTTTGAGGAAGAAGAAGAGCAAGGCATGGGAGAGAATCCAAGAGTAGCTTTGAAGGAGTTAGGAATTCCCAGTGCTTATAGGTTCGAGAGCGGCATTGCTCCACCTAGAACACCGGCGAATGATTTGAAATTAGACCGGCCATGATTACTTTGATAGAACAGAGGCAATTTAGTAGAGCCAAGAATGAGAGCCCGTTGAATCACCTAAAGGAGTTTGAGAAGTATTATAATACAATTAAGGTGAACGGATTTCTCAAGAGTTCATCCAGCTAAAGTTGTTTCCCTTTTCTCTTATTAGTCGTGCCTTAGAGTGGTTGGATAAGGAGGTTAAACCCAATTCCCTTAGGACATAGGATGAAGTCACAAAAGCTTTCTTGTCTCGCTTTTACCCACAAAAGAAGACGGCGGAGGCTAGGGCTTTGATCCAAGGATTCAAACAAAGGCCTAATGAGAATCTCTAAGAAGCATGGGAAAGGTATAAGGTGTAACAAAGAGAATGCCCACATCACGAAATTCCTACCTATCAAGTGATCCAAATTTTCTATGGTGGCCTAAGTCCCCAAGGCAAGTCATGCCTTGATGGGGGAGCCGGAGGTCCTATAGTGAATAGGATGGAAGAAGAGGTAGTGGACATCATTGAGGATGTGGTGAGATACTATAGAGATTAGCAAGAAGGATAGAGAGAGTCTACGAGCAAGAGTGGCTCGATAGTTTATCGTTGGACCCCCTCAACGCAATTAACAACTTGTACTCCCAAATTTCAATTCTAGGGAAGGAAATGACATCAATCAAAGCAAAGCTTGAGAGTGTTTCTACAAATTCATTGAGTCTTCCCTCCCAACCTAAAGGAAGAGGTACACCTTCTAACTCTACTCCTTCTACTTCCAATAATATTCCAAGTGGTTGTCTATTTTGTGATGCTTGTGGATCTTATGATCATGACTCCTCTATGTGTTCTCAAACTTTTGTTGATGGATGTGATGTTAAAAATAATGAATGTGAACATGTGAACTTTGTGTCTAATGCCAATGGTGGTCAAAGGTTTGAAGGACCTAGAAATTTTGGCAATAGGAATTCTCACCCCCAAGGTAGTTTTGAAAACTACAACAATGGAGGCTATGGGAACCAAGGAAACCAAGGTTTCCAAGGGAACTATAACAACCATGGTTGTAGTAATCAAAACCCAAGCCATGGGTATGGAAATCAAAGTCAATCTCAAGGCTTTGGTAGCCATTACCATATTAGTGGCAATAGTCAAGGCCGAGGCAATTGGAACAACAATCAAAATCGGGGAAGTTTTCAAAATAACAACCAAAGGAGACCCCCACCTGGAGTTGCTCAAAAACTTCAAGCCAATGGTGAAAATTCTTATTCTTAACCGTCATCATTTAAGACAAATTTAGAAGAGATGATTGATAACCAAACCAAGATCATAAACACCTATATGGCGGTGAGTGACAAGAAATTTAATGAGATGATGACTCATAACAAAATGCTTGAGACACAAATCACCCAACTAGCCAACACTTTGAAGGATTGTGCTAGCCCATCTTCATTGCCTTCTCAAGGAGTTGAACCTAAGAAACCCGTGATTCCATCACCATAAGGAGTGGGAGAGTTCTTGATGAGGGTGTTTCAAGGTCCATTGAGGAGGATGAGGAGAGGAGTGAATCAAGAGAGGAGAATGAGGAGAGGAGTGAATCAAGAGAGGAGAATGAGAAGAGTGTGAGTAATGAGGAGGTGCAAGAGAAAAACAAAAAATGTTGAGAAAGAGCATGAGGAAGTGAGGAAACACGACCTTCCATACCAACAAAATTTCTTGAGGCACAAAATGGATGAGCAATTTGGGAAGTTTCTTGACATGCTCAAGGAAGTCCACCTTCATATTCCCTTCAACGATGCAATTACCCAAATGCCTAGGTACTCTAAGTTCCTTAAGGAGATTTTGAGTGGGAAGAGAGAGTGCAATGAGGTTGAAGTTGGGAAGTGTTGTAGTGCCCTCATTCATAATGAGTTGCTCGAGAAGATGCAGGACCCGGGTAATTTCTCTACTCTTGTAAGATCAAAGTAATGATGTTTGACAATGCTCTTTGTGATCTTGGTGCTAGTGTTAGTATCATGCCTTATTCCGTTTTCAAGAAACTCAAGCTAGGTGAGCTTCTTCCATCTAATATGACCCTTTAATTGGCCGATCGATCTATTAAGTTTCCAAAGGGGAGAGTTGAGGATGTTCCTCTTAAGATAGGAGAGTTCACCATTCCCGTTGATTTCATTGTGCTTGAGATTGCGGGAGATGACCATATCCCTATCATTTTAGGAAGACCTTTCTTAGCCACTCCGGGAGCCTTAATAGATGTGAATGGAGGTCGTATTACCTTGAGAATTGGTAAGAATGAGGAAAGTTTTGAGTTGAAACCAATGCATGAGTCTTTGTCTCTTGTGCAAGGATTTATGTGTGCTAATTCCCCTCGCCCTATTGATAATGTATGCATGATTGATTCTTCAACTAACGATGTTCTTGAGAATTGTGATGATGTTCTTTCGAGTTTTGATTGCAAGAAGGTTAGTGAAGAGAAAATGAAGATTCCCAAGCTTATGGACGAGGAGGAAGTTGACATTCCTCATTGGTTTGAACTCTATCCTCAAGATGAAAGAGATGTTTCTATGAGTATGGATGGTGAGGAACCATCTAAAATGAACAACAAGGGTAAGAAAAAAGCTCGAGATTCTAGGAAGAAGAGAAAGAGAACGAGGTTATGGAAAGAGAAGTTTGCATTTGAAGAGTCTTTGAATGAAATCTCATCAAGCAACAACGAGAAGTTGCTAGAAGTTGAGGAGAAATTTGTTCCTTCCGCCACTTCAAAGAAGGTGGTGTTCTTTGACCCTCCATGATTTGGAGGAAGGGTCGATCTTAGGACCATAAGAAAGCGCTTCCCGGGAGGCAACCCAGAGATTTCTAACTTTTCTTTTTGGTTTTGATTTTTCTTATTTTTCCTTCTTTTAGTTTCTTTTCTTTCACTTTTCTACTTGTTTGGATTTGTAGGTTGCATGCTTGGGATTGGATTACATCGAGTAAGCATGAGCAATGAGAACGTGTTCTGCGGTTTTTGATGTGATTATATTCGTTATCATCGAAATTTGAGGTAAAAGGGTAAGAATTTTAGTGAGGTAAGATAAGGAATTTTGTGCTTTAAAGTTGAGGAAAGTTTGAACTTGGTGGGTTCATGTGGTGCTACCATTATTTTGGGATGTTGAACCCACTAAAATCTTGATTTGAATATGCCACTTTCGGTGGGTTCAATAGCCCCAAATTTGTTCTTGATCGATAAGCCCACACATGAACGCACCAAAGAATTAAAAAAAGAAGAAAAACCGGGCTACAGGAGGTGCGGGCGCGCCTGGTGCTGATGCGGCCGCGCCACCCTTGGGTGCGGGAGTGCCTACCAGCGGCCGTGAGCTTCTTATATCCTTTTCTTTCTTTATTTCCTCATTTCCCCTTATCTTATTACCTATCTCGACCCCCATCTCCCTAATCTCACCAAACCGCACCACCCTTACTCTTTAGTTCATCAATTTTCACCACAAATCAACCAAATCTTCACTCCAACTTAATTAAAACTTCCTACATTTTCATCTTAATCATCAAATTCATACTATTTTCATCAAATCTAACCTCCAATCTCTCTCCTCCATACTTGGGTACAAATTGGGGTTTTTAATTTTGGAGGAAATTGGTGGCCAAAAGGTGTTCAATCTTGCTTCATGTATGGTATAATCATCTTCTCTAGCCTTTAATTGCTTAATTATGTCATATAATTGCAAATTTTGATTTTTTCATGATTGTGAATAATAGTAGTATCAACTTTGATGATTTTGATGATTGATATTGATTTTTAGGTGATTATTTGAGTTGTTTGTTGTTTGATTTTACCTGACATTGTGTTGTTTATTGATTTTGTAGAAGAATTTTGGAAATTGAAATTTGGTAGTATTGGTAGTAAGGTGGTAATTTGATTGTGTTGGTTGATGCTCTTCTTGTGATTGGAGTTTGTGTGGAAAGAACTTGTTGAATTATTTGGTGTTGATTGGTAGTTGGAAAAGGAGTTGTGATTGTTGAATATTGAAGTATTTGGTTGGTTATTTTGCGGTTATTGTTGGAATTTTGTGATCGGTTCTTAAGCTACTACATTTGAAATTCATCATGTCGATCGATGAACCTCAAAAACATCTTCAAGAAACGCAAAACATCCATTACCTTTGATGAGCCTACCCCAAACACTTCCACCTCTCAAACACGCCAACCTGCTCCACCACCTAAAAGAAAAAATACACGACCCAATCCAAAAGAACCGATATGCCAAATTAGAACTCCACCGCTCCCTCAAGCCCACTCGACACTACTTCCAACCTGACTTATTTACATACCTTCGGATGGGGTCATTCATCAACCGTAGCTTCCGTACATATGTCAAGCCCACTCTTGAGTTCTTTGCTACGGTTGAGCTAGTTCCCGCAGAAGGTCTCTATCGGGTTTGATTTCAAATTTTCAACAACTTCTTCGACTATTCTTTGGAACAATTCAATGCGGCTCTAGACTTTGATTCGCATGGTGACATTTTGGATCTTGAGTACTACCTCTTTGATGAGTATGATGAGAGTTCTTGGTGGGATGATATCTCCGGTTGTGGTGAATTTGTCACCAAGATGGCCAAGATTAGATTTGTGTTCCAACCTTGTATTCGGGTTGTTCATCGACTACTAGGGTACTCGGTTTTCCCCAAACAAGAGTTAGGGAAAATGAGCAAGTTGGAGCTCAAAATCTTATAGTTGGCCACTCGAGGAGAGTATCGTGGCCGGTTGAACTTGGGGTATATCTTTGCCTCTTATTGTGTGGCATTGCAAGATCGGGACACCGAGGAGATTCCTTGTGGTGGGATGGTCACTAGGCTCTTGACCAACCTCAACCTTGATCATCATTTTCCCTTTTGCACACCGGTGGGGGATTCCAATACCCTCTACCTTGATCTAAAGCAACTTGGTCAAATCCAATTCATCTCAAAGCACTATGAGGAGGGGGCCGACGACGACAACAATAACAACAACAACAACATGGACAAGAGAAACAACGTCAATTTGCTAGCTTCGACTTGGAGGCCTTAAGCAACAAAATGAGTGGGTTGTAAGTGCGCTTGGAGGGCATGTATGATCAAGACTTTGAGGCCCTCTACACACAAATACGGGGTATTTTGGAGATGCAACAAGGTATGTTTCTCCAACAACAACAACTTTATGATACGGAAGTTAACCGAGGGAACATCACTCCTCTGCTTAACTATCCTTATTTTCCGCCCCAGCAAGGTCCTATACCTTCTTATGGGCATCCTTATTGGCAAAGACCACCGGAGTCCGGTATCGAGCCGCGCTCATTCCCGGATGAGCATGGTAACTACGATTACCGTGCTCCCGGAGGATGTGATTATAGGGGTGACCCTAATTACCCCTATGTGCACCCCGACCATCAACTCCCGCTTGCTTTGCCCGAGCAATTCACACCTCTTGCCCCTTGGCAACTAGATAACTTTAGGGGGCATTATGGTTGGCCCGAGGGTTTCACTGGAGGTTGGGCTCCTTACTCACCCCCAACCTTTGATGACCATGTCGGCCACATTGATTCTAATGAGGCCGGGCCAAGCGGTTGTGGTGGTGATGAGTCTTAATTCCCTCACTTTTGTGCTTTTTGCCTCCATCTCGTATATTATGTGTGCTTGCTTTGTATTGGTGGGATGTTGAGATGTACTCATGTTTAGCTTGGGGGAACTTCATTTTTCTAGGGGTTTAGCTCGGTTGCCAATATTTGTTGTTTTAGCTTACCTTGTTTCTTATTTGCCTCTTGCATGATGATTCTCATTTCTTGATCTCTAGTCTTGATGATGTATGTTGCTTGTCCTATGAGTTTCTTTTGTCGTTGTTATTGTGATGTCTTTTCTATGATGATGTTGATTGATTCTTGCTCCCATTTATCCAAATCCCTTATATCCAAATCCCTTGAATTCAAATCCCTTAGAATCCAAATCTTGTAGTCTAGGGTCTTTTAGTTAGCTAGTTGTTTAGTTGGTTACTTAGTTTTTCTTTACCTTCCTTTTTGGTCTTTGTTAGTTTAGTTTTACTTAGTTTTACTTAATTGTTTAGTGTCTTTGTTAGCTTAGTTTAGTGTTACTTTGTAGTTTCCTTTTCTTTTGTTTTGAAGTTACTAACCATTTTCTTTGTTTATAGCTTCTTTTGCTTTTCTTGTTCTCACATGGATTTATGATGATGCTTATGATTTTGGAGCGCAACAAAGGTGGTTCATTTCTATCGCCTTTCTTTATTAGCTAAGAATGGATAGCCCGGTGAGACCTTTCTAATTTTTCTCTTTATTTTCTTTGGATGCATATATTAGGTTTAGTTTAGGGGAAGTTGAACGGTTCGAGGATGATTTCTTGTTAACACTTAATGTGTTTGGGATCGATGACAATGTTGTCATTCGATCACTTGTATGTCGATTGGGATTTTTGTGTTTAACTTACTTTCTAGTTCCTTTCTCCATTTTCCTACTCTTCCTTTGTCTATGGCTTTCCTTTTCTTTTCTTTTCCTTTTACTTTTCTTTTCCCTTATTTTTCCTTTGTTCTTGTCTTGGTATGTGGTATAATTTTGAGGCTTTATTTTCACCCTTTTTGTGTTTCTTATGAATTGGACTTTATGCATTGGACTTTATCTTTTGAATGAATTTCTTCCTAGGTAGTAAAGGTATGCACGGTTTGAGAGTATGCTTGGTTGACTCTAGAATAGGTGTATGCTAAGGTAGTTTGTTTGAACTAGGAGGATCATGAAGCTGGATTCTACTTGTTTGTGGCATGCTTGGTAGTTGCTCTCTATAGTTGATTTGACACCACTAGTGATTTTTTGCTACATCCATGTGAGGTTCATTGTTTTTCAAGCCTTCAACCAATTTTGTATGAGCGGCGTGGATCCTTGACTATTGCGGACCTAATCTAGAAAGCTTGATTTATGATTCTTAAACCCGAGACCGAGCTATCTAGGGAGGACAAAGGCATCTTTTCGGGGTGGTAATTTTTCATTTTTAGGGTAGTTTGTTTCATCTTTATTTTTGGGTTTATATTTGCCTTCTTGCAACCATTTGAGCCTTATACCTTCTTTTCAAGCCACATCTTTAGATCTTTGGCCTTTTATTTCATTTTCTTTCTTTTCTTGTTTTTGTGAAGCAATTGATCATTCTTGTTGGAGTTTGTGGTGGAGAAATTCGGAGATTTGGTTTCTTTGAAGCAAGTTTGTGTTATGCTTTCTATGTGAATAATGGCAAATGACATTAAGTAAAAGTCGTCCTAAGTTATAAAAGGCAAGGACAAATAAGTGCAAAATTGAAAAAGTCTTCCAAAGTTAAAACAGGCGAGGACAAAGCACTATTAATCAAGAAAAAACAAAAAAAATTGAAAAAGAGAAAAATTCAAAAATATTTTGATGTGAATTCATCTCCTTTTTCAAGCATTGAGGACAATGCTTCATTTAAGCTTGGGGGATAAGCATTTACGCTTTATGTACATATTCTTGAGAGTATAGCTTTGAATAAGCTTGGGGTGTTGTTGTTTTTGTTTGGTGATTTCTTGATCGTGATGTTGAGGATTGATCACCCTTTTGCTTCACTATTTAGGAAAACCGCCAAATTTTAAATTTTAGCCTACCTTCACCCTTTATGCCCTTACGTTACAACCTTTGGGAAAGCCATCATTTTGACCTAGAAGTTGAGTCACTATTCGGGGGAGGGAATCATGGGTCATTGCCTAAGGAAAGGGGATGCATAGTCAAGATGTCGAGTAGCCTAAAATAATTTTTTTTTCGGTTCCTTCGCGGAACTTTTGAGATGCTCACTAAGGGGAGATTTGAGACTAGTGGGGAGAACGCAGTAAGATCGATTGGGATGAAAGTGGATTGTGATGTCTAGTTCCTACGCTTAGCATACCCTATGTTTCAATCAACCTTGGATATCTTGGAACATGCATACCTTGATTGCTTGAGAAAGATGTTCATTCACATGTAATGTAGTCTCTTTGTAAGTCCAATTCGCATAGGTTTTTTTTTTCCCTTTTCTCTTTTCTTTTCTTTTTATGGATTTGCCTCTCGGATGTTGGGGGAGAGTTATGGGTAAACTCTTAGGATACCCTTACGAGAGCATCACTCGTCCTCTAGGGCGATTTAGGGGTTTAAATGGCTTGTTGTAGCTAAAAATAATCGTGATTCCTATGACAGTGAGTTTTAGTGTATATTCCCATCTTGTGTCTTTCTTTTTCTCTTTGAATAAGTCTTTCATACTTATTCTTTCTTGCTTTGTTTTGCTCGAGGACGAACAAAAGTTTAGCTTAGGGGAATGTGATGAGTGTCATTTATGAAACTCAATTGGCTTCTTTTAGGATGAATTTCATGCTCTTTTATAGCTCTTTTCTTTAGTTTACCTTAGTTTTGTTCTTTATTTCTTTAGTTTGTGCAAGTTTTCTTTCTTTGTGCTTTTCTTAGTTTATTTGGTCTTTTTCCCTTTTATTTGCTTGTTTTTGTGTATTTTTAGGTTATGATCGTGTCCCGAGGATTCCCGAGCCTTCCTCTCATATTCCTCATCATTTTGGATGCCTCTTGCTTGCCATTTCGAGCTTAAGTTTGAAGGAATGCAAGGAGAAAGTTCATGAGTTGGTGCATGCATGCGGTGGGGGCATCAATTTTGGTGTTGAACCCACCATGGAAGCCATTTCAAGACTGTCTACCTTAGTGTTCATCATCATCACCAAGTGGAGCGCACGAGGATGAGCTAGATCGAAAAAGAGGGAGGTCCCTTGATACCAGGTGCGGGCGCGCACGATGTTGGTGCGGCCGCGCACCCAGGTGGCGCGGCCGCGCACCCAGGTGGCGCGGGCGCGCACGATGTTGGTGTGGCCGCGCACCCAGGTGGCGCGGGCGCGCCTGGTGCAGGTGCGGGCGCGCCTGCCTGGGTCTTTATTTCCATACCCATTTTCTTGCGTCCGCGCCTCTCTTGATGCGACCGCACCTTCCCGGGTTTCTCTTGGACGATCTAACTAACTCTTTTTTTGTATCTTTCCTATATATAGTTTTTCCTTCTATTTTTAGAGAGAGAATGTTTTAGAGAAGAATTTTAGAGATTAATTAGAGAAATTTTAGAGAGAGAAACTCTAGGTTTTTAGTGAGAGAACTTCATGGTGGATTGTTGATGATTGAAGATTTCTACATTTCATTTGGTTTTTGACCAAGTTTTTAAGAATTCCTTTGATTAATTCAATCTTAGTTTGATCTTTAGTTGGATTTCAATTGTTTTGTTGATAATTCTAGTTTGATTGAAGTTTGTTTGATTTATGATTGATTTTAGCTTGTTTGATATGATCATGATGAATTTGTTGCTTAGTTATGTTTTGATCTTGTTTTCAATGGCTAGTGAGTAGTTTCCTTGCTAAGGTAATGGTGAAGCATGTATGAGTAATGGATTTATGCTAATTGGGAAAAATTGATGGAGTTGATGATGTGATTAAATTGGTTGATTGATCATGTGCATGTGTGTGATTAATTAAAGAGTAGCTAACTTTGATTGTTGCACTAGATTGCATTGTAAGTTCACATTGATACGGACAATTGATTTGTGGCTTGCATTTGTCGATTGAGGTGTCTTGTGACGTTCCTAGCTAGAGTTTCTCGTAGTTAACACTAGTTAGACCTCTCGGAAAATAGCTTGATATGCTCTTTTGATTGCATGATTGGTTTTCCCTCGCATCATTCGACTTAGTCATTTTGACTTCCCAATTAGTTGAACCCGTTACGATTACATGTAGATCCTGGCCCTAGTGTTTTATATACTTGATTTCAACTCGTTTGCTTTAGTTGTCCTTTTCCTAGCATTACACACCTTACCCTACTATTTCGGAATAGCTTGACTTAGACAATAGATAATCGCCCTCCATTCCTTAGTGGTTCTACCCTCGACTTATCATTATACTTGTATAAGGGTGTGTTGAGAGACTATAAATTTTGTTTGACCTAGGGTAGAGTTAGTTTCAACGACCTAGTTCCACCCCTCTTCATTACCCTATTGTTCCCCACCCAAACATCTTCTTTAATATCAATGCCCTTGCCATCCCCTACAGAAAACCCTATTTGTTGCTTGAACTCAGTTGTAGCCTTGACCATGATCCTTGCTGCCCAAGAACTCACCTTTGGTATTAAGCCTTTATTTACTAAGCTAATAGGGTCATTTCCATATTTACTTGCAAAGAGTCTGGTTACCAGCAGACCTAGGTTTGTGATCATTCTCCATCCCTGTTTCATTAGTAGAGCCTTATTCAGGCGCATCACACTTCTAATCCCTAGCCTTCCGCTCGCTTTATAAGAGCATATCTGTTCCTTCTTTGCCCAATAGATTGGTTTGGCTGCATTGGATTTTCTCCATAGGAATATCAAGAGCAGTGACATAACCGAATTAGCCAGAGATTTGGGGCACCGGTACACTGATAGGATATGTTGTAAAGAAGCAGCAAGAACACCATTTATGAGAACAATTTTCCAAGCCATGGAGAGATGGGAGAATTTCCATGAAGAGATTAAATTTGCTATCTTCTCTTGCACAAAATTAAGATTGGAAGATCTTCTCCCACCAACATCCATTGGACAGCCCAGGTAAGTTCCTAATTCAGTATTGCTCCTTACACCTAAAGGTTGCCTGAGAATTCTCACAAACCGTGGTGGAGTGTTGATGATTAAAAGATATGGAGACAGGGGATCGCCTTGTCTAATACCCACCTTTGGGAGAAAATAATTTGAGGGTTCCCCATTCACAAGGACTGAGCACTCCTGTATCCATCCAATCCATTTATCTGGCAAATTCATTCTTCTTAAGATCATTATGAGGAAATCCCATCTTACCCTATCATAGGCTTTGTTTAGATCCACTTTTAAGATTGCCTCAAATCTCCCTTATTTTCTCCTATGTTTAACCTCATGTAGGATTCATGAGCAATGAAACAGTTGTCCATCATCGTTCGTTTTGGAATGAAAGAATTTTGGAATTCTCTAATGACCTCCTTTAGAATCAGCTTCAACCTATTCACCATGCACTTTGAGACAATCTTATAGAGCGAGTTGCAAAGGCCTGTCGGTCTGTCACTTTCTCTAGATTGGAGCATTTTGGGACGAGAGCTGAGAAGGCCCTGTTCGTTTCTCACCACATATGCCCTTGATGAAAAAAGGACTGGACTCCATTCACCACCTCTTTTTTTTATTACTTCTCAGTGTTGTTGAAAAAATATAGGTGGAGCACCATCCGGACCAAGGGATTTTAGTGGGTGCGGTGCAAAAGCAGCCCTCTTAATTTCATCCTCTCCAAAAGGTTTCATGAGCATGGTGACATGGGTTTGAGATATTGTCGGGAGATCTTGTAGCCACTCGTCCACAAATCAGTCGTAGTGCACTCCCCTCCTTCGTAGCCGTGGCTAAAGAAGTTGAACAACTCATCCTTAATCTCTTTGTCATCCGAGATCCAATCATCATTCCTATTCTTTAAAGCTCTAATTTCCATTTTTGACATTCTTGTTTTTACACTTTTGTAGAACAGAGAATTAGAATAATCCCCGTAAGTATCCCATTTGCATTTGGCTCTTTGCTTCCAATACCACCATTTATTGTTCAACTCCTCTTCCGCTTTCTTTCTCAAGCTAATCTCCTCACACCCCATAGTATCATTATCATTTTGGGCCTTTTCTAAATCCTCTTGTATTTTGTTCTAATCAAAGCCCATTTTCAACTTATGTTCAATACTCCAATTCCTCAGATCTTCTCTAACATGTTTAATTTTTCTTTGGGCCTTAAATAATGGTGAGCCCACTACTTGCTTTGTCCAACCCTTTTCAATCACTAGGCCCACATCTTTCCTTCTCAAACTCCATGCATCCATCTTGTATGGAGATTTCTTTTTCCTTCTATTGGGCCATGGGTCCAAAATTATTGGACCACGATCCAAAAAAATAATTGGAAAATTCCAAACTAAAGCATTCGGAAAATTCAACCTTCATGATTCATTTGCATAGGCTCGGTCTAGTTGTTCGTATATTGGGTTTTCTGATATGTTGTTGCACCAAGTGAACTAGACCCCTTTAGATGGGATTGAGGATAGGCCCAATTTGATTTTCTAGTCCAAAAAATTGTTTAGACCCAAGATTGAGTTGTTTCCTTTCAATTTCTGGTTTAAGGACTCAATTTGATTAAAGTCTCCAATTAGTGCTAAACCCTCCTTAATACCCGTCATTAACTCCAAAAGGTTCTCCCACATCACCCCTCTTTCAATGAGATAGGGCCTTTCATACACAAAGGTATAATAGAAAGGAGTTCCACTAGTTAATAATATTTTACAAAGGATCACATTTTGGTTAGTACTAACAACTTCTACATTACAACGGTGGGACCAACACAAAAAACTGCCAGTTCCACCGTCAATTCCATTAGTCCCCGTACACCCTTTAAACCCTCGTTTAGCAAAAGTAGGTTAAAGTAAGCTAACATTATACTTAGTATCCGTTAAGAAAATAAAATCTACGCTAAACCTATCAGATAACATGAACATGTACTGGAAAATGGGGACGCTTAGGTTACTCATCTCCCTACAGTTCCAACTCGTGACCTTCATTTTCCACCCAAAGACTGTTCCGGGCCAGCTGCACCACCTTTCTTGGTTTGCATCATCAGGGAGCACTACTAAAATTCGGCCAAATTGCGACCGCCTCTAACGGTCGCTGAAAATAGCAAAAACGGTCGCAAAACATAATTGCGACCGTCAACAGTAGTAACGGCGCGGTCGTTATTTACCTGGTCACAAAAAAAACATTATTGCGACCGATTGACGATCGTAGATTTTTTGCGACTGTTTTTAATTATTTTCAACAACCGTTATCCAAACGGTCGCAGATGTTAATAATTACGACTGTTTAGTCAGCGGTCATAATTCCAGAATTTAGCGACCACTTTAGATGGTTGCTAAAAATTAACCAAAAAAAAGGCACTAATTAATGCTAGTAGTTCACAGATCGTGGCACAGCTAATTCCCACCACCACCGCCGCCCACTAAAATTACACCACCGCCACCTACCATAAAAATGCACTAAAAAAACACAAAAATAGATCTAAAAAAACCCTAAAAATACAGATCTAAACAACACCCCACATCTCTCAAAAATTCGAACAAAGTTAAAGAGAACTCGAAACCAAACCCAAAAACAAAGAAATTCAAACAAAATATGTAAAAAGTTCATGAAAATTCTAATAAAATCAACGAAAAATCAATATCAAACCCAAAATTACCGAATTCAAACCAAAACTCAAACAAAAATAGAAAAAAATCGTTCATAACCAAACAAACATGGAAATTTGATTAGATAACAAAATCAATCCATAAACATCGAAAATAAACAAAAACAATCGAAATTTTCAAACAAAACAACATACATTTTCCAATAATTCTTCCTCTTTAGGTTTATATGGTCAAATTCGACCACAAAAACTCTAGATCTGGAATTTTATTGGTCGAATTTGACCATAAACACCAAACTTTGTTTGTTGACGAAAATCCACACACCACAATTCGTTTAATGACGAAAATTTAAGAACAGAAAGAATGAAGAAGAGGAGAGCGAAAATGGAGCAGATACGATGAAAAATAAAGAAAGACCATGGAAAGAGAATGAGATGGGGGGCATAAGAAAAGAAAGAGAAAGAGTGAAAGTGAGAAAAGAGAAAGGGATGAGAAGTGGAGAAACGTGAGAAGAAAGAGAAAGGAAAGAGTAGAGAGGAGCGACGCTTCCGAAATTGGGGGTTAGGGTGCACCCCTTTTATACTTGTTAAATTTTTTTAAAAAAAAGTACCAGTTTTGCAACCACTTTTAACCGTCGCAAATTACGACCGTTATAGACACGGTCGCAATTTAGAAAATTTGCGACCGCTTAGAATTAATTTAATTTTGAATTATTTTTCACATGTATTTTATTTTAAAAAAATGTTTAAATATCTTTGCAATCGTTTAATACCCAAAAACGGTTGCAGATCTACGACCATTCTGAAAGCAGTCGCAATTTTACGACCATATAAAAATCGGTTGCAGATTTCAAATTTTGCGACCGTCTTAGCGACGGTGGTAGAAAAACGGTCGCAATTTGACCAAATTTTAGTAGTGGAGGTTCCTCCGGAGGTGGAATTCCAGGAGAGATAGGTTCCTTGCTAGTAACCTCATCATCCGAGTCCATAGTATCCTCCTTTACCACCATTATTAGCACTTGAATACGAACAAGGAGTGTCCCTCTTTCCTCTACTTTCGTGAATTTTTCCCAAAGATCATCAACCCTACTAATTCTAAACTTGAAGTTCTCGCACTTTACTTCCACCTTGTCTAGCTTCCCTTTTGTTCCCTCTGTCATGAAAGTTCTACGCATATCTCCCAACTCAAGGACCTGATCAGTACCCCCTTGACTTCTTCCCAGTTCCTTCTCAACAGCTGCTCCCCATTTCTTTTTCCTTGGCCCCTCTTCCGAAAACCTTTTTCCCTTTCTCCTCTTGAACAACAATTTTTTCTCCTCATGTGAGTAGTATTCAAGTTCAAAATCCGAGGAATCCTCTCTCGAATTTATCTCCAATTTTCCCAACCCCAAACCAGACAGAAGCGAGTCCGAAGAAATTGAATACGGTGTCATAGCAAAGGATTCAACCAAAATGAGAGTTTGGAGGACTTATCACTCCCTCCGAGGAAATATCCATGCTTCCACATGAGCTAGCAGGGGAGCATGCTACTGGACCTTTCAACTTAGGCCAGTCATGGGCTGGGTTATGAGAGTGAGAATAAGGGGAAGCTTCACTCTTTTTGGGGATGGTGAACCCAATAAGGTTCGGAGAGAAACATAGGAGTGAGAAGCTTGAAGCTCACGGTAGGTTTTAAACTCCTCCTTGTTCATCATTATCAGTGGGAAAGAAAATTCTATTTCCCTAATAATTGGATCTAATAAAATACTCTTTGGGTGAAAGTGGAACAAAAATGGGTTTTTGGTATATACCCTACTTGATTGGTTCAAAAGGACTTCCAACTCTTCAGCAACTCCCACTTTTGTAGAAGACATGTAGGGACTAAAAGTGACAGTTGGTGGTTGGGGCTGGAAAAGGAAATATTTGTGAAAGGGATTTTGGTGGAGCTTTGATGCGGGATAATAGGGGGATTAGCATTATCACTAAGGGAATATAAGGGTATATTAGAATTTAAATCCAAGTGGAAATAATAGCAGGTAGTTGGAATGCTTAAATGTGGGGAGTTAAAGAGCTTTAGTGATGGAAGTAGAGTATATTGAATGCTCATGGATGCAAGCTCACAGAAGGAAATAAAATGTTCAGTTTTAAAAAAATTTAAGTCTCGAAAAAACTAACGTGGCACTCTTTCTCCTCCCACCCCCCCCCCCCCCATAGTCAAAGCCGGTCAAATCATACATGGAAGAGGAGTCAACAGTCATACCTAGAGGAATCAAATCGATATTTGGAAGTTCGGTGAATAGGTGTTTAACTTGACTGAGATAACTCCGCTCCGTCGCAGTTTGACCAACATCATCCGTCGGACCCCCAGATTGATTAATTGTATTATGCTTCTGAACTCCGTTCTGTTCCCCCTGTTCCAGAGACGCTACCCTGTCTTCTAATTGGTTCCCATCTCTGTTTCTCCGTGGCGAGGGAGATTTAGGCGAACTAGAATTGCTTGAACTTGTGTTTTCTCGCCACCTCTTTCTTGCCCTTTCACTTCCCGTCGAGGTAAGGGGACTTGTTCTTTGACACCAAGTCGTTGCATAACCTCTCTTATTTCTTACAGGCTTTTGGATTGGCTGGATATAGGAACTCCATAAGGTAACTCTGTTTTGTGCCGATTAGAGTGCCGGAATAATGATTGGATAAAGCTGAATTAGGCCTCTGCTTTCCCTTAAGGATTTAATCTTCATATTAATTTCTACCGGCTCGGGAATATGCTGTTGCACTTGCCTATCACCTTCCTCTAAATAAATAACTTCATTGTATCTTGTTCTCTTCAATTGACCTGCACTCGACTCACCCATCTCTCCCTGATTTAACATGTTGATTAGACTTCTCTTTGGAGGTCTATTGCTTGGTCCAGAGTCCCCCGAATTGTTAGAATAATCCGGCGAAGAGGATGAATTCGAACTGTCCTGCTTATTGTTCAACGTGTTCCCTGAATTCTCCCCTGTTCCTTCTCTGCTTTCGGATTGGTTCCCCGGGGAGTGATACGAAGGAGTATGTTCAGATGTGCACGAAGTAGGGCTTGGGTGAGGGAACACTCTCAAGTTCACTCTGGCCGTTCTAAAGCGTTCAATGTCTTTAGTCCCATAACCTTCTTGGAAAACAGGGGAGTTTGGGGTCTTGACAAAAGCAGATCATAAGTTGAGCCGCACAGACTTCTGATACTACAGCTTACTTCCCTGTGAGCAACCTCAAGCGGAGCTCTGCACATTGGATGTCTGTGTCCAATTTTTCCGCATCCATGGCAGAATATGAACACCCCTTCATATCGTAACCATACCCACATCACCTTCTCCGGGGTAATTTCATAAAAGAAACCTGGAACTAAAGGTATGTTTACATCAACATCTACCTTTGCTCTCATAATGTTGTACGGTCTGTCATCCAAGGATGGTTGATCAAATTTAATTATTCTCCCCAGTCTCTCAAGCATTCTCCTGGCTACATGGGGATGACACTCTTCCGTTGGAATTCCATCCACTTTAATCCAAATAGAAGCTTCTGAGAAGTCGATATCCAGAACCTTTGACCCCATTCTTCAAGCTTTGAACACAATAAAAGCTCCTTTGTATGAAGCCGACCCCAAGGACATCAAATTGTCTCTGTCCTCCCAACAAGTGCAAAAGAAGAAAAAGAGATATGAACCTTTTTTAATACTCTTTTTGTTTCGTAATAATTTATACACTACGATATGCACAGGTAAATAAAATTATAGAGTCGGGACTTACACTTTATTTGGATAGAAAGAAATGGTAGGAAAAGAAGGGGAGAGAAAGGGAGGGAGACAAACTCTCTTGTTTGGGTAAAGGATTGCAGGCCGGTCTAAAGCGTTCAATGTCTTTAGTCCCATAACCTGCTAGACCGGCCTGCAATTAGGGTGGGTTTGGGCAAGCATGAAAACACATTTTTTAATTAAAAAGCCCGAACCCGACCCGAAAAAGCCCAAAAAGCCTGTTTTTCCCTACAAGCCTGCTACTTTTTTGCGGGTTTGGGCACGAGGAATTGTGTTAAGGCCAGACCCGACCTGAATTTTTATCACCTCTAATATGAATGGAAAATGGAGCTCACCTCCCCTTCTCCCTCCCTTTCTTTTCCCTTCTCTTCCTCCTTTTCCTTCTCCTTCCTTTCCTTCATTCTTTGCTATCCAAATAAAGTGTATAGAAAACTAGTTTAGGTTTTGTGCCATGCACTGTAGGTCCGAAATTTAACAAACTCTCAAAAAAAAAAAACCTAATTATGTATAACAAACATAATATGATTAAAATTATCAAAGGTATAGAACAAATTATTGGAGACTTAATTAATTTATGAATAACAAAACGTATTACATAAATTATTAAATTGAGTAAAAATATAATAAAGTTGATCACTAATTATTTTACAATTTTTTATTCATCTAATTTATTTCATTGAGTATTTTAAGTAAAATACACCTAGAGTCCACGACTTGAAATGATGTCAGCTACGTCAAACCCAAAAATAAAAAAATATTTTCTCAAAAAATAAAATGTCTAATTCGCATTCATCATCTGTCGTCAATGTTTGAAGTAAAATTAAAGAATAAATTTAATCGTCAGGTTAAGAACAAATTTGATCGCTAGCTAATTTAACAATATACTTCGTAGGTTAGAGACAACATTATGTTCAATAAAAAATGTGTATGATATTAATTAGGACT